>NW_022280082.1:1033672-1037671 GCF_004355925.1 Anarrhichthys ocellatus
ACACACACACACACACACACACACACACACACACACACACACACACAAAGGCTTCCCCTACCTCTCTACAAAACCCAACAATCCAGTGAAATCCGTGCAACTTCCTTCTGTTCTCGAACCAAAAGCCTTAAAGCCAACAGATGCTTTCTCGTTATCATTGCCAGTTATCACTTTTAGCCCCCTCTGATAAGACTTTACTTTCTGACCCAGATGTTAAGGAGTTCAATTTACCAGATGCACCACAAGAGCTGACAGGGAGGCAGAGGGATGAGTGAGCATCAAAAATACCCGCAGGCTTGAGAGATGAGATGTAATATGCCTTTTTTTATTTTTTGTTGGCCTGGTGTTGTTTCTGAAGCGCCTTTAGCGCAGTAAGGAGCTCAGCGTCTAAAGAGGCTTTGGTATAGGGGGAAAGATGGGCCATATTACAGCAAGGCCAGAAGCCTGCTTGATTAATGGGCCAGGATAATCACCTCATCAAATCACTCTCACTTATTAAATCTTGTTTAATATCGTAATGAGGGCCCTCTTGAGCTGCTTTAGTAAATTCCCCCTCTCTCCCCAGCTCTCCATCGCGCTCTCTTTGCCTCTTCTGCCTTTCCGCTTTAAAAGGAAGACTGATGATGCCAAGTTCCTCTCTGTCCTCAGCCCTCTGTCCTCAGCCCGTCTCCCCTCTCTTTTTTTCTTGCTTCCTCTTTCTATATCCTGCCTCTTTTTCATATTTTCTTAACTTTAAAGGAGCAATATACGACATTCAGAGCCCCAATAAAGCAACAAACAACTACTATCTATGTAAAGATATAGCGGAGTAATGTCTACCAGGGCACAGAATGAAGTCGCTCTCCCTCTGTGTGTGATCCCTCTGATCAGTTTCTCCCTGCTTTGTTGACATAACCGGGCCGGCAGCGCGGGCTTTTAGTGCATGTTCATGCATGTGAGTGTGCCCCACTGGCTAGCTCACGGATGCCTCTCTGCACTGCTCTCATACAGCTGATAACGCCGTCTCAACAGACAGCGCTGTCACAGAAGTGTTGCACCCACCCTCTGGTTCCCCCTCAGGTAAAAAAAAAACAACTATTACCTCTGTCAGCACATTTGCCCTAGTTTGTACATTGGGGCTGTTAGCCCGTTAGCTACGAACCACCGGCTCAGGCGTCAACATGTTAAGAGCAGTCGAGAGGCAAGTGAAGTTCTCCAAAATCTCGTATTATGCACCTTTAAGAAAAAGGCGACAGATGTATGTCTCCTCTTTCCTAAACCATCCTGTAATTAGCTTTTAGACCACACAGTGGCTCAACAGTATACATAATTTCTGAGGGTGGAATTGCTATACACATCCCCAGTCTATTTATTTAATCTCCCTTATTTATGATGGATGATGTGCTGGATTGTATCATCATAAATCACTGCTTTGAGAGTGATACCACTTCCCAAGGCTTTGGTACAGTGGCGTTTATGGAAACACTTCAGGTGAGGTAATATCTCTCCTGTCTCCTTCTATGTGATTTGTGATCTCTATCTGTAGTATCACGACATACCCGGTGTTACTTCCCCGTGTGCATGTGTGCATGAGGTTCCTGGGATGGGCTTGTGTCTCCTTCACTTGACCTCCAGGCTGCTACACAATGTGCCTCAGAAGAAAACAACATGCCATCGTCTTATTTATGGTCTTCCATGTGTTGGGCCAACTCTGTATCTTCTTGGTAGCACGGCCGTGAGTGCTTGCTTCTTCCAAGGAAGGGAAAAACATTTATTTTTCTGCTTTTGTCCTGCGCATCTCTCTTCATTTTAATCGTGAATTTTAGGTGTCTTTCAACAGCCACCCCCTTCCAAAAGTTGGACCCAGTCCTTTGTCGTCTCCTAAGGCAGGCAGGCCGGCAACAACTGGCTCAAGGTGACCAGTTCAGGCTTGAGAGGGATGTTAGGGCTGCATCTTCCCCCTGAGTGCCTCCCATTTTTGCCTTTATTGTTGGGGAGCAGCTGTTGTGTACCTGGACCCCATGAGTGGCGCCTGCTGGGTATCTTGGCAGCCAGACTCCATAGGCTTTGGATACCAGAGTGAATCAATTCTTTAAGATGACTGTCTGCGTGTCACATGGACAGGCCCACGAGTGAAGGGCTTAGGGGGCTCTGGAGCTGGAATGCTCTTTGATGGAGGGACTGGAGAATGAGGAGGGAGGGGAGGAAAGGAAAATATGGGGGGGAGGAGATGGTCCTATTGTTGTGCCAAGGAATGCCCTTGACGGAGATAGAGGGGTATTGTTTTTATGCCAATGACCTCTTTTAGACTTGGGAATTTAAGGATGATGGAGCTGCGCTGGGTGATGAACATCTTAGCATCTTTGCTGTTATCATGAATGACATGATGTTAACTACATGTTGAAAGTTGCTCAAAGACACGGCATGTGCGAGCAGTTTAGCATCAAGCAGCCATATGAACGTGTAAAGGTTGGCCAATTACTGATATAGCCCCGCTGACATAATAACACACAGAACCAAACTCCTCAGCAGAGATTGACAGCCGAGCGGGACCTTAAAGACCTACCTGGCTCACATGCCTAACCTTCCTAATGTCCACTGAGAAACCTGGGAAAATGAAGATCATAAAGGATGACAAAAACAGATTGGCATGTAAGCTAACCTCCCTCCCTCCCACATTCTCACTCTCTCTTTTTCTTTCTTCTTATACCCTTTCGGCAAACAATACACTTCGGACCACCCCCTCCCTCTACCTCTCTACCTTGGAAAAAGCAGGTTTATTAATAGTTTAGAGCAGGGTGCTTGGGGCAAGCTGTACGAGAAGGTTAAGGATGAGGGGCGTTAGCAATCTGGGCTCAGCAACCAGCAGCCACAACAGCAGCAGTCGCAGTAGCAGCTTCTTTTTTAGAGAAAGAGCCTCATGGTTGTTCCGTGTCCGTATCCATTTCATGACAAATGAAATACCAAAGGCCCTGGCCAGAAACAATGGCTTGTTTGGCTGGCTGGAGGCAGTTTGGGAGGTAGTGGTGTTGGTGGAAGGGGTGGTGGCTAAGACTGGCTTCCAGCCCCTGCAGCTGTCCCCGTTGTCACTCCTTGTCTTAAGGCTCACTCCTGGCTCAACGCTCCAGCCCATGGATCAAGGGGATGTGTGCGGCACAGTTGTGTGTGTATGTGTGTGCATCCTGGGCCTAGAGAGATATTGCCAGGCGATTCTCTGTACTCAGCAGCGTCTGAAAAACGGCCCCAGACACAAAAGGCAAGTTGAACGGTGTTAAGACCCCTTCGGTATGGAGCAGACCCCAGGCATGAGGTCATCAGCCTTGGTTTAGCAGCCTTTGTCCTACAGCCTGATTGACAGGAGGGGTGGCTATCAAAGACAATTGTGGGATTGGTTACAGCCATGGATGTTACTCAAGGTACAGCAGATCTCCATGAAAAATGTTTGCGATAATTTGCAATTTCAGCCTAGATTTACAGATTTTTCAAAACTAGAACATGGTGCCATATAACAAAAACAAGCAGCCGCAAATGCAGATTACATACCAATACACAGTGACATATAAGTTTGGTAATTGTTTCGCACCTGTGAATCTTTTAATCTGTGTTGATAACGGGTGATAAACTTTAATACGGCGCTAATATTCCACGAGTAGGCCAATGTGTGTTGCAAAGGAGAAAAATAAATCTCTTGCCGCCTCTCTCTGTCTCTCCCTCTCTCCCCCTTATGTCTCAGCGATTAGCCTTTGCTCAAACACCTCCTGTTCATCTAAGTAATTAAAACATTAGAATTACTGGATTATAAACTGCTTTCGATTTAATCCAGCACTCGATGCTCCCACCATCTTGCCAAATGGGTCAATAGGAAATATAATGGGCCTCTGTGATTTCTGATTCAGGGATCTGGAAGAGGCAAAGGGAGCCAATAATGGCTATTAAAAGAGATGTGTGTACGTGTAAGTGTATGTGTGTGTGCGTGTGTGTGTGTGTGTGTGTGTCAGAGAGAGAGAGAGTGAGAGCGCC
>NW_022280082.1:1037681-1038636 GCF_004355925.1 Anarrhichthys ocellatus
TCTTTGAGAAATTTACCAAGGACAGGCCTCATGTGTGTGTGTGTGTGCGCACTTCACAAGACCCGATAACCTATGACAGGTGTTTGCCCCTGGGGCCTCCAGTGCACCTTAAAGGCCTGGTATCAATGGGTGTCCTGGTATAATTGATATCATTTATCCTGCTATTGTCTACCTTTGACACATGTTCTCACATGTGCACACATTCACACTTTCTTTCCGTTTTAAGGGAAGTGCCTCCCTCCTCACTTTGCCCACTGCCTCACCTTTTTTTGGCAGTAAAAATGAAGGTGTGCTGTGGGGATTCACCGCTGCTGTCTTCTCACCTATACTGTCTATACTCATTTTGGAGTATCAGTATGTGCTTGGCATGATGATTTGTATGTGGGATTACCCACTGCGCTCATGCAGCCTTCTTTGTGGGTGTGTGTGTGAACAGTGTCTTTTGCAGCATGTTTCTGCCTGTGCGTGTATGTTTTATGTGTGTGTTCATTATGGTTTGTGTTTGTGTTTGTGTTCCTCACAACAAGGGGTCCAAGTTGACACGGTGACAGTTCCTCGCAGAGCGACAGAGAGGCCCTTCCATCCAACAACAGAGGCTTTGTCGCTCTGCTCCTCTTGGCTTGTTATGGACTTCCTTCTCTCTCCCTCTCTATTCCTCTCCCTTTTTTAGTGAGCCCATTTTCTTGTCTGAAGTCTTAATTTGGGGTACTGGCCAGTGGGGAGAGGGAAGAGAGGCGAGGGGACCAAGGGAGGGAAGAACTGTTGAGGGGAGGTGAAGGAGTTGCGGAGTGGTGATTGCTGCAGACGGACGGCCCTTTGTTCCTCCTTTCCCAGGCTCCTCTCTTGAGCCTCCGAGGCTCCAGTTGTGTTGGAGCCTTCCAGAGAAAGAGAGGGGGAAAGAGGGAGAGAGTGTGTGAGAGAGAGAGAGAGAGAGAGAGAGAGAGAGAGAGAGAGA
>NW_022280082.1:1038646-1072418 GCF_004355925.1 Anarrhichthys ocellatus
AGAGAGAGAGAGAGAGAGAGAGAGAGAGAGAGAGAGAGAGAGAGAGAAAAAGAGATTGGGAGAAAAAAGGGGGCACAATGATCTGTCCAACTGGAATCTTCCAATTCTACAAAACAAATGCACACACACACACACACACACACACACGCACACGCACACGCAAGTGATGTGAAGACAGAAAGAAAGGAGGGGGGTAGAAAATGAAAGAACAAATTAATCAAAAGATAAAGAATTAGGGATGAATAGAAACTGAACAAAAACAAAAAGGGCATTGATTGCACAAGGATGATATGAGAACAGCATCAAAAACAGCACACGGAGAGAGTAAGCTGCACATACTGACCACTAGATGTCCCCATCTCGGATGCCAAATGTGGGCAACCCATGAGTTAATCCCACACTGTGCCAGTAGCTCTGGAGCATAAGACCAGTGTGTTGCTCCATCCACAATAGATGAAATCCAGTGTTTAATTACAAAACACATGCAGAATGAATCCATCAATCGTTGCAATATTTAAATCAGTTTTCAGGCTTTTTGATTGAAACTGGAATCATTTTTGTGTGAAAACTTTAATTCCAGCCGCAATGATGAAATAAATGCACTGGTAAGCAGGTAGAAGGAGATACACACATACATACAGATTGCCATCCTCTGTGAACAAAAGTCCTCTGATGGAGAACAATCTTATAAATAATAATATTCAGCTGTTTTAGTTTCAAGCCCACAGTCATTTTGCAGGTGTAGGTGTCAAAGTGGTTCAAACGGAGGATAGCTCATTTGGTCGCTGGTAGGAGGATCGCACAGAGAAGAAATCGAAATGAGTACGAAATGGATCCTTGTGTTGCTTCGTCACAAAGGTTCCTCAGCATGAGTTACATCAGCGCATATGTGTGGTAATATTTACCCCCCCAAAAATGTTCTGTTTGTTGTTGGGTTGGCGTGCTGTAAATCCCCACTGCCATCAAGCTGTAAAACACACTTGCCACTAATGTGAAAGCTTAAAGAAAACAATTTCATCCGAAAAAAAACACATTCTTAACAGTAACCGAAAATGTTCTTGAACCTGAGCGTGTGATAACAAGTGACCACGGAGGGAGGGGGGACTTGGAGAGGGACCTTGGGGACCGTGTCAACGTTTTCTGTGCCGGAGCAGGGACAAACATTGGGCAAACATTGGGAAAGACTGTCAGCCTTTGAGATAGTGGGCCGTTGATCTAAGACTGAGGAGCTAAAGTCCACTATCTCCTCTCTGATACAGCAGCCAAGGTCTTGCTGACACACAGAGCCACAGAACAAACATGGATACCTGAAGACAATGACCTTAGAACCCCCAGCGGGAGAGGTGGAAAAAACAGGAAGTGGTGAAAGTGACTCCTGTGACTTCCTCCCTGCAGGCCAAGAATGAATCAGGTGGAATGATTGCAAGTACATGGGTCAATGTACATGAAAAGCGCACACACACACACATTGTTCAAGAGTGGGAAACAGATGTGGTGTGTGTGTGTGTGTGTGCATGTGCATGTGTGTGCCTACATGCGTGTGTGTGTGTGTGATGGAGGAAGCGAGAGAGTGAGTCTTCAGATGTAGCGACAGATGGTATTTGATTACAGAGCAGACGGTCGGTGTTGTACAAAGATGCTGTCTCAGCCCAACCTAAGGAGCTGTAGCCTCCGGTTAAGGCAAGCGGAGGGAGGCAGGCGGAGGACGAGAGGGAAAAGGAACACAGGAGAGGAGAAAAAAAAAAAAGAAAGAATAAAAGCAAGCAAGCAAGAAAGACACAAAAGAAGCAACTCCAAAAATGAGCATCAAAGCAAAAAGAGTGAAAGGCAGTGAGGCAAGAACAAAAGAAAGAAAAAAGGAACAGAGCAACGGGCTGGCGTGGTGGAAAGTACAACAGAGGTCATGATATGAAAACAGGCAAAATGACGCAGAGAGAACACACCAAGCCTTTTGGAAATCGAAGTGTGTTTTTTCTTTTTAAAAGACTTGCAAACTCATAAAATATATATTTTCTTAATGCAAAATAAACGGGAATGTGTCATGAGAACAAAATCTTTCTTTAGTATTTTACATTTTTGTTAAATATTTTGTATTATTTCTTAGAATTTTTGACATTATAACATTTCACTAGTTTGAACGTCTACACACAAAGAAATACAGATACACAATACATTGGTTTGAGCTGGAGCTGATACAATTAGTTGATTAATAAATTATTTGATTGACAGATAAGTAATCTGCAACAATTATTAAAATGAATTAATCATTTTAATATTTAATAGAAACATGATCTGGTCGTGGCTTCTCAAACTGTGAGGATTTGATGCATGTTTTCTTTGGGTTTTGGATTGTTGGTTGAATATAACAAGCTATTTGAATACATTATTTAGACAAAATTATTTTTTGAGATAATTGGCAGATGAATCGATAATCCTAAATAATCAGTTGCAGCTCTATAGTTAAAGCTCAAATTTCGAGAGGTTTGTCTTCCTGCTGTTTTCCTAAATGTTTTTCTAAGTAATTAACTTATCTTTATTTAGTAGATATATCTTTTAAGCTTAAGAGCTGAGAAGACTTAATTTTGTGTTTGTTTATGTGTGTACCTGGCGATTGTTCATCTGTAAGGAAAACTCGGCTGGGAGGTTGCTGCTCCGCTGTCCCCCCCCACACACCCCTCATTACTGCATTGAATCACTCAGAGAGCAGAGCGGCGCAGATTCACTCAAACGAGACAAAATAACTGTACAGTAAATACATAAACTGTAGTCAGTGATGCAGTTGTACTGTAAGTAAAAAAAGTTGAGTAAAAAGATAGGATATATCAGGTAATACCGTATCTTTATATCATTCAAATTACTTTCTTTCTATTAATGATCTATCAATCATCTCACTCTCACACACACACACACACACACACACACACACACACACACACACAGTTTTTTGTGCATGTACCTTGTAGAAAGTCATATAAATAAACCACAAACAGCAGATGTTTTCTACATTTTTTCATTTTTATTTCCATTTTTTATTCATTTTGCACAAGCTTGCATATATACTGCACATACATTCAGTTCATAGAGGGTGAAGGCACGAAAGGCAATTTGACTACTGGTTGTTTTTGGGCTGGGCCAAAGCAATACAGGGGAAAAAATCTCAAGAGAAAATACAAAACTGCTTCAAACTTAGTGTCAGCTTTCTAGCTCACCCTCGGCCCCATCCCGGAACAAAACAAAACAACCTTTTTTTTTCTTCAAAACTGTCCAGTTCCGTTTAGCTGCCAAGATTTCCATTTTATCATTTATCTCAATTGAATGAGCCCGCTAGAATACAATTTTAATTCAATTTTAGGTAGATAAGGATTAAAATCTTTTAAATTGGTTCTACTTAATGAAATGCAGTACAGCCTTCCCTGTTTGAAAAACAAAAGAAAACAACATCAAATAAATTAGGATAAATTAAACCAATAAATTACACAAAATCTGCAAGACAAATAGACACCAATAACAGAAAAAAAACAGCCATGTCATGAGTTTTATTTTACAACCTGTGTAACTATTCAGGCTGTAATTGAAACATGGCTGTTCCAGTTGGAATTACTGCACTAGCATTGAATAATAATGTCATACAAAAAGCATCAACAAAACACTATTTACATAACATATTGCTAAGTTACACAAAGGCAGTATTTATCACTGTAAGTCCACATCATTGATATTTACAAAAAAAAGAGGAGCAATGTAATAATAATAAAAAAAGACTACTGAAAGCATTGAGAAACAAATAACCCTTTCAAACAGGTCAGAAAACAGATCAGAGGAAATTGTCGCAACACACACACACACACACACACACACACGCACGCACACCAAACACACGTTGCCAACGCTTAATGAGAATCATTTACATGTCAGGATGGTAATCCCAGGGGTGGGGGAGGGGCCACAGTGTTGAGAATTGTGTCACTCACTGGTTCACAGGTTCTCATAATCGGTCTTTTCTCTCACACAGACACACACTCATATACATCTACACACGCAAAATGCAAAGCGTACAGAAATTCCACAAAAGTCCAAACTTTTCCCGACCGTTTGAACCCGGTAAAAAAGGGTATAAATCACTTCTCTTTTTAAACTGTTACTGTACAACATGTGCCCCCTCCATGACACTAGTCTTCTGATGACAATGAGTTCCTGTCTCTCTCTCTCCTGGGTCAAATCTAGAGCTATACGCCGGAGGCAGTCTGCCCTCGTTTTTTGGACGAGACCTGGGTCCCGCCAACGGGCCGCTCTGTGACATCATCATTACCCGACCGCTAGTCTAATGCATCGTTCTGTCAGCGAAAGTTAAAGAAACGGATGCTGGTGCAACTTCAAGGGCACTGCCGACGGGAAACAGGCCCCCGTTAAAGGCATGGCAGGGGGGGAAAAAAAGAAAACCCTCTCCTCCTCTGTGGGTTTTTGGAAGAGTGGTTATGAGTCCGGTTGGTGAGAGCGGGTCATCGCTCTTTTTTTTCACTTTTCTTTTTTTTCAAACCACTCTCACCCTTCTTTAGCACTCAGAGTGATAATAGAAAAACTGTACAGCTATTCTTTGTTTCATCCTGACAGTATTTACAGAAGCAACAACATTTCATACTCTGAAACAGATTCCACGTTTAGTTTTCTGATCTTGAGAAGACAGTCATTCAGCACAATACAAAAAAAGGTAAAGAAACCAAAAGAAAAAACTGGTCACAAAATCTGCAAAAAAAACAAAAAACCTACAACTATTGCTCCTAATCTACCAACAACTCACTTAGTCAGAATACAGATTTAAACAAAGCCGTCACTAAAAATACCCTCAAGATTTATTTTATGAAACAATTTAACAACAGTGCTTTCAAGGAACTTTTGTATATATTTTTTCCCATAGATTTATCTTTTACAATTCTTAAAAAAGGCTATATATGTATTTCAATAATGTCATCCTTAAAATCAAACGATCCCCAGAGAAGAAAAACTTGACAAAAATATTTTCAACGTGGTATTAAGGTCTTGCTAATCCTTTTTGCACATAAGTCTTCATTATCCTGAATTAATCTTTTTAGGCGCAGGAACTCTAACTTTAGGGCGGGGTTGCAGGAAGGGTGGAGGATGGGGAGCGATAATAATCTGTGCATCAGATAAAAGTGTCCTTTCCTTTCTCTTTTGTTTGTAGTGCTTTAGAGCCCTTGGCTGGTGCTTTGAGACTCTGAGACATACAGGGCCTAGCCCGTCCTTCAGTGAGAAATGTGTCCGGCTCACTCTCTCAGGACTCCCGGATCTTAAGAACACTGTTCGGGGAGGAGGAGAGGGGGGACATAATGAAGGGAGTAGCTCTCTGTCTTTCTCTGCCTCCTTTTGTCAGGCGCTTTGTCTCGCTTAGACAAGTCAGCAGGTTAAGCAACCTGCCCCTTTTGATCTTTTGTGACACACACACACACGCACACAGACACACCATAAGATAATGTCGCCAAGGTGAGATCAACAGCTAGCTCGCACGCACTCTTGAAAGCATTAAAGTCATTGCCTCAAACTTACCTCATCAAAAGGGCAGCTTACACTAACTGCTTCTAAATATTCTTAAAAGCCAGCCCTAGAAAGTCATGTGCAACTGCAAGTGGAAAATCTGGGATTAGAATCCCAGGTAAAAGTGAAAGGAATGATGTTTAACAAGCTGGGCACAGTGGCTTCAGCAGAATCACACGTTGGGTCTTAAAAAGCTGCCAGTTTTGGGACGGAGGGCCAGAGCAGAGGGTCTCAGGTGCGTGTTGCTCCTCACTCTGTGCCTTTGTCCCCGCTCTTTGTGGTGCTGAGAGCTTCTCCATCTACCCCTGGGGTGAGTGCTCACCTCCGACCTTGTATTGTTGCATTGAGAGAGGAGCTAGATCACTCAAAGGCAGGTGAACATCGAGGGAAGCAGCAGTGTGTGTGTGTGTGTGTGTGTTGTTTGTGGGGGAAGTTCCACTTGAAGCCGAATTAAAGAACTGTGTTTCAGCTTATATTCACCTCTCTCTCTGCCCTTCTTTAATAATCTTCCTCTCTGTGATGCTTCTATTTGTTTTGTTTTCAATTATCTACTGTTTCAGCAGCACTGTACTTTAGACTGCCACAGTATTCTGATATATTCAAGTATCAACTGCTGTTGAAATAACTTCATAATGCCATTTACACCTCGTAAAGGCTAATCACAATAAAGGCCTGCCATATAAACAGGCTGACTTAATTTCATACACAAGCTATTTAGTGAACAATGCTGTAAAAAGACAAAAAACTATGCAGTTATTAATATTGTGTATGTTCAGCAATCTGGAACAGATGATTCGACAAATACGATTTATTTGATAGCTGGACAAATGGCTCATTTAGTGGGAGCAGTTTAGTTATCAAAGCGGGAGTGGCTATGGAAATTTAGCCATACAAAAACAGCAGGTCACGCACCAAAAGGCCTCACATCTTATGCATATTTCTATACTTCTGCACGTTTAATTATGGGTGTCTGCCGCCTTACTTCTTTTCCAACACCACTGCCAGACTGGTCCTGTGCAGGAAAGGCTAGTGACTACAGGCGTATAGAGAAGCCCACTGATGGCCCTCCATTAAAATCCCAAATAGAAACACTTTCCAGGCAAGTTACCCCAGACCACCAAAAAAAAAACAAAATAAACAAACCAAAGTCCACTTCAGAGATGGACAAACAAAAACATAAGTAAGGAGAGGGATGGGAAAGGGGGGGGTGGGCAAAATATTTCAGAATCTAAACTCTTGTAATAATATTAATAGCAATAATTTATTTTTTTCTGCAACAGCATCAAGGGACAAACACATCTCGAAGTGCCAATCTTCAGCAAGCAGTGATGACAAATAATAATAATCATAAACAACAACAATAATAATAATCTAAATAATAATGTACACCCAATAAACACAATGCCCTATCTGCAGGGAAAACACACTTCAAAACATGGTAGAGCTCAGTAGCTATTTGAAACCAGTCCAAGTCCCACAGACTAGTGCAGACCGAGTCCAGTCTTAGTCCAGTCAATAACCTCACTAGGCCTTGTTTTCGTGTGCATGTGTGTGCGTGTGACTGTCCTGTTGGGGACATCATCAGTAGCACAGTCTATTGGGCACCCGCTTTGCGAGGACAGTTCATTTGGACACCCACTGGATTGGAGGGACACCCCTGGGTGCCAATCGAAAGTCTTTAGGGAACCCAGCAGTGTTCTTAGTAGTGTAAATGGGAACTTAGGAACTCCTTCCACACACTGAGGACTTTGTTAGTGTCGATCATAAAACAAGCCAAACGGATGATTTCACACCGGCCAAAAAAAGCACCCAATAAGATCAGAGTCTCTTCAGTTCAGAATCATACAAAACAAAACAAATAATAACCATCATGAGAATTATCATATAAGAACAGCAAGACAATAGCTAGGTCGTTTAGGAACTGCCACGGAGGCTGCAGATTGGGAATGCTACTTCATAACTTTCATACATTCAAAAATAATTTTTTTTTTTTTTTAAAAACAGGAAATCAACGGAAAAGTTGAGGAAAAGGAAAATAACAAAAGAGAATATTTTGAAAATCTATGAAATCAGAGAGAAATGAAGCCAAAGCATCGTGCGAGTAGGAGGAGGAGGAGGAGGGGAAATTTACTCATGTAGAAGCTCTTGGAGACAATTGGGGGACTTGAAGACCTCGGGGACCTCGCTGTCCAGTTTGCAGATGACCTTGTAGATGGCCTTCTTCCAGGACGGGTCCACGTCTTTGCCGGCCACGATGGCGTTGAAGAACTCCCTCAGTGTGATCTCTGCCACCTCCAGGAAGCGTTCAGGGACCTTTACAGACGGGAAGGAAAGAAATGATTATTCATCTACGGCAGTATATTCTATGTGCATCTGAAGAAAAAAGCTTTTGAATACATTGCTTCTCTTTAACGAGACAAAACCTGTAAGGCGTCAAAATCATCTAGAATTGACTCAAAGCTCAAAAGTGAATTGTTTTGAATTTCAGGAAGGTTTATCTGGTTTCTATGAGGAACTTTTGCTTCCACTCAGCTTCATCCACACACACACACACACACACAGGATTTCGCAAAATCACTTCTTCCTCTTCACATTTCTATCATTTTGCAGCAGTTTGTTCTTGCATTATGCTTAACACAGCTGTTATCTCTCACCCTGTAGAATATGCTCATATCTTAACAATGGATTAAAACCATAAATGTCCCGTCTCTTGAGTTCCTACTTCCTTAAAAGCCAATTGAGGCGCCAGCCTGAGAAAAGTCACTTCTTGTGAATTCTCAGGTTTCTCACACCTCCCACTTCCCTGCCTGCAACACAGTGAGCGTGACATCTTTATGAGTCCCACTGTAAATCTGTGATCAAACAAGAAAACGGAGCTGAAGTGAAGCGCGGCGGAGAGGTGCTGGCCAAAGAGGAAGTACTAAATGCTTTGGGAACGGGGAGACACGCCGCCTCTTTAGTGTCCCTGACAGCAGCGCTCACCGACACCATGGAGATGATTAGTCTGGCAAAGATCTGTGACACCTTCCCCCAAGCCAACACTCTGTCACACACACAGACACACACACACACAGTCATGCAAGCGTGAGCACACACACCAGCGCACACACCTCCTTGTGCCAAGGAGATGACACATCCTGTACGGTTACAGAGCTCCACATAATGCTAAACACACACACACACACACACACACACACAAGCTACCCTGGTGTATTTGGCTGAGTCTCTTTCCTCGTCTCAAAGCTCCTGGGCGACACAGCCTTCAGGGGTCACCTGCTTGGATAATGCTGACTGTCTCCCTGCCCGCCTCCCATGATGCTCGCACACACACAAACACACACTGTCTCACACACACATATACAGCAGCACCAGCTTGCCCAAACGCCTGACAGTGCGCACTCCGCTCCACTCCTCTCCTCCAGTGTCCTGCAGATACTCATCAGGAGTGTCAGGACACAGCAAGGTTAGTGGCCACTGGAACACACACAAAACGGACATGTACACACAGGCATGCCTCTTCTCACACACACACACACACACTTATACACGCATGGGACAGCCACCCGGCCCCCCTCCGGGTGATGAATGGAGGTTAAGATGCCCGTGTGTCTGGTGTGTGTGCATATCTCTGTCCACTGCTCGAGTGAAAAGGTGAGTCGTGAATAAGGAGCTTGTAAGCTCTGTGTGTGTGTGTGTGTGTTTGATAGAGAGAGGAAACACACAAGCTAACCCAATTCCCCAAATTCGCTTCTGTCCCTCTGCTGGGACAGAAGCGCATATAATTCATTGTTTGGGCTGCTGTCAACTCTGAAATACTGGCACAATGACCCCCGGTACGAGGGCAACTATGTGTGTATGCGCTGTAAATGCCTGTGCCGGCATGCGCAACCTTTTCCCAAAAGACCTCGCTAACGGGCCGGTGCAGCGCTAGCGCCCTAGCCGTTAGACGCAGGGAGTGCCGCATTACTAAGAATATTTCTGCATGGAATTTCTCCTGACGTTTTGACTATAAAAGGACAGCAAAACGCTGACTGCAAGGAGAAAGCAATGTCAAGGAGAAAAGGGTATTGGTATTTCAGATCCTCTTGACTGAGAGCGCGAGAGAGTGAGAATGGGAGGGAGGGAGAGAGCGATGGCAAGAGAAGGAGGGGCTGAGAAGAGTCTAAGGAGAGGGAGCGGAGCGACAGAACAGAGGGAGTTATTCCTGTCCCACAAGCCTTTGTTTTGTAAGTATGTGTGAGTTGTGTATGTGAGCAAGCTGCCTCCTGACCAGCAGTGAGCCATAACTGTTTGCAACCCCTCCCTTGTCCCACTCAATCCCCTCCCTCACCCCCCCCCCCCCCCCCCCCCCCCTCTTCATCTCTCTCTTTCTCTCTAGGGTCAGCTGTTGGGCCTTTGTTCCAGAGGCATTGTGGGGGATTATCCAGTGTGGCCGTTCATTCGCTCGGCTGTCCGGTAAATGGGGCCAATCGCGTGGCTCACAATCCTTCATACATATTTCATAGGGCTTTTTAACAACTTCTCAGCGGAGCCCAAAATTAAAGGACAGATGTACAAAGAGGGGAGGAGAGAGGGAAGGAGGGAGGGGGAAATAAAAGTATAGATGGCGGGCTGAGTGTGTGTGTGTGTGAATGACTCCTGGAAAAGGCAAACAAAGTGACTGAGAGTTCATTTACACTATGTCGGCTGAACCTTTTTCTCTTCGGGTTTCGGTCCACACTATCCAGTGATTTCTCCACCTGAAAAAATGTCTCCAGAGAGGATAAATCAGAAAATGCCATCTTTGCACTTTTGTGTGGAAAAATAAGCTGTTGGTAAAATGATGACGAAAGCCTGCTTAGTCATAGTCAGCGGCTGACAGATAACTGTCTGTCACCTCTAACTTTGTGTGTGATCCCCACTTTCAATGTAAATATAGACGATCACACTGTGCAGGTGTTGTCATTAATCTGCATTTATTTTTAACTGCCGGACTTCTTCACAATCAAGATATGCGATTTGATCAGTATCAGTGTTTGCCTTGTCAACAGGGTGCATTTAAAGTCTGTGATCAAAACACCAGTTTATGGTTTCTGAGGTAACAGAAAGGAGTTTGCACATAATTAAGATTAGTGTGGGAAGTGATGGGAAGCACAAGGACAGAACTGAGGTTTAAACCACTGAGACTGACTGCTGTCTGTCCCGCGCTTTAGCAGTTGTTGGTTGTGTTGTAGAGTTGTATAGTTTGACTGACAAAAGAGAGACAGAAGCGATTTAAGCAATTTTCTACTCTTCAGCTGTTTCACTGTTGTCTGAGATCTTAATGAAAAACAACCTGAAATCCACACCGGTGTGGAAACGTCGTCTTTGCACAGCAGTTTCAAATTTAGCCGACTTAACGTGGAAGAGTCTGAATGAAAGAGGACTAGCCTGACTGAGGTTGACCTCTGCATGTGTCACACACACGCTTTCTGCTGGAAAAATAAGTGGTTTTGTTCTGAGAAAAGGTGCGAGGAAGACAGAGAGGTTGGAAGTGTGTGTGTGTGTGTGGTGACGGGTCCAAAAAAACAAACGCATTCATGAAAAGGGATATTATTGTGGCTCTACCCCTGTGTAACACAATATGAAAGGAAGAAGAGAGGTGGAGGGGAAAAAGGGAGAAAAGAATCAGCAATACGACACACGTTTCCCTGACCTTTGCATCATGCTGTGTGTTGGGTAAATACCAATCAAGAAGAAAGGATGAAAGAAACAGAGAGAAAGAAAGAGGGACTTCTCTGACAAGAGGCAGCGATGAGGCAGTTAATCACTCTCATTCACCGACTCCCCGGCTCTGCCTCACAACTCTCTCCCCCATTCTCTCCACCTCTCTCCATCTCCCTCTCTCGTGACAGGTTGCTTTGAGACAGAAGGATAAGCTCTTTTTCAGAGAGAGGGAATCGGATTTCCTGCTTTTTGATGAGATAATAAAATATGACGGAGGACAATAGGAGCCTGTGGACGGCTTGCTGGGACCTATTCACTCCGGCCCCTGTCTTAAGACTGCTTAGACAAACGTTTAAAAAGGTAGCCAGAGGCCCAAGCCCTCGAATAAAGGCTGCTGTTACAGACACTGTGTGCAAGTGTATGCGTGTGTGTGTGTGTGTGTGTGTCTTTGCATGTGTTTCGGTTAAGCCTGAGAAATCTCTTCTCTCTCGGTGACTCAGGGTTGAGCTGTTTGTTTGGCCAACGTGTTTCTCCCCTTTGCTTTTGGGAACTGTCAGGAGATGTATTGCACCTTCTATTTGCACAGCGTTGGCCAAACAAGATGAGACCCTGGAAGATAAGGCTGTGTGTGTAAGTGAGTGTGTGCGCTAGTGAGCTGTAGCCTTGAAGGATGAAATGCAGGGACACAACATAAGCCCCCGCTGCCAGCCAGGTTAATTCCTAACCCCAACTCAGCCTGGGAATACCAACACTTCCCATGCTTTTCAGTCACTGTATTTGTCTGTGTGTGTGAGACAGGGAATTTATAGATTTAGTTTTGCACTGAACGCCATTGATGGGGTCATCTGGCATTGATGTATACTACGTTTCTTTGCAGTGACTGTATCTTAAGAATATTCTCACTTCTGCTGCCAGCGAAACATATGTTTCAAAACAAGAGCTGAAATTGAAGTTGAGCAGGCCGGTGACATTTCAGTGAGTCAAGCCAGAGCTTCCCGAACCTCGAACACACACTCACAACATAGGCCCCTGTGCCTCACGTATCTGCTCTGATCAATAATCTACAAAGGCCTTGATAAGCTCTTGGTCCACACTGTCACTTTAGGCAAACACAACCCATGTCCCCTTTCTTCCTACTCCCCACGTTGCTTGTCCCCAACCCCCTCTCCCGCTGATAAGACTGTGCCATGGCTGAAGAGTCCAGAGAACAGGCAGAGTCACAGTGGATCCCTCGTTTGATCGCGTCCTTTCCGAGTACTTAATTTCCTTCAATTTCTGAAAATTTCGATTTTCCTGAATTCGTCTCAAATCCTCAAATCTCTCATCCGTTAAGTGTGCGTTTTTCTCTGTGCTTAGGCGAATACTGGGACGGGAAACAGGCCTCAAAGCTGAGCAAACACCAGCCACCCTCATTCCACTGATAGCCTTGTGAACAGGGAGCCTTGAGGGGTTGTTGTGTATATATGTTTGTGTGTGTGTGCGTGCGTCTTACTCTCTGGTGTGTGTGTACGTATGTGAGCATGAGCACTAGCGTCACATGGGCTCTTCTCAAGGTGCACCTCCGCTAGGGAGTCAAGGACAGGACAGGGTCAAAGCCACTGATGAAGTCGCTCTCCTATCCCATCTTCCTCGCTCCTCTCGCCATCTTTACTTACCTCAACCCCCCACCCTTACACACACGCAGGCTGCAAATTCATCTCATGTCGTGGCCTCTTTTGACAGGTATTTCCTCCCCTCTTGCCACATCTTCTCTTTGTCTTATTTTATAGAAATTGGCGGTTATGCCAAGGGGGCTAACTTTATATCAAACCAGGCAACAGACACAGTCAACAGACAAATAATCTGTGCTCAGAAGAATTGCACACAGCAGGGGAAGCCAGAAATCACAGTTCAAGCCCTTGTTTAGAGACTTAAAAATTCATCGTCTGAGCTTGTATGGTAGACACAGGCTGAGAGAAAGCGATCTAAATGAAGGGGGGTCACAGAGCGCTGTAATGGGGCCCCTGGAGGTCAGAAAGTCAACCCGGCACAGAGAGACAGAGAGAGCAGGAGGCAGAAGGGAAAGAAAGGAGCAAGGGAGTCTGGAAGATAGGAACAGGACATCTGGAGAGGAAGAGAACAGAGGGAGGGAGGGAGAGGAAGAATAGAAGGGTAGGAGGAAGGAGGGTGTGGGTGGGTGGGTGGGCAAACAATAAAGGATGGAGAGCAAGGAGCTGCCACGAAGGAGGGAGGATGTATAGAAGGGGAAAGGAAGGAAGGGCAAGTGAGAGAACAAGATGGCAGGAGAAGAAAGAAATATAATAAACTGCAGATTGAATTGAAGGAGGGAGTTTGGCATCAGCAGGGGAAATAGGAAGTGTGTGTAAGTGTGTGTGTGTGTGTGTGTGTGTGTGTGTGTGTGTGTGTGTGTGTGTGAATGGGGGGTTGCTTTGACACATCTGCAGCTCTGATGCACGCCCTGGTCATTTTGGCATGAGTCCCTTTGCCATGCTTCATTAGTCTCACACACACACACACACCCACACACACACGGAGGAAGACCAAAATGGTCCAGAAATAATGACATAATCAGCAGCTGTGCCACAGAGCAGGCTGCCCCTCACAAGGTGACCAGGGACAGAAGGAGGGAGGAGAGTGGAGGAGGAGGGGGAGGAGAAGGGGGGGGGTGTTACAGGGAGGAGAATCAATCGTTGGATGAGCGCAGTGAGAGGATATGTTTGTGTGAGCAGGTGAGAAAGGCGGAGAGGGGATCATGTAGTTCTTTAAGTGATTCCTTGCTACCCCGGGTGCCCCAGGCTCTACACGCAGCTCTGGTCATTTAATCAGTGCACAGAATGAAGTGGCTTATTCTCACATACACACCGACACGTATGCGTGCGCACACACCACTCCGGGAAGAAAAGACCTGTCAGGCTACGTCAAACGGGGGCCCTCCAATAGTCCCCGGCTATTCATTGAGAAGCAGATGATCCTGCTCTCTATTCTTTTATTTCCTTAACTCTTCCCACTAAGAGAACTTAAAAGCCAAGATAAATCGCAAATTATGCTCATGGCACAGCGAAGGTTTGCGGTAATATCTGAAGAAAAAGAGCAACTGGGGTACCGTGACCTCACTAGTTTTGTTACCAGTCTTTCTTTAAACGGTTGGTTTACCCAAAAAAAACCTTCCTCACTAAGTTCTTGTGGTATCTAGCCTTTCAGATCGTTTTGGTTTTATTTGCGCTTGTTTTTACTGTTGAACATTGTCAACTAATTTCTATTCTACTAGTATCAGGGTTGAATTGTTTTAATGCTGTGAGCACCACACATTGAGTACCATTCACTTCAATTGTATCGGAGCTGCATAAAAAAATCTCAGAGATGAATATCCCCACACCTGGGTAAATGAAACTGCGATTCGGTTCAAATGAATGATGAATATGAACACAAGACAGCGCCTCTCCTCGGGTCATCATTACTGTCTTAACTGAACCATCTCTGCAGAATCAGAAGAAATCAAAAGCTATTGTGTTTACTGGCTCTGGTGGGAAAAGCAGGTTGCAGACGCACATACGCGCACATGATTGCATGTGGGAATACAAGGAAGGCATGTACTCTACTTATTATGTTTCAGCTGTATATGACAAACAGCTGTAATGTGCACACATGATAAATGCAGGGGAGTTTGGTGTACTTCAACCTTTTCTCTATGAGAGCGATGGGGATTAGGGGAATGACAGTAGGTACTGTAGATACGAGGGGGAGAAAGCGGGTTGGGGAAGGTGTGTGTGTGTGTAGTTGACACAAACCCACTGGCAAATTGTATTGGTTGTATTTTTGGCAGCTCTGAACTTAAATCTATACTGCCAGCTTTTCATCTCTCTCCCTCTATCTTCTACCACTTTTTGTCTTCAATCGCTCTTCAAAGAGAACCCTAGAGCCTTTTACTGAAAACACCACACCTGTGAGCAAGCGTGTGTTCTTAGGTACGTATGTATGTTTATACATGTTTGTATCTGTGTCTTTGCCTGTGCATCCAGTGCAACGGCCGTGACCTTTTCACCTCAAATTCCCTGAGGTCGAACCCGGGTCAAAGACGCACCCCATGCACACAAACACACCATGCCCTACGTAGTGAGAAAACCCCAAAAACAAAACAACAGGAATGAAGGAGTGCAAGACAGGGAGGGGAAAAGCAGGAGGAGGAGGAGAAAATAGACATTAGCCTCTCTGGGTTGAGAACAAATGGAGCCCCGAGAGGGACGTGAAGAGGAGGAACGAGGGAGTGAGGGGGGAAGGAGAGGTGAAGCACACAATGCTATGGGGCACGGCGGTTGGACAGACAGCATCTGCTCTCATCTCTCTGTGGCTCTGGTAATGGATGGAGAGTTGGAGAGACACGAGAGAGCGGGACGGAGGGAGACGAAGGGACCGCGGGAGGAAAAGCTGGAATATAAGCTGGGTGACGGAACAGGAGTTAAAACTTTAAAAAGTTTTCTTTCTGTATTTTGTCATTTTGGATGAAAACAAAAAAAACCACTATGGATAAAGTGTGTGTCTGTGGGAGGGCGTTATCAATTCAAATAGAGGGATGACAGACGGGTGGACAGACAAAAGAGGAAGAGGGACAAAAGGAGTGAGACATCTTTCCAATAGGAGAAAGAGCAGCTGATAAGGGTGGACACACGATACCCGCGTGTGTGTGAGTGCGGACGAAGGCTTCTCACCATGTTTGCTGGTATCTCCCTCTCACATAGAGATCATAGGGACTTCCTCTTTTAAATGCCGAGGTGTGTGTATGTATTAGTGTATGTGTGTCCTCTGTGGGAGGAGTGGTCACTGACAGAGGAAACTTGGCCTAGTCTGTCTTATGGAAATCTGAGAGTTTCCCAGAGCCATCATCAAACTGCCTCTCTATCAGACCCCACCTCTCTCTCTCTCTCTCTCTCTAGCCCATTACCAGGTCACACACATTCCTGTCTTATGAAAGATGATGTGTGTTGTCATTGGGGGTTCAAAGACAGAAAGAGGGGGCTGCGGGAGTATAAAGAAAAGGACACTAAGCGAGAATTTTCACTTGAGTCCTCACATGAAAGCGCTGCTCGCTCAAAGTCAAGGCTTTGGGAGGCCGGGTTTGTTTCGGAAGACTTTGATGCGATGGACAGAGCGAATGAGAAGTGGAGAAGAAAGAGAAGAAGAGAAGAAGAGAGGGGATCAGGAGGGGGGCTGAGAAAAGAGGAAAGTAGAGCCGGGGTCTAGGTAATTAACGGCAAGCTCTTTAATTACTGCTGGTGTTCATTATGCCAGAAGGAATGTGACAATTATGCCATTAAAACTTCCTAATGGGGGGAAAAAGCGAGGGAGAGGAGGGGGGATAGCGGAAGACATGCAAAAGAGGATGAAAGAATGAAAGGAGAGAGGCAACAGAAGGAAGAGAGAACGACGAGAGGGAGTGAGGGAGGAGGGATATGAAAGGAAAAGGGGAAACAATCGCGACAAAAGAGAAGCTGGGAGGGAGATGGGGAGCGTATTAGGCCAGCACAGTGACAGAGCAGATTAGCATCAAACAAGAAAGGCCACAGACGTGTGTGTGTGTGTGTGTGTGATCACTGAAACAGAGGACATATTCATTCCAAAGACGCCACCAAGGTGGATGGAACTTTGATGATGCAGAATCTGGCAAAGGGAAAACTCTGTGTGTGTGTGTGTGTGTGAGAGAGTGTATGCTTGCTGAATCTGCGTAGGCTCCTGTTTCAAGTGGTGGTGCAGGCAGGTAGGGGAGGAAGAGGAGGAGGAGGAGGAGGAGGAGGACGAGGAGGAGGTGGAGGAGCAAGGGGAGAGATCCACAGAAAAGGGCCTTGGGGGCATCTTGATACACATCCAGTACATTTCCATCTCCACATTACCTCTATGACTCACGCACACACTCACACACATATGAGACGGAAAAACATAACAAATGTGTCCGCGCACATACGTAATACACACAAACACACCATTCCCACACCAACATCAAACAGCAAGAACAACACACAACCCACGCACCGGCACTCACAAACACATACTGTCACACACACATATAACACCCACACACACACACACACACACACACACACACACACACCAAAAAGCCACACACAAACACTTAACACGCAGAGTCTTCGTGCTCACCAAGGCGGTTGGTTTGTCAGGGGGGTTAGAATTTGCATGGCTGGGCAAATTTTCCTTGTGCTAAACTCTAATCAGCTCCTGTATCTCTCAGACACCTGCCCAGCAAAAAAAAAAACCTTAATATGCAAAACACCTTCCCTCCCTCCTCCACTGCTGCAGCTCCTCGGCCAACAGAAGACTTATTCACCTGCCTCTCTCACTCTTGTCATCTCTGTCTGTCTTCTTGCAAATTTTCACATTTATGTAGGCAAATAGGCTGTTCCCCTTAAGCCTGTTTGAACAGTAGCTTCCTGGTGCCAGGAGAAGAATGATAGTTTTGTCTGAGATGTGACGGGGAATTTATGCTTCAGAAAGAATAAGTTTGTCAGCCGAAAAAGATGACGTGTCACCGGTGTTTGGGCAACTACGGCGTAATCCGTAGGGCGTCTTCGTAGAGGTTGTTTTGTCAATGTTTTTGTTTTTTTCTGTAACCGGTTATGTAAGTCACGCAAACGTTAAGAATCTTTTGGATTGATTTAATTTCTTTAAAGTGAAATACAGTGTCAAGTCAAAGATATATAATTATATAATTGTGTCCCCCAGTTTACATTTGTCCCGACTGCTCCGCAATACAACCCTCATGAAGTTAGATTTTTAACATTGATATTTTTAGGGCCCAAACAAAGTAAAACCAACGCTGAATGGAAGTCCAAAAATGTGTTGTGCTCATTGTTTCTTCTTTTTAACGTTTGACTGTGCAGTATGATGTATGTGCATGTTTGACGACCTCTGCTGAAGGGGGAAAGTTTCTCTGTGCTCACTGTAAATCTGAGTTTAACATGTGTGCGTACAAGCTCGATATTGTGACATCACAACTAAACTGGAAGCCATGTGATGTGGAAACTTCCAAGTCTACAGTGCACATACACTGATGGACTTTTCAGTGAAGTGGGAAATATCTTGTGTCCAGCAAATAAAGATATTAGCATATTCATAGATTCTGGATTGTTGATGAGGGAGAGAGAATAGATGTAATAAAAAAAAAAAACAGGCTGAGTATTTATATATGCCTACATCTCTTAACTTCACAGGGTCAAAATGTAGCACGTATCTATAAGAATCAAGTTTGTGAAGCTGTATGTTTTTGGGATATTATTTACTTTCATTTCCTGTGTCAGATTGTTTACCATAAGCAAAGCATGATTTGCTATGAAAACAGAAAAAAACATCTGAAGGAAAATACGCCCTGATTCCAAGATCAGGAAAAATGAAACCCAAATGAATTGGTGGTGTAAAAACCTCAATTTTGCAAAGGGTTGTAGGTGAACTGTCACTCTCTTCTTGGTTTAAAATGATTTCCCCTCTCAATAAACTAAAGATTCATCATGAGCAGCTGAACTGAAGGAATCGTGTCATTTTTCTTTGTGCTATGCTCTGATGGACTTTGGGCTTATTGAGACCTCATATATACAAGTGCCTCTGCCTGCCAGAGCCTTTCAAAGCCTCCCTTAAGAGAGCTGAAGATGGATGTGGGGAAGTGTGTGTGTGTGTGTGTGAGTGAGTGCGTGTGTGTGTGTGTGTGTGTGTGTGTGTTTGGGTGCACAGAGAGGAGCCCCAGTGGACAAATAACGGACAGAGAGAGATAGACGTAAACAGAGAGAAAGAGAGTGAAGCACTTTAAATGTGAGCGCTGCAAAACTCCCACTGCTCGCAAGGGCACTTCTCTCCTGCACGTCATCTCTCTTTCCCCCCCTTCTCTCCTTCTACCCTTCTTTCTCCCCTTCCCATTCCCCTCGATTCCCTTTCTCCCTCCCTCCCGTCATCGCTTTCTCCTTTGTCTCCGAGCTCTCACCCTCTATCCCCTATCTATCCATCTCCCTCTTCCCCCTCTCCCCCTCTTTCTCTCCCCTTCCTCTCACTAAAACAGTAGGACGCTTAACCTTGATAACAGTGAGATTTTTCCCCCCTCAAAGTGACACACACACACACACACACACACACACACACACACACATACACACTGGAGAAGTGCTTTGCCAGCATGCCAGGCCGGTCCAAGGGACGGCTGTACCCTTCGAGGTGAACAGGACACTTGGAAATGCAGCAACAACAAAACACTCACACACATAGATCTCTCTAACAAATGCACACACACAGAGACACACACAAACCCAGATCACTCCAGGTCCTTCTTAACACAACCCTTTTAAAGGTCTATTGTCAGCTGACATTGAGAGAGCACTGGCAATCCTGAAACACACACACACACACACTTTTTTACACACACGCGCGTACACAGTGGCAAAAGGAGAAGTGTGAAAAATGAAACATATTAAAGGTGAAGTTGCCTGCCGAGAATTTATGATTACAGTACGCTGGAAGACAAACACATAAACATCTCACCACAGATAGGTAAATGAGGACAGGGAAGTGAAATGCAGTTTCTCAAAAACATACACGCACACACACACACACACGCACACACACACGCACACACACACACACACACTGATAAGAACCACTGAGAGGAAATGAACAGCGAGGAAGAGGCATACGAGCGAGGTGTCAGTAAGGTTTCTTCCTCATTGGATGAGAGTTCCTCGAATCTCTTGGCGGAAACCTGTGATGCACACTTTATAAAAAAATATTTTCTTAATATTATTGCTGTCCAGCGAAAACCATGTGGCTCCAAAACTTCAGGTAAATTGAAGCATTTAGTTGACAGCTGGAAATGAGGCGTTTCTAGAGAGGTTTTCACAGGACAGCGACGATATACATTAGAGTACAGTGTGCCCAGGGCGGCAGGATGTACAAGAGACTTGAACTCAGCATTGAGAACAGTCACAGCGAGGCGGTGTCAGAGAGGACACAGTGAGACGGTGTCACACTACCCGTCTGCAGCACAAGTTATCAGGTGTAAGGTTTTTTTTCGATATGGACCGCATTAGCTCTCAGCTCCTCCTCTCACATACAACGATTCTTTTCCTGCATGAAACTGATGAAAGTGTTGGTGTTTACCTCAAAGTCATTGGCCTTGTTGTAGTGCATGTTGAGGGCTCGGAAGAGCTCGCTGTCGCGGGCGACGCCCAGATCCTCGACTCCAGTGACTCCGTCGTTGATGGACTGGCGGGCGAACTTCTCCATCTGGATGTAGTAGAACTCCCTGAAGTTGCTGAACCACTTGATCAGCTGGGAGGTGATGCAGCGATTAAACTGGAACGAGAGACGAGGAGGAGTTGGCATTGCTTAGGGTGTCAGTATTTGTTGAAAAACAGAAATATAAATGGGGTCTGAAAATAGTCTTCATGCAAGCAGTGTCAAGTAAAGACTGTCACGTCTAAACCTTATTAAGCCATTGGATTTGAGAAGGAATGTGAGGATCACAGCATGTCATTTCACATCAGGGAGTTGCGACGTGAGGTGATAACTTAAAAGGCCGTGAAGAAACCGAGAGAAAGATAAAAGACAAGAGCAAGAAACAGGTCGTGGAGAGAGGGGAGATAATAGAGACATTAAGTAAGACAGTGAACAAGAGGGGGTGAGAGTGTGTGTGGTTCATCCTCCCCACTGGGAGCAGACCTCCCCCTATCATAACCCTGAGAGTGGAGAGAGGTGGAAGAAGGGAAGGAGGGGGGGGGGGCGAGACCGCAAACACATAATTGACCAGAAAAACGATTAAGTCATCATCTGAAGCGCCCTGGGGGCTCAAACATGTACTTAACCCCGTTCACCAATTACACCCTGATTCTCCTCCCCTCTACGCACCTCTCGGGCAGAAAGAAAGGGGAAGCAAAAGAGCACAAAAAAAAGAAAGAGAGGGAAAGAAGATAAGCGCTGCGAAGAAGGCTGTGGCTATCTGATCTGTGCCGCTCGGCTGGATTCAATAGGGTGAGGTAAACCTATTAAGAGCCTCGGCTGGTCCCAGCTCTTTTTCCGCCTGGTCTCAGCAGTGAAAACACACTGTCTAAACATCCAAATCACTAGATAAGGACCTCGGGGGCTCAGGATAGCTGCCTAGCTCATTCACCCTAAAATGCCCCACTACAACCTCTGATCAATCCCCTGAAAACATACAAATAAAACCTTTACGTCTTTCCTCAGTGATTCCCAGAAATGACATCTCATAAATTCCCAAATCTAGCCTGTGAAACCTTGATACCCCTAACCATCACCCCCACACACTTCATCCACACACACACACACACACACACACACACACACACACACACACACACGCACACACAGGCCTTCACTCCTCCCTCCCCTCTGCTCTTTTTGTGGCGCTGGAAGAATGGGGGGACAAAACGCTACTAAACGCTGAGCGGACTGCTCGCTGGGGAGGCAGAGCGGTTTTGACATGGAGATTAGGCTCTGGCTATTGTTCGACAACACGGACACGCACAAACATGCACGCACACTCTTCGCGACCTGGGATTGAAGTCAAACACACGCAAGCACACGAAGATGGGCGGGCGAGGCCACAGACTGATAGGAAAGTTGGCCAATCATGAGCAGCGATAGTGTTGGACCAAGGTGGGACGGGGCTAAAGGAGAGGGCTGAACCTTTCTGGAATGATCAGCAGATGACATAATGGTGGAGTGGAAAAGAATAAGTCCGCTGACATTGTTTGGCTGTGGTCTGGGAGGGTGTATGTGTGTGTGTGTGTGGGGAGGGGGGGTTAGCATGGTGGCTGTCCTAAAGTGCAGGGTAAGCATAAATGGGAAAATGAGGGAGGGAGGATAGGAGGACGGGTGCAGGTCAGCGCCGTTGGACAATGGGGTTTCGCTGGTGGGGGGGTGGGGGGGCAGAAGGTCGGAACGTGAGCAGTCAGCAAGCTGGGGTCGTGACATCGCAGTGTCAAACAAACAAACTACTGACACTTACAAATACATCGGCTGCACGGGGCTATTCTTAAACACACACACACACACACTGTAGCAGACGGTCGGAGTGTGACAAAGCACAAACACTATTTCATTTAAGTTGTCAGTGTGGTATAAACCTTTCATTGTGTGTAGGATCGGAACAATGTAATGTTGGGTGTGAGTCTGAGACGTTTAGTGAATTGGCGTCGATCTACGCAAGCATGTGTGCATACGTGCATCCGAGCGCGTGCGAGATTGAGCGCTACATACTGAGATTAAAGTCAGTGAAAGAGTTGCCATCGCTCATGCGGGAGACCTTTGGTGTCACTGCAGCAGAGTGACGGATAGATTTGTCATTTGGACAAGGATTACTTTATTATACGGACAGCTCAGGAGAAGATGTATTAGGGCCTGTGCAACTGAATATGAACTGTAGCTCAATCACAGCACAGAGCACACAAAAGATCCATTATTTACTGTGCATGCAGGTAAATACACTAAATTACATTATATCTGCATCAGCTGCAACCAACACACTCAGGGACTCAATTTTGGCAAGTCCCCCTGCAGCTTCCAGCAGTCTTGGTTCATTAAGTTGCTGGCGGGGGACAGAGGCCCCCTGATAGCGGCTAACGACGAGTGTGTTCAGTGTATAAGGAGGGAATTGGTTCAAAGGAGCACATCACTGCAGCTCCTTAATCAGAGCTGGCAGGGGTCAGCCCGCACAGACATGAGATGCAACCAGAAAAATGTGTGTTTGAGCATATACGTGTGTATAAGGGTGTGTGTGTGTGTGTGTGTGTGAGAGCGCCTGGCTGAGAGGCAGATGAGAGAGAGACAGCGAGAGCGTGTTTCTCACACTCACACTCAAGAGCCTGTGAAAGGTCAGCACTTAGTGCTAACAGCACAAGATAGAAAGGGGTGCGCACACACACACACACACACACACACACACACACACACACACACACAGACGCGCTCTGCTCATGCAAAGGCGCATACTTAAGTCCAGAATAGGAAAACACTCAAGTATCCTTGGTTAAACTATATTAGTCGCCTGCCAAAAGTATTCAGGCGCTTTAACCGTCAGCATTAAACTTCTGCAAACACACATCAGCTAATTGTGTGTATAAACATTAATAAAGATTAATTTATTAATGTTTGTTTTTTGGTTTGGGACGAAAATATCCAATTGTTATTCAGATAAAGTGTGTCTCTATCCAACACTTTCTCTCACATAGTGGTCAGCAACGGAGCAGAAAGCACACAGATGACCTCAGAGTGCAAAGCTACATCCAGAACAACCGCAGAGGAGAGCAGAAAGACAGAGAAGCCTGTACGGGCCTCCCTCTCTCCCTCTTTCTCCCTCTCTCCCTCTCGCTCTCTCTCTCTCTCTCTCTCTCTCTCTCTCTCTCTCGTAAGCCCCTTCACAGTCATGAGGGCTTTCCAACGTTTCCTGTTTTCGCAGGGGTGAATTGTGGGAGATAATCTCCGGCTGCCTATTGGCTGACTGCACACAAAAAGCGGCCCTGGAAAGCGGGCTTTTGTTACTGCTGCGACTCAAATCCAGCGGCTGGCTTTTCTTTCTCCCCGGCCCCGCCGAGGCACACATACCATGCCACACCATCAGCGAAAAAAAAGAAAAGAGAAGGAATGACATATAGAAAAGGGAAAACCCTCCTGACCTCCGCTACTCCACAGCACATGACTGGCCCAAATACTGAAGCTTGTCCCTAAAAGAGCAATAGAGAGATAGAAGGCAAGATGTGTGTGCGTCAGCTTGTGTTTGCTTAAGAATGAGAAATGTATATCTACAATACATAAAGGTACAAACAGCCTATAATGAATGTACAGTACACACACTCTCTCTTTACAAAGCCAATAACTTTTGCTAACTTTATTAATTGACTGAGTATCCTCATTCAATATGTGCATTAATCTGTTATAATGAATCAGCCTTTCTCAAAACAATACCTGAAATGATAATGAGACGTCTTAAAGCTAGAGGGATAATATAGGCTGGCATTAGTAGTACTAACAATGGTATTTTGACAAACCTGTCAAAACATTTCATAAACATCAAAAGTCAAAAAAAGTCACAATAGTCTTAAAAGGAGCCTAATCAAGGGGACCAGCAGCTACAGCGTCCCTCAGTTATTAGGGCAACCCACTTCTCACGTTCATTAGATTCTTGACAGTCTGATTAGCCTTTAAGACTTTTGTCTGAGGACTCGCTAAGAGGCCGCCCTGGCTGCATCTAATTAGATAGTCAGTCTCATTCCCATACATGTCTGTTAATTTACAGCTTAAGTCTATTGTCCTCTACTGAAAACAAAAACAAACTAATGTGCCCCATAATCCCCTTAACTATCTTGACCTTGTTTAAGTATCCGATGAGGCCACCAAGAAGAGGCCACCTCCCAGGTAGTGATTAGTCAGTGAAACTGATGAAACTAAAAGTGTTTAAATCTGAAATAGCAGTTGTTGCTGAATGGTTCAAAAGGCAAATAACATAAATGTTAAATCAGTGGGATGCTTTATTATTGAGGACTTTTGTAACAAAACTCCTTTTCAACCCAAACCAATAATGTGCTGGGAGAAAAATCATGTGACCCCCGAGTTATGATTGGTGGCAACAGCATCGAAGAGGGGGCAGCTGGGAAAAAGGGGGAACTTTTATCTTTTGATTTGAATAAGATGGCCTGGATATGTCACAGTGTTTACCCCTCCGTATGGTCCGAGAGGGGCGCACACACACAAAACAACAACAACAAGAACAAACTCGGTCGCCCACACCACAACGGCCATTGTGCTGTTGTTCTTGTTTTTTTTTTGTGCAGCTTACATATTGTGCTTTGTTTTCAAAATTTCCTTCATTAAAATCCCAGTAGAGCTAACGCTCATCCTTGCTATGTTTCCTAAACGGACTCTTTCAACCCTCCCTCTATCAAACCATCCTCCCCACACCTGCTCAGATAACCACTCCTCCGTCTCTAGGCTCCATCCTCCTCTCTGCCCTCTCTATCCCTCTATTACTCATCCCGCTAATACTCATAGTCTCTCCAGCTCCCTCATGTAAACCCATTCAACTTCCTCTTCCTTCATCTTTTGCATAAAACCGTAACTTAGTGAGGGAAAGGGCTTTGTTTCAGAGGAGCAAACGCTGTTCAGGGCAACTGAAGCTGGCACATCCCAATAAATCAATCAAACGTCCCCCTTTGAAGCAGGTGCATTGACAAATGTACATCCATCTTTACACTTGTTACACGCAGCAAAAGAAGTCACCATCTCAACAAGATGAAGGTACAAATTAGTTTAGAATAGCTGAAAAGAGACAGTAATGTGTACCAAAATTAAAAAGGAAGATAATGGCAAAGGTCTACAGAGGAAGAACATGTTTTGACATACCTTGACATCAGAGAAGAACATCTTGAGCATATTAGAGCTTGGGTAGCGGCTGTAGAAAAACATGAGCTTGGCCTTCTTCAGATGATTGGGGGAGAGGCCCTCTTGAATCTGAAAATTGCTCCCGTTAAGGACAATAACAATTGTTTGGAGGAAAACAACAAATGGCAGATCAAGCAAATGATGTTAGCCCAAATACAATATGTACGTACTAATAATTGGCTGTAAGATCGGCAAGACATCATCATTTGGATGATGGGTAACCAAATTTCCTGTCAGGCATGAATGCAGGGCTACTGGAGGGGGGATGGGGGGGCTGAAGACAGTGCACCAAAGCAAAATCATTAGCATCGTCCGTATCAGGTGTGAGAGCGTGAGAGCGTCACGGTAAATAAAACGCTGGCCAGCACTACAGCCGATGCTTTTACATAAGGAGGCTCATTTCACAGTCAAAGCAAGCAAACGCCTTTGCCTACACCCCGCGCTAACCTCCACCCGAGAAAAAGGAGGAAGAAAAAAGGAGACATTTGCATATCACAGACAAAGACAGCAGTTAACGCCAGTGACGGGCAAGAAGGCCTAATGGCTTGGCGACAACTCATGCCAAGCCTGAATATGACTGTTTGATATTGGCTTCATATCAGTGACAAAACAAGGTCCAGGAGATAGTCCCAAACACCGGCGCAAGCAACGTGAAAAATCCTCTCACAGTCGCATAGGCCATATTCAAATACATGTCAGAGGCCTCGTCTTCCTAATGGATCGCCTGGATTGAACAGCAGAGTGGATGGAGATGGGCTGGTGGGGGCACCTTGAGGGATAGTATAGTTCCAACCTTCAATTACATCCCCCTCCTCCTCCCTCTGCTCCACCCCTGCCCCCCAGCCTCGCTACCGCTGCCAAAGCCTTGGAGGAGCAAAAGAAGGAGGAGGAGAAGGAGAAGAGGGGCTCTGAGGCTTTGGACTCAGCCAGTGATGGGGGGGGGGGGGGGGCTGAAACACATCTGCGCCACCGAACAGCCCAAGCCATTTCCATGGTGAATTAACGGCCGTATAATGCATCTGATAATATCAATCTGGAGGATAAGACATTGAAAAGGGAATGGGGTTGGGGGGCGGGCTGCATGTTAAAACCTCAGGCTGTTTCAACAAGGATTTTCATCAAGCAGAAGCAAGACAGGCCTTTAAATTACGCAGAAGATACAGCCCCAAGTTTTGATGAAGTCTGTTTACACTCCACTGGACGAAATACATCGCTTGACATTATTTATGATCTACAGGGGTGGCTATGATCGTTAAAATCAGTCAAGTGTCCAGATGTAGCTGTAACTATAGAGTGGGAAGAAGGCATCAGCTGCTCGATTGGATTGCCCTTGGCCTCAGGGTTACACAGCAAAGCCAGCAAATACTGAACCACATTGGGGTTGGCTCCTTAAAAACCCTGTCTACTTTGTCTGATTCAGCGAGAGAGAGGAAGAGAGAGAGACTTAGTTGTATACGCAGCGAGGGTCTTGTGGGGGAAACCCTGGCAGACTGGTGTTACTCTGTCAGGCCTGGCCAAAAGAGCAGCACTTCACTCTCCACACCACACCATCTGCTCCAAGTGGAGGGGATACAATGGATCCTCAGACAGAGAGAGAGGCAGAGGGAGGGACAGAAAAAGAGAGCTCTTTCTCAGTAAGGCAAGGTGGGATTTGTTTGCTGTGAAAGCTGTGCACTTACACTTAGATTAATTTGTTTTTGCTTTTTCAATTAGGAATAGCATCGCTTTCTCCTTATCGCTGAAATTAGAAATGATTTTAAAACAAAGACGTCGAGGTTTTACCTCTCCAGCCATGAACACAATATCACCTCCCTTCAGATGACAATTAAGAAGCTTCATATCTCCTGATGAGGCATTTTCATCTCTAATTCACTCACAGCTTGCAAATGTAATTGTGATTGGACTTAGGGGTGGCGTGCGAGGCTATTATTTTGTCATGATGGTGCACTCATACCAGGTGGCCCACTGTTCGCTTGCCACATCTGACAAGACATCATCATTCTCAAAACACATCCCCAAAACCCAAAGTCATGAGAGGAAAATAGCTGCTCCACTTCCTAATTCCAGGTGTAAGGACAAGAATATTTGGAGTCGGACTGAGAACAAATGAGGAAATTGATAGCAGCCATCTGCTCCACAGCGCTGCGGAGAGCTGGTGAACTTGAACACACCTCGCAAAATGTCTGACAAGCTGTCTCTGGCTCCTGAGGCTCCGAAAAAAAAAAGAAACAATTCTACATCAATGGCACATGCTATAAACCGAGAGAGTGGAAATGCAAATAAACGGAGTCATTAATGTCATACTAATTATAATTAAAAAATGTACAAAGCTCTCTAGAGTAAGTGCCAAACTTTGTTCCTAAACCTGTGATAAAATCAAAAATGAAAGATAAAATAAGTGGACATGTTGTTCTGCCTATTCTTTCCATTTAGGGGAGTACATCTGTTAAAACCCTGAATTCATAAATGCTACAATGAAAGCCACAGCATCTGGCATGTGTGGTTATTGTTTGATTGTTTTTTACTTTCTCTCAGTCTCTGTATGTCTCTCTCTCCCTTTTCTCTTTTCATCCCTCCATCGGGAGCCCGTAGAAGCAAAGGATTATGGATCTCTGGAAAGCATTCACCCTTGGGTCAGAAGACAAGACAAGGCGAGGTAATGAAAGATAAACAGCTCGCTGCAAACACCTGTTAACGTCTGCTTCAAAGAAAAGACAGGGAGGAGGGGGGGTTTGCAGGGAGGGAAAACAAAAAAAGAAGTATTTGGCTGCCAAGCAACAGCCGAAGGGCCCCCCGGGCTGTTGACAGATCTTTATGAAATGAAAAAAAGGGAAAAGAAACGACAATGATTGTGGGCTTTTTACAACAACGATGGATGATAAGAGGAACACAAGAGAAAACACAAGCAATCATAAATATACATCTTTACTGAGTCCTCAGGCAAACCTTTTGTGACATGCACACACACACAAAAAGACACACACACACACACACACACACACACACACACACACTTGGAGAAAGGCTAGGCACTCAGGTACTCACAACAGCAAAAACAAGGCATTTTAAAGTGTTAATTATGCATATTCACTTAACTAATAATGCCCCAACAGGTAAAGACTGATGGATCAATTTCTTAAGCATATAATGAATGTTAATGACTTGAAGACAAAGCTTTCTAAGGACAACCAGTGTGACATGAATCAAACTTTCATAAGGGTTAAGTGGTGTTGAATACTTAGGAACTAAGGAGGTATAAGGGAAACAGAGAAGGTACTGAATGTATCTGTTTAAGCTCTTAGTCCTGAGTCCCTGGGGGTTTCAATATGAGCCTCCTATAGGGGATAGCTTCTTTATCTGTAGGGCATGGTTGGGGCGCACTGGGGTTAAACTATAAGGAAGGCTATATAACACCATTGTGTGCCAAGTTTCAGGACGCTATCTCCCTCCTTGTTCTTTCAGGCCATTTTTATAAAAAGGAATTGGGGCAGTAAATGTCGCAGGGACCTAATCTTCGTGAGTAAGTGATATGTGACAAGAGAGCTTTTAAGCACTTAGGATTGGCGAGGGAAGAAAAGGCTGAACGGTGCTGTGAGAAGGAAGAGGTAAGAGTATAAAAATAAATACAACAATGCAGTACAATGGAGAGGAGAACAGCAGTGGGAGGAAAAGTGATTCATCAACAGTTTCTTAGGCTAGTATCAAACAGGCTGAAAAAGATTAGATTTTTTAACTCTTTGTGGTTCAGATGCAATGTTTTACACCTGTCTCTACTGGGAATAACCACCTGAAAGCTTTTTATCTGGCTTACACACACATGAGCTGGTCTGACCTAGACCATGTCTTTAAATCATCAGGATCACTGTCAAACACATTCACTTATTATTGTCTTTCAACCCCCTCAAAACACACTTTTTTTTGAAAGGATACATTGCTGCCTGAGTAGGGGGAGATGTCAGCCATGTCCTGGAGGTCACTGCACTCAGACTTGATGAGGGACAGGGAAAGCTCGGCTGTGCTGCCAGGGTGCACTGGTGAACAAGAGCGATGGTGGTGGTGGTGGTGGCCCAGATGGTGAGCTGATGCCATCTTGGTCCTCAGGCTGGTGGTCTCCCGGGACAGGTCCATGGAGTCTGGAGAGGAACGGTCCTTGCCTGGGTAGCCACCCGTGGGCCCACCAAGGGGACTCTGGAAAGGGTAGCCCATGAGAGGCAGGGGAAAAGGGTGTCTAAAAGATGGGGGGCTGAAGCCCATGGAGGCAGAGAGTGAGGAGGGGTGAAGGACGGGGTGGTGGTGCCCGCCATGGGCACCCACAGCTGAGGACTGGTGGTGGTGGTGGTGATTGTGGTGGTGCTCACTGGCTGTCTTCCTCACGACTAAGGGTATTGCCTCAGTTTGGTCATTGGTGGGACCTGGCATCCCGGGCATGCTGGCGAAGGAGTCTAGTGGATTGGGAATGATGACATCTCCGAAGCACTGCAGCCTCTGGTTGGCGGTGTGGAAGTTGGGGTTGTCTCCATTGACAGTGGTGGGAAATCTTTCAGGAGGAATGGAAAGTGAGGGGAAGGCTTGCTGGGGTGTGGGGCGTGGAGGCTTGGCAAACACCTTAACCACTGTGTCCACTACCTGGGTCATGGCTGAATTGAGTTCCTGCTTCAGTGTTTCTGCCAACTGTTTACCTTCAGCGTGCATGGAGGAGCCTGGACCTCCCTGTCCTTTGCTCCGGCTGAGCCCCTCTCTTCTTGGCTTGTCTCTGGCTGCGAGCAAGGCCTGCTGCTGAAGCAAGGCCCGCGCCCTGTCCAGGAAATGGCCTGGGTCCAGGTCGGACATCTCATTGTCAGAGCGCAAGTCATCTCCACCCCGGTCATCGCCGCCGGTGTCAGACCTGGCTGGGCTGTCTTCAGACATGTTTCCTATGTCATTGTTGAGCTCATTGTGGAGGTCGTTGTGTTCCGAGTCGTCGGTTGAGTCATAGATCTGAAAGAACTTCTCCTGCAGCTGACGTAGCTGTTTCTGCATGTCCTCCAGCTGCAGCTTCAGTTGCCGTCGCTCCTCCTGCTTCTGCTCCTTTCTCTGGCACACCAGCTGGGTGAAGCTCTGCTGTTGCTGCTGAGGCAGACGCTGCTTACGCTTGTTCTCTCGGCTGTTGCTGCTGCAAACCTCGCCTCCCCGTGGGCTGCTGGGGGCCTGCTGCTGAGACTGAGGGGGTGGGCAGTCTAGATCGATCTCGTGATCTCCATCCATCTCATGGTCACGCTCATGACGGGAAGCAGCAGGTACCACCACACTGGGTGAGTGGCTCATACCACGTATAATGTTCTCTACACGGGCTCGCTTGGCACGCAGATGTTCATCATTTAGACGTTCAATGTCAAAGGTGGCCAGGCCAGGACGACCGAAGGGGGACAAGCACTCTTGAGGGGTGCTATCATGGGAGGAGTTACTGCAGGCATCCTCCTGGGGAGCATCTGAACTTGCATTGGAGAGCCCTGAACCGGGGAAGCCGACATCCCCTCTATCACCCCTGTCCCCTCTTTCTCCCCTCTCAAGTCCTCCTCCATTTTTAGCCATGTTATTCTTGAGAAGCTGGGAGATAATGGTGGTGCCAGGGAAGGGCATCATGGTGTCCTCGTACGAGTTGGCCCTCTTCAGTAGCTTTCGGAGTACATTGGACTTGGATTCAGTGTCGCTGGCTGACACAATGCCAGGTCCACCATGTGGCTGCACTACAGAGCACTCCATGGAGTCGGTGTCTGATCCGTGGTGAGAGTGGGAGCTCAGAGAGTTCATGGCACTGAAAATGGCTGCTTTGGCGCGGGCAATGCTATCAGTGGTTGTTGTTGTGACTGCTGCTGCGGAGGAAGCTGTGCTGCCTACGGTCCTCTTAACACCAATGTCCACACGTCTTCGCTTGGTCTGTCTGTTCAGGAGGGAGTCGCTGTCATGGTCCGGCATCACGGGCTGCTGCTATTGGGCCATATCCCGAAAACCTCTGGGATCAAGTACCTGTGGGCAAAAATGTACAGAACCATGACTCACCAAAGAGAAAAAAATATTTCAGAATCTAAGTCACTCACTCACCCAGGCAGAACATGTCTACATCAATTTCAAAACTAAATCTTCGTTAAACAGAAAAGCTTGAAAGTTTTTACAAGATAGACTGAAACAATCAAAACCTTGCAGACTTGCATTAGTCAACATTATGTATATAAAGGGAAGAGTTCTGTCTCAAGCCAGCAGGCAATACCTCCACATATGTTTCTAAAAGGACGGGCACCCATGATTACATTTAGGCAGTAAGGACCAGTGACAGAGGGGTAAGAGGAACAAGCAAGATGGGGTCAGAATTAGGCCTTGGCTCGACATTCCAGGGCAAAGTCCTACATTTTATCCTGTCCCCTGTTACACGCCGCGCGGCACTGAACCAGTTCCCACGGAACACAAAGCTGCATAAAATTATGATAATTACTTAAGTACTTGTCCTCATTTCCATTTTTTGTGCAGTGTGAGCAAACATAGGAGCTATTAGTTCTTAAAATAAAATAAAAGGAAATAGCGTTAAGAGCATCTAAAAAAAAAAAGTAGTTTACAAGGAGAGGCAATGCACATGCCATTATATACCCTTTATTAAATCCTATTATGTAAGTGAACAATCGTTTGGTCAATTCAACAAAATATTGTCATTTTAAACCATGTTTACACTTAATTTTAAAATGCACGTCCTGTGTTCACATTAATCAATATAGCCATCATATCTTAAGCAATAGGGAGGGTGACACAAAAAAGAAACATAAAATAGGCCTATTGATTTTCGTGCCAGCGTGAGCTCACTTCTGTGTTTTTTGTTTGTCTTTTCATCTGGCAAGGGCAGTTAATTCTGCTCAAATGAATAGGTCACAAGGGTCAACTCTGGCAAGGAGCAACTTAAAGCGCTCTTACAAAAACCCTAATGCCCCTCTGAAAGCAAAACGTTTTGTCAGTACAGGCCTGCATCAATACTGCTATGTAAGCAGCGGTGGCAGTGTCTTAGTCAGAGCCATATCAGATGCATCCAATTTCAAATGTAGTGAGAATATCAGAAACAATTTAAACTGTATGCCTTTCTTTGAATTTTTTTTGTATTTCAGAGGTTTGTAAATGTATAAATTTGGCAATCTCTTTTTTAACAGCATAAAAGTGGCAAAAGTGTTGCAACAATTTATATTTTTCCTTTTACACTTCAGGAAAACACCAGCCCTTTTTCAGATTATTTATTATTATTTGACTCTAATTCTACGTATTGCAAATATACTGAAACATTACTCCAATTTAAGCAAACTGAAAGATAGATCTGCTACATAGCTATAAACATTTAGATATTTTTTTCTTTTTTATAGAAATGTCAAATGACTGACTCATAAACATTTAATTGTGCTATAACATTTGAAGACAAAAGTCAAGAAATGACGTCTAATTTGAAGGCTCAGTTTCAGCAAACAGCAGGGAAAACTGAACTCAGTGAGACTTAGAAACATTCTCTTTAACTGATCATTTGCTTGTTCAAACTAAAATAAATTGTGTCATATTTACATAACAAGCAGGTGAAGAGTAATTTGAAAATAAAGAAAAAACATTCACACACACACACACACACACACCACACACGCGCACACAAACTTTGCTGCTGGCTTTGTTTGCCACTGTGTATTGTGATGCACCACACAAGTGGCAGATCTTTAACTCTGAAAATAACATTTTATAAACTGACAAGACTAAAAATCCTAATTTACCGCATACACAGGCTTGGTAAAATGTCTCCCCCCTTATATCTGTATTGAAGTGAAACCAGTATTTTAAAATAAAACCATTTTTTATAAATGGCTTTGGCCCAAGTCTTGACAGTCACATCAGCAGTTAAGACAAGAGGTGATACATCTCCAAAGAAAAAAAAAAACTGACTTGATCGCCTCAGGACCTTAACAATGAGCTTGAAATAGTCACCAGCACCTGTCTTTTCCGACGGCGCACCTGTCTCCCATTGCCCATGCGCACTCTCTCTCTCTCTCTCTCTCTCTCTCTCTCTCTCTCTCTCTCTCTCTCTCTCTCTCTCTCTCTC
>NW_022280082.1:1072428-1075517 GCF_004355925.1 Anarrhichthys ocellatus
CTCTCTCTCTCTCTCTCTCTCTCTCTCTCTCTCTCTCTCTCTCTCTCCCTCGTTCAAAACCTTTCAACAATTTGAAGCTATGGACTACACATATAAACAACGAGCTGTAGATGTTTGAACTCTTAAGATCTTCGCCTTATCCTTTTAAACTAGTTCTTCACGTGAAACCTATTGTCATTGAAAAACACTCAACCTTTAACGTTCAAACATTTCGGGTGAAAAGAAACAAACAAGAAAACAACGAGTGAAGTCCAGGTTTGAAACTTGGTTTAAATTAAAAGGATACACAGTTGTTGTAACTTTTAGGAGTTAAACAACGACATTTACACTATAAGACGATAAAAGAAAAAAGAGATCTGACTGTGTCTTTGCCCATTTCATGGTCAGATGGACAAACTATCAAAACCTGAGAGAGACAGAGTTGCGTACACTTACAACAATATACCGGCAGCGTTTTATCACAATGGTGCTGCTGCAGAAGACAGACACCGAAATTACAAAACAGGAGGACTGACACGCTCCATAAACGACTTTGTGTGAATAAAAAAGGCACGAAAGAGGTGTTAGAATAAAATGTAGCCCACAGGACAAAGACTATACGAGGAAACAGCAAATTCTCGGTTTCCAACACGCACTGGAGATCTAATACAGCTAAATCTCAGTTCCCGTCTAAAATCACGTTTCAAAACACACTCCCAAACTTACTTTGACAAAGTTGCAAATCAACTTGATCCCCGCTTTTGATGAGGAAGGTTGGGCTACGGTCCGCAAATCATCCTCGCAATAATACGGGCTGCTCGCGCAACTCTTACCACACATCAAGATGAGGGGAACGAAAACAGAGCAAATAATGTCGTGCAGATATGATTAGCTGTTGATCACATAAATAAATTCGCCCGTTCATTATGTTTGATTTGTTTATTTTTTTTTCCGCCCACCGTGCGCAGGCGAGGCAGACCAAGAACAACAGAGGGAGGTATCCGAGGACAAGGTTACTTACCCTTTAGATGAAGAGGGGACAACCTGAACTCCGACGGCCAAAAAAAAAAAAAGGAGAATATACGCAGAAGCACCGCGGATTGTTGGATACTGGGAGATAACAATTTCTCAAAGAAGGAAGAGCTGGAATAAAGTCAGCGGCACGAGCGAAAGGACCGAAACAGGAAAAATATAGAAGATGAAAAGAGCTCTTGCGCGGCGGTCTCTCCCTCTATCCTCTGCTGTGACTAAAAGAGTGAGAGACATAGAGAGAATACGAGAGAGAGAGGGAGAGAGAGAGAGAGAGAGACTGCGTGTGTGTGTGGGTCTCCGAGGCGCACTGGATACAGAGGACTGGATGCTGGAGCGCTCCTCCGCCACTAAGATTCACTTTAAGACGCGGCTGAAGGAAACAGGAAGACGTGCGCGTCATGAGCGGCGTGATGTAACTGTCGCTGCCTACCAATAAGAAGCGTCCGTCCGGTCCGGAGAACAACGCACTGAACTTGACCAGAGAACGGGACTTGAGCATGCAACTAAAGAGAGAGAGAGAGAGAGAGGGGGGAAAAGGAAATACTACTTTTACTAATCCTTTTCTTTCCAAATCACCAACTGCGCGAGTAAGAATCGTTACGCACTTTGACATTAGGCCTGTAAAAGCCGCAGTAGAATAGTCAATGTATGCTATTTATTCCCATATCCAAGTCTTGAATGGGAGAGTTTCTATACTAAATGGTTACGTGTCGGTTTGATTCTAAGAGATTTAGAATAACGTGTGAATACTTTTGGAAATAAAAAATCTGAATAAGAACAAATTCTCGATAATAACGGCTAGGAAAATTCCTTAATGTAGCCTATTGGGCATTCAGTGAGATTATCTCAGTTGCAGATTTATTCACTACACATAAGAATAAAATAATGTTTTTTTTAAAGATAAATGCAGAATTAAGTGAGTTGTTAAGGCAGAAACCGTTTTAATGCAAATGTTTTCAGACGTCTTCCAGCCTTCCTCTTGGCAGTACAATTCTAAATTAACAGTCTATTTTACAATATAAATGACTTTCTAAACGCTTGTGTTAATGCATGTTTCCATTATGTTTATGAGCGTCTCTTAAAACGCATTAACATTCCTTCAAGCTCAGTCATTTTTAGTGATTACCAACTTTGTAATTTGATCTTTTAATATGTTTGAATAAAGATGCCGAGCCCGTTTGCATTTCAAACATCAGTATGTACATTTCTTTCTGCAACTGGTAGGCTACATTTAGACTTCTCAAAGGGAATAACAGTAGTCGGTCACTTGGGAATAGGAGGTTCAAAGTGGCGTGCAGAGATATTTTACGTGCAGAGTTTTCTCATTGGTTGCAGCAAAGTCTAATGTATGAACAAGCAAAGCAGCACAGAAGCTCGGAGCTTTGCTTTGGAATTCAGATTATCCAGGGAAGCCAATATCTGAAGAGAGCTAAACGTCTCTTTGTGAAACGTTCAGTTAAGAGCCGACTATCATCATGAAACGTCTGTCACTCGGATCCGCAGTCTGCCACTGAAATAACCCCGTGCACTGTCATGCAAAATTATTATTACGTTTAACTGATCGTAAATGAAAACAAAATAAAAGACCTTTATGTTTTTATTTTAGTGAATTGTTAGATTTTTTTTCTCTCCCTTTGAAACTTTGCCACCTGTAAGGCTGAACCCTACGGACAGTGACATCTGATCCTTTCCACAGCAAAAACATGATCGACGCTTCTGATTTATGAAATGATGACGGCTGCTCGTCCTCGTCCTCGTGCATTCCTGCAAATTTGATATTTATAATCACACCGCAGTTTTGCGTTCTGCAAATATATTTAGGCTTCGATCTTTACAACAGATGTATACACAAATTGTTTAGTTATATTATTGGGAAATGTTTGCAACAAAAATGTACCTTTACATAAGAGAATATTTTTTTCATCGACTCCAGCAATATTTCTGGATAATACGGATCACATCCATCCGCTTTAGTTTCTGCAATTAGAGAAGAAAGCGCAAGCCTCGTATTAAGCACATGCAAGACATTACCTTCTCATTTATTTGATGACAAACGCATACAAATAATTTAATATATA
>NW_022280082.1:1085517-1090319 GCF_004355925.1 Anarrhichthys ocellatus
ACTTCAAAGTGTGTGTACTTTAGCAGGGAGTGTGTGTGCGTGTGTGTTACATGTACAGTATGTCTTTGCCACTTTGTGACATATCAAAACCCCAATTTCTCTTTTTAAACAGTCTCTGGAAATGGCAAAAAAGCCCAAGCAGAAGTAAGATCAAGAGTTTAGAGTTCACACTTCGCTTTCCTTCTTCATCAGAACATACAATCTCCTGTCACCCTCAGCCAGGACAAGTGAAATGAGGTGAACAGACTCACCAAAGCTTCACCCTTCTGTCAGATTTAACATCTAATCTACATTAGGATAAGGCTTTCACCACTCAGGAAAAAAAAGAAGAGAAGAATAAAAAACGGCATCACCTTTTCATCCTAGGGCCAAGCCTTTTATTCCCCCTCTTCTCATTACATTAAAGGATGAGGGATGCCGTACAGTGGATGAGCGGTATTTAAAGACACCATCCGCTTCATCTGTTTTAATTTCTCTTTATTTAAGAGACTCCCTCCTCCCTTCACCGCTTCCTCCCTCTGTTTTAATTTCTCTTTATCTAAAGACTCCCTCCCTTCATCTGACTGATTGATCTTTGTCTCAGTGCAAATGACATGGGAGAGTTAGTTACTGCAAAGTCCCTAGTGCCACCTTTGTGTTGGGGACGCTGTGTCTGAGTGGAGACGGGGCGACTTTAGTTTTACAGATCCAAGCTCTTTAGAAGAAATGGTTCTACACATAGCACACATGTGGCATTTATTTTACATGATGCAACATTTTTTTCTTACTGCTCACAAGACTTGTAGAGATTTTGTTTACATGCTCAGCTTTGTACATATGTAGCAGAGCACTGTTGGGTAAACCCGCGAACCTACACTCAGTTTACCCACTACTCATTCATTTAGGTTGTCAGTATACACCGAATCATCTTGGCAAACACTGCACTGATACAAATCAAAGAAATGGTCTTAATGTAAGAACAAGGTCTTGTTGAATTATTGATTATTTAGGGTGTTTTTAAAATGAAAACAATTCAATTAACCAAAAAATATGGTACGGTTTTGGGAGTATTTCTATTGCCTGCAAAGGCTCTCAACATGGCGGCAGCTGAGCCGGCTTTAACAGTGCGAAAGACGACTAAAGTGCTGATGGAGCCAACATTGTTTACCTGAGGGGGAATCGGAGGGTGCTTCGCTTCTGTGGTCGGGACGATGTTATCAGCTGTAACCTCCATATGAGAGCAGTGCAGAGCTCGCATGAACATGCACTAAAAGCACGCCCGGCTATGTCAAAAAGAACGGAGAAGCTCAGATAACAACATACACAGGGGAGAGCGACTGAATCCTATATATTGCAACTTTGAATCGTCTCCTATAGAAACAAGCTTATCAACACTTTTGTTTGGTTCACAGCCCCGTTACAGCTGCTGACAGAGTGAGAGGAAAGATGGATCTTCCTTTTTCTGAATGTTTTATGTGAATCATAAAACATTCTTGTGAGACACTAAATTCAGTGTCTCACAAGAAAAAGTAAAAAGAATCAGATAAAATACTGAGGATGGTGATAAGTTTGTATGTAAATAACATGAAGTCACAAATGTCATTAGGGCTGTGTCTAACAATTGTTTTCCTGTCAGTCTGATTATGTTCTTGTTTAATGAATTAAACACTCTATACAATGTCATAAAATAGTAAAATAACACAACTTCCTAATGCACAAGGTGATGCCTTCAAATTGCTTGTTTTGTACAACCACCGATCCAAAACCCAGAGATATTTAGTTTCCTGTCACATAAGCAGTAAAACGTAACGACTGAAAAGCTGGAACCGGGGAATGTCTGGTTTGTGTGACTAAAACTATACATTGATTGTCAAAAAAGGTGCAGCTTTATTTGATTGGTAAATCAACCAACAGTTCAGCTCTAAAGGTCATCATCATCATCATCATCAACTCCACCAATATGACTGAGATGACCGTCAGAGTGAAAGATGTCAAAGTGCAGAAAGCATTTGCAGGCACAAATACAGGCGTTCAGACAAGTATTGACAGTTTATCCTGGTGAATAAACACAAATACACACTCACATACGCACAAATACACATTTTAAGAGCAAGGTCTTGGGAAGTAGGTTAAGCAGGACGGGATCACCTCTCGCTGCTCTCTCCCAGCTTAGAAGCACTGAGAGAGTCGGGTGGGAGGGATGGGTGACGGAGGTGGAGAGGGAGAGAGAGTGAGAGGAGGGGGGGGAGAACGAGATGGAGAAATCTTCCAGAGGACATCTGTCACAGTGCGCAACTTGTGAGCTGCTTTTTTCCAGCCCACTCTGTGACCCACGGATTCTCTTGCATGACTGACCAAGAACTATGAGAGTTTTAGAGGGGGCCCCTGCACACGGCCTAGGAGACCCCATACGGACCTGGTTAAGTAAAACATCTATTATATGGAGCGGAAATGCAGGAAAACACTGAACAGTACTGAATCTGCAGAACTGAATCAATGTATTTGTAGGCTGTGCTCGTCAAGTCATGACAAAATTACACACTGACAGGAAAATGTCAACTTTCAGCTGATGTTACAAATCATTTTTATCAAACCACCACATGACACTTCTGTTGCTGTTCAGCGACCATGTGTCCACATTTGGGCCTTTGGGTGCTGAACAGAAAAGAGCTGCATGTTGCAAAAGTGCATGCATGAGAACATTTCTCCCCCTACCGCAGGTGTTTAAGCTGTACAGTAAACAATAAACGCTTTACACACATACATATACACACACGCAAACACGCAAACACAAAAGGCTCATTGTGTGTTGCTGTGTGTCCGCTAACCCATCCTTTTTAATCTGGGATTATGGTATTCCCATCGAGATGGCAACAGAGGAAACAATGCTGCATTTCATGGGAGGAAATGCGCAATAATGATGTTAACACCTCAATCTGCCTTATTTAAACCATAATATATGCTCTCTCTCTCTCTCTCGCTCTCTCTCTCTCTCTCTCTCTCGAATAAACTCACACACGGACAGACATATATGCCGACACACAGTTTTAGTTTTGTCTCCGCTAAGCAAGCCTCGACTCACACAAATCTAATCTCTTTAGAAATTAAATCCAATCCAAATTTTGGAAATTGCATCACAAACTCTTTACCAAAAAATATATTTGTGTGTGTGTGTGTGTGTGTGTTTGAGTGAGTGAAAACGTGCCTTTGAACCTTATTGTGAGCATACACTGTACAGTAGAGCTGTTCCCATGGGCTGTAATCCGACACTAAAATCGTCCATTAACACACTATCAAATCTATTCTTCTCCATTGTGTCACACTTCCATGAGCCATTCGAGGCTTTAGTGCTTTGGCTATACAGCTTATTTAATGTAGTTCCCAGCGTGCAGTAAAAGAAAGCTGTCTTTATGGATAAAGAGTTTCTCAAATCCTTGGCCCTAGAGGCAAAACCCTATTGGTGTGAATTTAGATTTGGTGAAAGTTTAGGTCCATAACAAAATGGTGTGTTATGTTTAAGTAAATTTAGATTTAATATTCTGTATTTCCTGAGATAAAAATCATCCAGTGTTATATCAGTAAAGCACAGATGCTGTTTGAATTAAGGGATGGAGACCAGAGGATCATATCCTGTGTTTGCAAGGTAACGGTGTGCTGGTCTGTGAATAAGACCTCTGATGATGGCTGTATTTTTATTGTGAGGCCCCAGGTGTTGCCAGCGCCACACATGGACAGTCATGGCACCGGTGTCCTGGCACCACGGCTTCCAGCCAGAGAAGGGCCAAGACGTGGGGTGTGTGCCTGAGAGAAAGAGTGTGTGTTGATGTATGTGTGCGTGTATGCTACATGGCGGCCGCTGCTCGGGACGGATCAGATCTGCGAAGATCGCCAGTTCCTCCAGTCCGCATGTCGAAGTGTCCTTGGGCAAAATACTGAAGCCAAAATTGTTCGCGAGGGCTGTGCCTTCGGTGTGTGAATGTGCATTAGTTTATATCCTGATGGGCAGGTGGCACCTTGCATGGCGGCCTCTGCCATCAGTGTAAGAATGTGTGTGTGTGGGCGAATGTTGACATGCAGTGTAAAGTGTTTTTGAGCGTTTTGAAGACTAGAAAGACGCTGTATAAATGCAAGGCCATTTAATTTACAACGCTTAAAAAAAAGATCTGATGTTTGTGTGTGAGTCTCCTGGCTGAAGGAAGGCCAGTGTTGGTCTGGAATGCAGATAAGTATATCGATGATACCCCCATGCTAATGCTAATCCATCTCTTTATATTACAAATCTAATCTTTGCTCTATGTTGCAGGGCTTTCATAGGTCTTAGGTCATGCAATGCATTTAATGCCAGTGGGAATTTATGATTACTACAACCACTGGAAAAATCAATTTTACCAGCATAAAGAAATAACACCAGAGCGTCTTCAAGCCTTATACAATTACTTTTCATTGTTTGTTTCTGACCATTTACATTAGTGCGCTTTGGATTCAGGGGCATTTAATTACGGTAATAGCACAGTTGTGAGTGCATGTGTAGATCCATGTATGTATGTGTTTGCACATATGTATGCACACAGGCATGTCTGTGCATATGTGTGTGTGTGTGTGTGTGTGTGTGTGTGTGTGTGTGTGTGTGCACCAGCTGTCTGATCAGTAATCAGTTAGCAGTGGGCTAATGCAGCCTCCTTAACCCAGGGGCCTCATAAGACAGCCTCTGGCCCAGCCCCTCTCTCTGCCAGGGACAAATCCATTACCCAAAACAAGGACATCAAATGTCAACAAACACACACACACACACACACACACACACACACACACACACACACACA
>NW_022280082.1:1090329-1114010 GCF_004355925.1 Anarrhichthys ocellatus
ACACACACACACACACACACACACACACACACACACACACACACACACACACACACACACACACACACACACACACACACACACACACAGATTGTATATACTTGCTCCAAAGCGTACTTGATTGATGTCATGAGAGGGAAGTGTCTCTATGAAATGCTACAACTACTGACTGGGAAGAAAACACAGTGGCGATAGTTATCGACACATATTTGTGACCCGTCTTTAGTTTAATACCAGTTGTTGGAGGAAAGCTGGTGGTGTTATATATCTTTATATTGTCAATAATTTATTTTTCAGGGAGGTCTTCAAGCTTGCCAAAATTCCACCATAACTCTAAAATTAACAAAATAAATACATTTGGGAGATAATAAGACCTTTGTGTGTTTTTCTTTTTTTTTTTCAAACAAGGAAGGGATGCAGCCTTTAAACGAAAAGAAATAATCTCCAAAGGGATTCTGGACATTTTGTCAAGGGCTCTATGACCAACCGCCTACAAAAGGTTAACATAAATAGCACATAAACTGCACTGAAAACAGCCCCTCAGAAGTGGCACAAACACTGCGGAGGCTCCCCAAGGGCCTGATGGTAAGCAGCAGCGTTTACATATCAGCGGTCCTCATAGCATGTACAGTGATCTGGCAGGTTGGAGAGCTTTGATGCTCCGTCACCCAGCAGGTCGGGTGTATCGATCCCCAGGGCGGTGCCGCTTTCTGGGCTGGCCCTGCTTGGGTGACAGGGCCCCCTCCCGGAAACCTCCCTGGTGCCCGTACCCAACAGATGGCCTCAAAGAGGGACCAGAGACACAGGGCCAATATCCAGCTCTCAAACAGAGGAGCAGAGGAACAAATGGCCTGTTAATATTTCATACAAACACTCTCACTCATCTCCGAGCAAGGAAACGGACAGGACTGAGAGCGCAGCGTGAGTGTGTGAAGGGGCAAGTGTGTGTGTGTGTGTGTGTGTGAGTGTGTGTGAGAGAAATCAAAGACATTTTGATTAAATATGGATAGTTTTCCCACTCAGTGGAGCTTCACAGCTAGACTCCTTGTGCATCGTAATCAGTAATCACACACTTGTTTGTCAAAGGTGAGACTTTGGCCACAGATCCAGGAACAAATGCAAAAAAAATAAAAAACGTCTAAAAAGTGCTTTTCAGTAGGAATAACAAAACCATGAAGCCCCCCTCTCTGCAACACACACATGCACACAGACACGCAGGCACACCCCCAATTACTCTCAGCACCAGATCCTTCCTTAAGCCTGTGCTGTATCTTTTGAGCGTAACCTGCGCGCTAATAGCCCATAACCCCTGTACAGATCAGTGGAGGTTATACTATTTGCTGGTCGGTAATTGCCCTCTTCATCAGTACTCTGTCTGCGCAGGCAGCAACGCGGCCAGCCCCGGGGTCCTCCTGATGCCATTAATGTGTGATTAGGGCCGGTGGGGAGCAGCAGTTAGGAGGTTAAAAAGCCCCTGACAGCCCTCATCATCGGCGAGGAAACCCTGAGACTGATGCAGGGGCTGCGCAGATGGGCGAAAAGCGTGCGGCTGCCAAAGCCCTAACTTGTTATTCCTCTTCACCTCCAAAAATTACGGCATGCTAATAAATGGCACTGACACGGGCATGCATGTGTACGGCTACACTGACACCGGTACACACATACCCTCAAACAAACACACAGTATACGCTTTATCATAAAAATAAAAAAGTGTTCAAGCTTTCTTGATTGAGGACGAAATAATATTGTTTGAATGAAAACTACAGGAGAGAGACTGGGAAGGCTCATCAGAGTTTAATACACATACATGCACAAAGTTTTGCCATTCTTTTAAACTTGATGACACTGATTGGACTTGAAATGATGAGTTGGTCTTGGGAATAGGAAGCTGACAAGTTGAACTTGACACAAGCAATCTAAACTACAACCAAAAGTGTCTGCCTAAGTGCTCAATCATGTCAGGGTTTTAGGATTCCTTTAAGTTGTCATCTTTAATACATGAGACGATTTCCAGCCCCGACTGCGCAACAAAGTCATTAGACTGGGAGGAAAGATGAAATATAAATCAAGCGTCTCTCTCTGCACCCTCCCCTGTGAACAGGTGGCTGAGTTGAATGAGAGGGTGCGCTAACTTGGCTGTCACCGTGTTTTCCAACAGAACCGCTGCCTTCTAAAGCCAAACCACCCTGAATTATACATCTATGGCAGTAATTCTCTCAGAGGAGAGAGGGGGAGAGAGAGAAAGTGAGAAGGGGGGAGAAGAGAGTTAGAGAGATTAATGGCTGAAGCGGTTGTTTTTGACGCAGCGATCCTTGGCTCCGCTTCCCGCCTGCCGCTTATTGGCTTTTCAGAGCACATTTATTTATTTCGTTAACAAGAGAGAGCGGCCACGTTGCTGTCACTCTTTTGGCTCGCTCACTGCCACAGCAGACTTGTCATCTCCTGCACCGTGGTGTGCGCCTTTGAACCCTGCCACGGACTACGGAGTGAGAATATTAATAGTGCAACAAACAAGACTTTAAAAATAGCAGAGTTCTGTCAGAGGCCAAGTGTCAGAGGCGCTTTTTGTCTCGTAGACTGACCTGCCAGAGAGAAATGTGTCACATAGTTTATGGACAGGTTTTCCAGGATTTAAAAGTCGTGTCACCTCGAATCACCAAGTTATCAGTATAAAACAAATCTAACTCATCTTATTGTCAGTTCAAGACAATTCTTTTAATTTTTAAAAATATATCCTAAACTTCAGCATTTTAAGTAAAGGCAGAGATTTTCCTGCTGTGGTTCAAACAGGTGCCAGTAACTACATTGACATTTTGATGACAATGTACATAAATGATAATGTTTTGACATAGTATGTTACTGATAAAACTTGTATGCGTCTTGCATCTGGTGAACCAAGTCTCCTTGACTCCTTCACATCATAAATCACAGCTAAAAAAAGAAAAGAAAACTGCTTTGAAAAGAAACAAAGACCAGAATGGAAACATAATCTACAAATGGGATTTGAAATCCCATCATCCTCAGTGCAAGAATTCCTCAAGCTAAATAAAGAGATTGAGGAGTGTGATGCGAGATAAAACTGCGGCTGAGTACAATCTGAAATGAATAGTCAATCCATGGACTAATCTGTATTCAGCCTCCCAAGGGAGTCCACACAAAGGGCCGTCACTGGCTTAGCCAATAAACTTATTCAAGTCAGTTTCAACACAGCGCAGCATGTTCCAACATAATCTGTCCGGGAGGTCGTGACCTCTACATCCCCTGCCTGTGGAATAAAGAGGACCTCGGGCCGGGATGACAGGAGAAGTCTTCCAAGGAGTTCATGTTACCACATGTCATAATAACAAGAAGCTACTGTTCCCCCGCCAGGCTCCTTCCCCCTTTGTCTTGGAGGGGCTCTGGACAGGGGCAGACAGGACGCGCTGGCAGAGCTGAAACTGAATATTATCATTGGGGGGAATCTTGTTTCATGTTACTGAGCGGCTAGGCCAGCTAGCTGAGTGCACCGTCACTTCACCTGACTAGAGCAGTTCGCTTTCAAACACTCAGACACAAGTTTCACACACACACACACACACACACACACACACACACTATTCAAAGAAAGCTACACTTGGTTCCTTGACCGACAATCTTATTTATAGGCCCTACACACTTTTCGCAGACGTATGCTGTACATTCACACAGAAGCGTTGACCGCTTTACTCCCCCCCGCTCACCCTCCATGGCGATTGAGAGGTCAATATCTCACTTTACCGTCAGCTACACTTTCCTCTGTCACTCACAGCTCCCACTCCATTCAAACAGCAGGTTAGCCCAACAAAGGAGACCGCGGGGGAGCTGCCCGAGCCTTCCGCTCACATGCACACAAACACACGCACATAACGCGGACCGTGCGAGCTGCGGCGCTGCTCGGGGCTTGACGGGTGCTTTGTGCTCATCCGTCAGCCAGCCCCTGGGTCCTGAAGATACCTTCAGTCAGCGAGGCCGGTTACCTGAAAGGAGGGATTCACACAGCTCTGAAATATTGATACCTGGAGCACGCCGACCTTTTGACCTCTCCTTTGCATTCTTAGAGGAAGAGACGGGGTGGAGATGGAGGGAGCAGGAGGCCGGAAGTGCGGGGAGTGGCCAGGTGGAGAAGCCAGTCAACTTGTGGGGGGGAATTTGTTTTGCCAATGATGTGAAAAAGTACAGATAGTGTTTCAATGCATACGAGAGCCACTGCGCAGGGATTTAGTCAGACAAGAAAGTTAACACATGCATTTTTTAAATGATTACCTCAATTTAGGAGAAAAATCTCAAATCCACTCACTAGAGGACAGATAGCACAGAGTTAGCCTTTGACTCTAGGACAGAGATGTGAAGTGATGAGAGAGAAAGATGGAGAGGGAGAGGGAGAGGGAGGGAGCGGTGAATGGGTCGGAAGTTTGACATTCCTGTGGGCGATGTGTGTCTCGTCAGTGAACGCGTTTGGATTCTTTTAACGGGAGTCGATACCCCCTTCCGCTTCCCAAGCACTCACTGTGAGCTGAGCCGGGGTAATGCCATTGAACAGGGACAATGGGGCCTCTTAAAAGGCAGCTTTTAACTGGGCGTGTGCATGCAATACAGCCGATAGTTTTCCATGTAAGAAGATCAAACGCAGAGACACTGGGTAAATTCTCAGTGAAGAAGCAGACAGATAAATAAATGAAATGACTAGAGGGAGCTTATTTTAAAGAGAGAGAAGTGTTTTGCTGTTGTACAACATACAGGTGTTTTTTTTTTCCCTTTTACTCTCTGTCACCCCTCTTTCTCTTTGCTCAGACACACATGCTCCGGCGTAAGCTCTTCAAGTTTAAAGCATGCATTTCAAAGGCGCTGGGTGCCTGTATCACTGCTTTAGACAAATGGGGCAGCTCTTAGGAGATAGAGGGGACATCTGAGGCAGAGAGAGAGGGGGAGACAGGAGCAAAGAGAATGAAAGAGAAAGAACGAGCAGGGTTAGAGAGACAGAGGGTGAGAGGGGGAGACAGAGAAGGAGTGAGTGAGGGAGACAAGGGAAGAAGAGAAGGGGGGGGCATGATTGCACGCTTTCAACTGCCTTTTGTGGGCCTCTCTGCAGATGTCACCAGCTGTTCCCCTGCATGGAGGGTTCCAGAGCGTGGAACATCGCCTCCGGCCCCGTCCTCGGCCACCTTTCAAGTGTCAATCAGACAGGAGGGGTTGTGGGGGCGGGCGGTGACTGAGGGGTGGAGGACCGGTTGAGGGAGGCAGGAGGAAGGGGGGGAGTTCGGTGGAAGGGAGGCAAAGGGGGCCAACAGACTGGGCTTCGGTCACTGTCCTGAGAACAGTGCCAGCGATTCGCCATTGATTCAGCCGCCCCCCCCCCTCCATCCAACCCACTCAATAACAGAGAGAGGATGGAGCCAGCCGTGTGCGGCGTGCAGACAAAAGAGGCCCGTGGGCAAGGTTAGCTGGAGATCACACGGCTGCAAGGCTACTGCTTCCACAGCGCTACCGTTAGCCATAGTGTTAGTGATTAGCGATAGCCGATGCCCTCAACCCAACCCCTCCTCCCCACCAGCGCTCCTTGGTTCAACACAACGCAGGACCGTGAGGGTGACCTACGATTAGCCGTGTGTGTTGTTGGCGGGGAGGAGGGCGCACAGCGGTGGGAGCAAGAAAAAAAGTCGTCATTGCGAGTGAGCAAGTAAACATAAAAGAGACTGACATATGGCGTGATTGACACTGAGACAAACAGTGTCTAACGAGAAAGAGACGGTGTGCTTAACACCGCTTAACCTTGGAGCGTCTAGTCGGGTGACATAACTCCAAGACACTTTTATTGACGACATCAATATCTACTGTACGCCGCAGTGTGTATAACCTTCTGATCCAGTCGGGGATGATAGTGCTGAAACATGCAGCACAAAGACATTTAATCAACCAGTCAGGGTCAGTCGTGGAAACCCACAGACAGGAACACAAACAATTCTTCCACGGTTTATATTGGCAGACAAGTCTGGGTCGAAAAAAATAGTGCCACTGTCACACTGATGTGATATAATTCAAAGCCTGAAAAAAAAACACTGATTCCCTGGTTTTATTGACAGCTTAAAGTGAGAGTCACAGACTCTCAATGCATCTTATCAGCCAGCGTAAGTAGGTCTATTATACACACTATTGCCGCTGCCCTGCTGATAACCTCTGTGCCGAGGCTGTAGAACAAAGGCCTTTGAAGAGGAGAGGAACCGGTGGATTTCGTGTGATTTATGTCTTTTAAAAACAAGATGGCTGAGCGGAGGTACCAGACCATGGCTGACCTTAGTGCTTCCTGTCACCTCCTTGTGTGTCTGTGTGTGTTGCTCTGCTGGGGATAAGTACTCGAAAACATGCATACGTGATGAACCTCTACTATATCATTTATGAGTGAATGATCTGAAGATACTATTCGTGAACGTTAAACTCAAACACAAATGTACTTAAACTGTGCCTCAGCTACAGATAAAAATCGCGGTTATCATAGGAAGACAAGAAATCCTAAGATCTGCTGCATTGTTTGGATTTCCAGACAGTCGACTGACTGTCTAGCCCTAAAGCTGCAGTTTTTAGAGACTGTGAATGAGAGGAAACGGTTTATATATAGAAAACAGTTTAAATTTAACTGTGTGTTGTGCATTTAATGTATTTTTAATGACTTGTGCTAATCTTAAGGAACGGCCTTTCAGTAACACCAGGTGACAGGTTGAAGTAGTCATTTACTTTTAACTGCAAATTTACTGCGGATTTCCCCTAATTTATTTTTTATTTTTACTGCTGATAGTTTCAGTGTTGGTAATATATAGATGAATGTCTTTCTTTGACAACAGTTCATCTTACTCGGACTAACCTGTTCACTTGTACTGGTTTAAACTCATTATAAATTCATCAAAAAGATATTTCCTGACTCGTGAACAGCAGATGACCCCTCTTCACATTGTCGTCATAAAACAAAAGGAGGCCAAATCGCTCCTGCCTGTCAGACATGTAGCAAAACACAACTTCAGTTGAGGGGCCAGCACTTTTTCCAAGGGGTAATATCCTTGGGCATTAATCACCCCCGTCATAAATCAAAAGAGCGTGACCACCCCTCCACTTCAACGCCCCGCCGCATCCCTCCTTCACTTCCCTTCCCCTCTCCCCCTTCCCCTCCCGTGCTGTGCATATACTCTCCACAGTTAGAAAAAGTTGAAAAATCATAAATCAAAAGAACGACCTCAACTATCCTGCCACACGCCATCGCCCGCTCCCCCCCTCTCTTTCCCCCTCCTGCCACGCCATCACCCTCTCATCCTCCTCGACCTTCTACACATCAAAGTTCGTCAAACGCGTCAGAAATCAAGAGTGGCTTCCTCAATATTTCCTCCCCCCCCCCCCCCTCATCTCTCAGATTTGTTTGCCACCCCTGACTGAACGCAACACCCGCCTCCAGTCTGAGGTCACGGGGTCGCCGCGAGGTCTCGTGGCTGACCAGCTGAATGTGTCATTGTCTCACCCGGTCTGAAGCGCTGCTATCTTTGGGAGCCTGCTCACTTGCTTGCGGAGGTGGCCCCGTGGTCACAGAGTCCCGTGTTTTTCTGATCCCCCCCCCTCCTGCAGAAGTGAAAAATAGCAGGAAACGTATATCTGTCATTGTCCATTCAGGAGATCACCTGTAAGGAAACGAAGCGGCCAGCAAGTGCTGACACAATCATCCCTGCGCCTAGCAACACATCCTGGTTCCGGCCCAGACGCGAGGGACCGTACAGTATGTCTGAGCTGCTCCGCTTCCTGCCCCGCAAGGCAGAGGGAGGGGGTGGGGATGGACGGCAGGTTATCACAGGCTGAAGGGGGAATTCTGCAGAGGACAAATAAAGACTTTTGTGCTGAATTATTGCAAAAAAAGGTCAGACACACTGAATCAGATCAGATCATATCTAGCAGTTTTTCTTTTGCAAAAGAAACAAACACCAAAACATGGTGGAAATAAAAAGTCAAAGGGCATGTTGCTCACGACAAACAAAAAACAATATTAACATATTACAAATGGTTACATAGCCAAGATGAAACCAGCTGTTTCCAAGTGTTCATAAGACACTTGCATCTCCTGCTTTGCGTGACTCGCGGTTCCGGGGAATTATCACCATCTGTCACAAATGTTTTTGAGTCAACTGGAGGTTTTTCTTAACCCTGACTCAGCGAACGACCACCGTTTGATCTTGTCTGCTGTTGTGATCGTGTGTTCCTCCCATTACAAAGAGTACCAGGAAATGGAGGCCCCTGGAGAGATGGGAAGAGACCCTGTTTATCCTGAGCAGAACCCATACTCGTGATTGCGACCCAGCCCTGCACCTGGCCCCAGTGACATGCCAAGTACACACACTTTGGAACTGTCAACACACACATCACGCACTGACTTGCTCAACTCGCACAAGACGGGCCGATTCATAAAATACAGAATGCATGCCACACACAGGTCGAGAGGACTACGAGACTCTGAGAAAATATACACAACTTAATAACATCCACAGTTGTTAGGAACTACTCTCATATGAGCACCACACATTGAACATCTTTGATGTTGATGGAAAGCTGTGAGATTTGACATGAGACATGATTTCTGGAAAAAAGACAACACAGTTGAGTTTTTCAAAGCTTTGAGCAATTTGAGCGCAATTTAGTCTCATTGTATTGCAGATAAGGCATCTCTATGGTCGATATCTCCAACACTCTGCAACTCACACCAAAACAACCAAGACTGCTAAACAGCACTAGAGGTAATAGGAAAAATATGTATTTAGGATTTTGACGTGATCTGTCCCTTTAAGACTGATTTAAGGCATGTTTCTATATGACCAAAGCCTAAATACATTTTAATAGTACTCTGCATGATTTATAATCTATGTTAGCTTTATGAGTTAATGAGTCCTTACTAGCAAATTTTTAAATCCACACTAGTAATGAAAAACTGACAAAGATATCTGATCTGTGTTCTGTACGTTATTTTGACTCTTGAAATTCAACTAAAAGCCCAAACTTTAAACTTTATAATATTTTAATATTTAAAAAAAACACAATAAATGAACAGCATTGATTATTTCAAACACAGCTATCAGCTCGGTTAAACAGCTCACTCACCCTGTGGGACTAAAATCTGACACTGACACAATGCTTTCTCAGAAAGGGACGATTGTATCGTAATGTGTTCTGGCCTGAGATTAACTATATTAAGCAACAAGCCACAGGCCAGGGGAACTTTTTATTTGTATATGATCTCAATCATGGAAACATACATTACACTCTGACTAAAAATACACTGCCAGAAACCACCCAACATGTTGAATCAGGGCCATAGAATCCAATTTGGCAGCAGGGGTTTATATTGTGTGGGCGGTGCAACACCACAGCAGTGCTCGGACGTCTCGTCTTTGTGCTCTTGAGGAGTCACATTGCAAACTGGTGGAATCAAAGACTCGCCGAAAACTTTCAACAGGCTTTTTAGTCCCTTTTTGAGCTGAAAGAGCTGTGAGCTGGGTGTAGCTCTGTATCTTTCATGCTGCTTTTTATATTTACCTCTTCTTCCCTCAGCACCACTCAAGTTCACTTACTCCGTCTCCATTTCTGTTATCTACAGTAACCCAAACCACTTATTCTCACCTCTTAATTCAGGCAAAACTTTGGAGAAAGAATAGGTTTGGAAACTCTCTCTCATGCACTCACAATTACGAATGCCTCTTATTTTTCTCTCTCTTCATGCTGTGCTGGCTGCCAGCTCTGGAGGAGCTCTATTGTCTCTTGGACCAGCACCTGTCACCACAGTGTTAAAATGCAGAGGAGAGGGGCCGTATGGTGTAGGACGCCCTCAGCAGGCCACTGGATATGTGGGCAAACGCTTCAATTTGCACGCACACACACACACATGAACACGTGCACATACTCACAAGTTATTCCTTGTTAAATTGGGGAGGGGTATGTTGGAGGTGTCGTTGAGGTCATTGAAGCTGTGCATGTGTGTGTGTGACTGTGTGTGTGTGTGTTTAATCCACAGAGCAAAGACAGTTTGAGCTGTTAAACAGCTGAGTGTCAAAGGGCTTTTATCAGGGTGAGTGGCGCCTGGACTGACACACACACACACACACACATATTTTTCACACCACTCACACATGCAAATGCATTAAATTAGATTGCACATGCACACACTCACAGTATAGCATGACAGTAGACGGCGGGGAGTAGCATTTTCATTTAAAAAAACAAACTGTTAAAACACACTTCAGGTCCGTCTTGCTGTCTGGACGCAGCGGGGAACCCAGCTGTTGCTACTTCTCACTTTCAGAGTACATGACAAAAGCATGTGATGAGGACACGCAACAGCAGTGCATGTGTGTCGTCCTGAAGCCTCATCATGAACCCACTTCTTTACTTTCCCATTTCTGTCTTAGCCTTCAACATCCACTGGCTTTTGAATGGTAGTTGAACGTAAATATTTTCGAAGATATTGAGTGCATTTATTTAAAAAAAACTTTTATTTAATTAACTAGAAAAAAAACAATCAATCAATAATATTTAGTGTACGTGCACTAAATGATCCTCTTGGTTATATCATGCTAAACCACAATGTAGTGTCCTGTTTACTGTGACGGCTACGCTGCACCTTTGCCTAAAATGATAGCATTTAACATGCCTTCGCCTCTCTCCAGACAGATTGAAGCTATTTTTGACCACAGTTCACAAGAGCAATTATATTCACTAATTCTGCCATTACAAAGAGAGAAGCATGTTGCTGTCCTCAGTAATAGCCTCTCACACAAGATGTACTGTAGGTAGCTCTGCAATTTTAACCCCAGTGAAGGGAAATAGACTGATAACTGATTGCACTTCACTCACTGCATGCATAACCTTAAAAACTCAAAAGCTGCAGTGCCTATAGGTGCTAAAAGTAAAGCTTGTGAAATAGTAACAAGTCAAATTAGATTGTTCCTTTGAAAGGGTAACATGAAGAATGTTTGACAAAGAAGTGTACTTTATGTTTGACAGTAGCAGTGAGACAAACGTCTGCACACCTTCCTTCGGTAAATAACAGGATATTAGGTATTTTTGTTATATTGTATGGCTTTACATACAGTACGATGTCTTTTATAAATAGGTTAAATCATAATTATTAAACAGCAGCCACTGTGGCCACAAGTGGTACTTTCTAAGCTCTCTTGCTCAGTTGCATTAAAGACCTTAAAAATAGGCTACCTGAATAAGATCACAATGAAGGTTTGTCTTTGTTTAGTTTTACTTTCATGATAAAACCACTCAAATATTTCTCTTTCACATGCTAAAATGCTGTGTAAGAGAGGTACAAGTGGAGAAGCGTCATGACATCCACAAACTGACTTGGTAATGTCTGCTACACAGCAGGATCTATTGAACTAGCTTGGTCAATATTAGCTAAACTTTTCCACCATAAACTACCCAGCTCATTCTATATCGTATTTGACGAGTTTGGATCAACGATGGATGTACAGTATATAGGGAACTACATACAGCGTTGGAGGCGGTTCCCCATTCATTCCTATGAGAGTTGCCCAGTGTCGCTTCAAGCCTAAAAAGTATGAATTCAGAGAATAAAATGAGAGAAAACGCATTAGCGTTTCCTTTAATCCCAGCCACTCTGTCTCATTCACATGAACGGACGAAGGAAAATACCTTTGGATTAAGCTAATAGTGCATTTTACAATGTTTAGGAACTAATGATTTAAACAAGGGCTATTTAAGCGTTTGTACTGGAGAGTTGTGCTATTTCTTCTAATAAAAGTTCCATTGTCTCGCTATAATCCAGGTTTTTTAACGACACTGAGGGCATTCCGAGTCAGTCGGTCTCCTAAATGTTGACTGGTAAAACATTGTGTTATGTAGAAATGCTGTTATAGCCTGGCATAAGCTGCTTAGCATTCAGACTTGTGATGATGGACATGAGCTCCTTGTTCATGCACACTCACACGCACACACAGAGGCAGAGCTACTCCTGCATGCAGAATTCCACAGACACTTGCACATCACAAACTCCTCCCCCAGTATAACCTACATCTTTATCTAAATAAAGGCATGTTTCAGATTATCATGCTAATGCGGAGGCATTGTTTACCAGACCACTTTCCTCTGGCCTCCTAGACCCTCCTCCTCCCTCCTTCTCCCCCTCCTGTCCCCCCCCTTTCTATCCCCATCTCTGTGTGGACCTCCCGATTGTGCATTTGCAGCTCCCAAGTCCTCTATCCAGCCATTATCTCCTCTTATCTCTTTCTAAGTCCCCGTCGCCCCTGCCCAGAAAAAAATGTCCACATATTGTTGCTCAGGAGGACTTAAGACGCTCTTGGCCGCACTGAAATGCTCCCAGCAGATGTTTCACCATTTGTGCGCTTTTTATTGCCTGGGCTTTCTTCCTTTGAGGGGTGGAGGGAGGGAGAAATAATAGGATGGATGGAGGGGAGGAGGTTTTAAACATTAGAAGGCCAACAGCTGGTTGCTTCTCTCTCCCTGGGTGCATTAACCTCTTTGGCCCTCTTGCAGCATGTGCCAGCACAAGGAGCCTCTCAGCATCTGGAGCTTAAGTAGGGCAAAAATATCACTGTCGCCACGATAAGGGGACAGCGAATGCTGGAAACCGGCTGGAAGATGGAAGAGCGGGTCATGGCACCACAGATGTAAAAGACATACCAGTTTGATGTGTGTCTTACATGCTAATAGTGAAACCGGCTTACATAATTGATCTTTCCACACTCTTTTTCTTATGTAAATTAACATCAACTTTATTTAAAGGTAAAGTTTTGAGGAATCTTTGCAATGACACAAATACAGCTCTTTTGCACAGTCGTTTTTAAATGCAGCCCCTTAAATGGCATTTTGCTGTGTTACAAAACGTATGTATCTGTGTTAGCCAGTGTGATATCAATATTAATAGAGAGAATATTACAGTACACCTACACACACAAACACTCTAATTTAGCCATACTCATTTCACCATTTCACAGCACAAACGCCCACTTGTGTATTTTTGGGGCTTACATAAATCATCTGCCAAAAATATTGAGACGCCAAATAGCATTGAACCACTTGCTAGCATAAAGTGCATCTACCGATATACCTGGGGCTAAAGGTTTGCACATTTTGATTGTGATAAAGAAGGTGCTGACAGTTCATGAGCGATCAATGTGTTTGCACCGGGGTGTTGGGAGTTAAATGTCCCTGTTCTATTTAGGGGGCCTATTTCACTGTTAAAAATTGATGAAGGTTTTATAACTTTTTAACATGAAAATATGTCAATGTTTACAGCTTGTTCCACTGCTCCCAAGGGCCCCAAACATAAATAATTACTCCTTTAAGAACAATTACAATCTGCAACTGAGCTAAACGTCTAATCTCACTTGTCAACATACCTTTGATTTACACGCAAATACATAAAAAAATAATAGAACATAATATGCATGTAAAGCCTTAATTGCAAAGTGTGTGAGATGGACCTAAAGGCACTCCTGCTTCGCATACACACACACACAAGTCAGTTGCCATTCAGCAGCCGTCACTTTGAACATCCAAAGTGTACATTTTCTTGAGTAAACAGGCCGATTGTCTGTGCCTCTCTCAACCCCTCGGCAGCTGCTTCGCCTTAAGCCATCGCCATCATCATTACCATCATCACCATCATCATTATAATCATCAGCCTGCTTAAACACAAGACAACAAAGGTAGAGACACAATGGGCCTCAGCAGCTTTGAGGAACATATCAAGGCTTAGTGAGAGAAAAGACAGAGGGTTTTCCGTCTTTATTTGAATAGGCAGCCTTTGCCTCATGCAGGGCTTGGCCCTTTCTTCATCTTTGCTCAGTATTGGGTGTTGTGTACTCAAGTGAAAGGTGTGCGAGTGCGGGTGGGTGAGAGCATGACAATAGGGGCAGGTGCTCCTGAGTTTACCTTCATACAGTTTGTTAGCTCAGGGAACAGACACACAAACACACAATGCTCAAGGAGAAGCGTTCTGTCCCCAACACTTGCACACTCGTCTATCGTCGGCGTCATCATGGTCTCTTCCTTTTCACATGAAGGAGTATCATATCACTCGCGTCTGAAAGTGACAGCGCTTTGCCATTGGCACGAGTAGATGACAAGCATCCACTTCCTGCGTTGAAAACACACATCACACACTGTACTCCCTGTTTGAACCCAGTTATTTAGCATGATTAACTGGGCACACTACTGATTATACACGTCAAAGTCAATTTACTGGTCAAGGAGAGTACGACACAGCTTGTGAACATAGCTGCATAATGTCTTCTGTGGTTCTGGAGGAAGCTTTACTAAAGTCGAAGAAAATGCCTTGAGTCTCAAGACCACAAATTTTAAAAGACGTTTTAATATCATCAGTGAGATATTAATTAATTAATATCATGGTGAGAGCTGGATCCAGGGTTTTTAGAACTTGAGCGATGATAGCAACTAAAAGTCAGCCCTTGATGCACAAATTGACAAATTAACCTTTCTTTTATTAATCTATTTGTCACAGTATACGCCTCAAACAAAGTAACAGTTCCAGCAACTTTCAAAAACCAACAACATGACAGGTATGCCCATTTCACACAGCAGACACTGACATTTACCCAACCTAGTATTAGCAGCTGTGGGCAGCTACTATATAGTGAGCAGGGATTTGTTTTTGGGGATCTCTCACCTCTCCAGCTACCAGTCCACATTCCGTACTTGGTGCGTACGGGGACTTGAACAGGCGACCCATTGGTCCTCAAGTCCCCGCAGACTCAACTACTGCTGCACCCCATCAGGTGTAAGAGTAAGCAGGATTATGCTATGAAGGAACTAGTCTGTTTGATCACTCTGTCATGGAATACATCAAGTGTTGAACTCCTTTGTAAACACAAAAAGTGACGGTGTGAAGAAGAGTGTGTGAAGCATGACAAACTCAAGAATGAAGTGAGTTTAAGGGACTTTTACTATTCTGCACACCTGGTCATTTGCAGCGTGACGGTCGGGGGGAGGGGGGGGCACCTGTGTAAATCATTAAGCCTAATCATTGTGTACAATTTCTCTCCTCACCTTTGTTATTTATACTTTTTTCTTTGCTGGCCTTTTTTTTCCCTCTCTTTCTTGAAACGCAAGGAGCATTGAGTCATTTTCTGGCAGCCACAGGAGATGAGGGCTGAAATTGCAGGAGCAGACACTTCCATGGCCAAGTCTCATACGGCAGCACAGCTAGAAATTAATTAAAACAGAGGAGATGAGAGTGAGTGGGAACAAGAGAGAAAAAGAGAGGGGGGTAAGAGAGAGAGAGAGAGAGAGAGAGAGAGAGAGAGAGAGAGAGAGAGAGAGAGAGAGAGAGAGGGGGGGGGGGACAGACTGGAAGGGATCACAAGGAAAACACAGACACGCACAGTAAAAGGATGTGCAAAAGCATTGTTACTTATGTGTCTGCGTGCTGGCGCGCATGTGAACACCAGTTGTCCTCTCTCGACTCTGCCACAGACAGACGAGGGGAACAGTGCGATCCTGACACAAATCCTTGGTAAGGGTCCTTTTTCTGCCCTCCCTCCCTCGCCCGTTTCTCTTTGCCATCAGTAAATCCGGGTTTCACTACAACTTAAGCACTTAGCTGTAATCCCCATGAAGAGGCAATAGCCCCGCACAAGTCACTTTTCTACCATTAAATGCATACAATAGGGGCGTGTTAGGGACTCACTTAAATGGATTGAGCACAAAGCCTATGCTTGATAAGTTTTTAGCTGGGAAGAATCCGCCGTTTACACCCCTCCTTTTGTGCATTCTCTTAGATGTACTTGTCTCAACAGTCTAAGCCGATTTTATCCCTTTTTTGCGTTTGTTTAATTCCAGCAACACAGAAAGGCTTTAGAATATGTCCTATTTCTTTCCTTCTCCAGCTCCCTTTTTTTCAAGCAAATGTCACAGTGTAAGATTTACAATGGCGGATATCTCTATCCACTTCCTACAAACGAAACACAGGGGATGATGGCCTCTTCTTGATATTTCCAAAGCTCTCCCTTCAAATTAAGCCACTATTTCTAATCTTTAAATATGGCGCTTCAGCCGGACTGAAGGGGAGTATTTTGATACGCTTGTCTCCCTTGGACGAAAAGGCTGCCGAGGAAGTGGACTCCAGACTCTTCAGAAAACACTAATACCCATCATCCTCTGGGGGCAAGGAAGAATGCAGTCCGATACTGCTTATCAAAGCAAGAACACTGAAACACAAGCAGCCAAGAAAACAGGCCAGAGACAAAAAAACGGCATTCTCTCTGCTCGTCATTTGCACACTGGCCATAGAGGGACGCTTTGGAAAGACAATCCACATTTGTCGCATGTGAAATCAATTAAGGAGAGAGCCCGTGGAAAACCAGGGTGGATGATCACACTGAGGGGGACTCACCATGAACAAGTTCCAAATCTTTGGAGAGTGGGAATTTTGTATGTTCAAGGACATAGGGGTTAGTTTTTGGGAAACATAGAGGTCATTATACTTTGCACAAGTTCTCCAATGAATGTCCGGAAACACCTGCACATCTCTCTGCAACGCAGCAAGACTCAAGTCTAGTTTTACAGGCAAAGAACAAAACAGGCTTTATACCAAGTAACATTATGTGCATATTCTAATATGATCTGTTTAAAAGTTCAATGCTCTACACCTGTATTTGTGCTTACTCATGTCTCCTGCTCATCGCTTGCTTGCATTTACCTTTAGACTAGTTGGAAAAAGCCTCTAAAAAAAACCAAAAGTGCTCTTAGTCCCACAGACAGATAAAGCCTGGCAGAGAGAGAGGGCAATAGAGAGTGAGAGAGAAAGAGAGAGACGCCGCTAAGTCGCTGAGAGCCGAGAATCCAGAGGTTTGAGTGTTTGCCACTGCCACCATGTCTTAAAGCAGATCTCAGTAGGAGGTGGTGAGATGCTCCTCAGGGCTCAGGACTCTAATGGTTTGATTAAGCCCATCCAGCCAGGCCTGTGCTGCAGAGACTAAAACTCCATTTAAGGACCAGACAAAGACAGGACCGGCGGGACGGATAAGAGTATTAAATCCGACTGCCAGGCTCACAAACACACAGATGTAGATTGTACACAATGTATACACACACAGCCAGGGATGGCAGTGTACATGTGCATCACACACAGCAGCAGCAGCAGCACCAGTCATGTCATGTAAGTTGTGGAGTGTGTTGTTTTAAAATGCAATCCACAACTGTAGTCAATCTAATACTGTATAGTCCAGTCTTATTTTCTTATTTAAACATGATTTCTAATGAGATATCTACAAGAAAAACAGAGATGAATAAAAATGAATACGAAACTAAAACAAAGTAGCATATACACCCACGTCATATATACAGTACACACAAGTCAACGACACACACATAAATACAAATAAAAACTATAACATTTGCATGTTTACCTCCCTATAAACTGAGTGTATAGTAAGAGACTGGTATGAACTATTTGTGAGCAAAGTAATACTTAAAACACATATCAGCAGGCATAATAATAATGCCACACACGCACACACACACACACACACACATGCACACACACTAGGGTGTTGCCCGTGTTCAACATTGTTTTGGAATATAAAGGGTTAAGTCCGCCAGCTCACTCTCCCTGACTTTGCTGGCGGAGCTGTTAGGCTACTAAGTAGCAGCTGTCCACCTGGCGAAGGAAGACCCTTCTACTGACACACACACACATAAACATACACATATATGCCCTCTTGAGGAGAAACTGCTCTCAAACTCTCGCTCACACACACGCCTGTCTGCATGTGTGTACACACACACACACACACACACGCACACACAAACACTTACACACTCACTTTCGTGGAGAAGAGGCCCAGATGGTCAGGGAGAGGAGCAGTGCCCAGTGTCAGTGAGAGAGAAAGAGAGAGAGAGAGAGAGAGAGAGAAAAGGGAGAAAGTGAGATAGTTGGAAAAAGAGAGACGAGGGACGGCAGCCAGACCCGAGTGCAGGAGCTGAAACAGGAAGACAACATCACACCAGTTTAGCCAGCCAGAGCGGCAGACAGAGAGAAAAAGGGGCCATCTCTGTTACCAAACACACAATCTGTAATCACATGCCTCCACTGAACTGTGGTCTCCACCAGCACTTCAATGTCTTAATGACAACAGTGAATGATTTAAAGGAACAGTTCAACATTTTGGAGTTTTTTTTTTTCTGAGACTTGGAGCCAGGAGGCAACTGGCTTAGCTTAGCATAAAGACCTAGCCAAGCTCTGGTTCAAAATGATAACAACTGGCGTTTGTGGTTTTAGGGGCAGTAACATAGTGTAACTATCTCTCGACTAACAACAGTTCATCCGTCTGTCTTTCTGGTTGACTGGCAAAGTCACGGTGACAACGAGGGGTCACTGCGGTCGGCTGTTGCTCCCCAAGAAGTAAAAGTACCAATGAAATGGAGGTGAGAGCGTCTTTAACTTCTGCCATAGACTGTATATATAAAAGTGGACGTAGTTATGATGTCACCCAATGGTTTGTGGAATGCCTTTTTGAAGCCACAAGCCATCTTGGTTTTTGGCCGTTGCCATGTTGTTTTTTTGGAACCAGACGTGACCCAATAGGGCGGAGCAACCGAACGCTGAATGAAAAAAAGATATATTTAGGCGACCAAAATGTTACCATAAACTTCCCTGAACTGAAAACTCACTGTAAAAGGGTTAAAGTTCTAAGACGAAAACACGGCCAATGTCAATCCCAAGGAAGCCACGCCCTAAATCATACCCTGCTTTAATATCTACTCTACTTTAAACGGGACCATAATTTACTAAATCAACATTATATTGTATTGAAGAAAACTTGAAATTAGTGATTGAGACCATAAACTCATGTTTACAGTTTTACTGAGGTAACAAATCAAGTGAGAAGTAGGGTCATTCTCTCATAGACTTCTATACAATCAGACTTCTTTTTTACAACCAAAGTAGATTGCACGTTTAAGGCACTTAAACTTCTGTTTTGTTTGTTTTGCATCACCTGGCGGACGTTCAGCTGCATGTAGTCCCTGCGCTGCAGTGACCCAAAGCTGGTTGATGATTGGTTTCCCTTGAATGAATTAGACCTTTTCCCTTTATCCACACAAACATTTCTTCATATGTCTCCATATTGCTCTGTTAGCTACTACGAAACGGTAAAGTGCGGTTCTATATGACCTGTGTGGCAAGCTAGTCGCCCAGAGTCTTACTTGATTGGACTATTTTTTGTAATTGCCCTGAGTGAAGGATGACATTTACAACCGTAACAGAAGCTCAAGATTTTCACTGGGACTTCAAAGCCTGCAATTCCTCTAAAACAACAGACTGTTGATTCTTTTTGTAAATAAGTCAGCTTTAGAAGTGTTGGTAGACATGTTTTTCAACTTAGCACAGAGCCAAGCTAACCGCTTCCCCCTGCTTCTAGTCTTTATGCTAAGCTAGGCTAACTATGTCCTGAATCCAGCTTTGTACTTGATGCACAAGATTAATATCAATCTTCACATCTACCTGTCTCCAGCTATAATTGTATACCCCATGCATTTCATCCATGAAACCAACAGGCAGTAAAGAATGTCAAACAATGAGACTAATAAATACGAGTAATTGTTGAATCTGGTTGAGCCTACATAACATAAACATTTTGACAAGCAAAAACCAAAAAAAGGGGAGAGAAAAAACAAAGGCAGGCATCTGAGCAGCGAGTTGTTTCTGGGATGTGAAACACTTCGTCCAGATGGCGATATTTTTTTCCAGCTTTAATTCATTTATTTCATGTCACAGTTGTGCTTTGATCGCTCCTCTCTAATAATTAATGTGGTTTTGCTGTGCGCTGCTCTTGAAGTCATTGTTCCAGTCTCCGCTGTACCAACGCGAGCTGGCTTTGACTTCCACACCTGATGGGAAAAAGCGCCGCGCTCTCCCCCCTCAGCTCCCCCCTCTCGGCTCCCCCTCCCTGTTTATCTATCTCTTCATTACTTTTCTTCTCTTTCTCTGAGCTTTGAATCGTCTCGAAGGGGGTTTCACTGTTGCGTTCACACATTTCTACTTCCATACACACACGGAAACACACACACATTGGACTGTCTAGTGTCTCTCCAGAGTGGTTGGGATACAGTGGTTGGCATGTGTCACTCATCCATTATTGATTAGATCCAGCTGCCATCATCTACAGATCACTTAGAGATACACCATTGTCTCACAAACTCACACCAGAGCAAACTTGCTTGTTCGCTCACAAACTCATCTATTTTCTTTTTTTCCCCGCTCAGCTTATTGTCTCGTTGTCCTTTCAAAATTCATAATTAGTTTTTGCTATAATTATTCCTACATTGCCTTTGGATTACTTTATTCTGCCCACAAGAGAGGGAATGGATTTCTTCCAAAATACAAGGGACACTATCTCTTTCTATAATGTAGAAATGTTTGTATTATTATGGCTACATGATCTAAATCAAGGCTGCAATCACACACAAACATAATTTGCACAGTAGCACCATTCATCACATCTGTAACTACTCAATGTATTAACAGTGTGTCAAAGATATAGCAGTCATGAAGTCATGATATATAGATATTTGGGTGCCACTTTCTAAAAAAGGGTCATAATATGGCTTTATTAATGCCTAATAAATTATTCACTAATGTTTTATAGATCATTTATCAGTCGTAGTCATTGCTAAAAAATTTTTTTGGATTGCCATGGTGTTGAATCTCTCCCCGCATGGCTTTGTCTTTTTAACTCTTTCATTCAGAACGTCGCCTGGTTTCAGATCGCTTTGCTGCTTACATCTCCAATTTTTTCAGCAATTTTAATATGAACAAAAACTAAATGATTAAGATGTGTCGAGAATCTGGAACACATTTGTTTTTACTTCAACTAATTAACACTTTAACACGTTATCAATGACTTATCAGCATGTATAATCAAGTGTCATGCCGGAGCAGGATATACACCAATTCAGGGTTTTTCTCAACCAAAATGTTATTATTTTTATTTGCTTATGCAATAAAGCATTTATAAATGGGTCACGTGGAAATACAAATTATCAATTTACGTCAAAGTAGTCTTTCTACAATTTACACTTTGTTTGCCATTTGTGCGCACTGATTTGTAAATTTGCCCCAAGAGTGAGGAAGGGGTGAGGGACAGACAGAGAGAGAGGGGCATGCACTTGTTGGTTGAAGGTTTAGGGGGGTAAGAAGAGGGGGTCTGGGAGAGACACCGAGGGAGGAGGGAGGTTTTGCCCTCTGCAACATATCCACTCAACCATGTCTGTTCTCAACCCCCCCCCCCCCCCTCACTCCTCTCTGACTCGCTTTCTTTTTTTCCAAATGCAAGTCACCGTGAAAAATGTGCTGGTCCAATATTTGCACAGAAGTGGTGCTGGGACAGGCAGATAACCTATCAGTATTTGAGTTTGGCTTCCCATGCTCCAAATAGCCATCCTCCGCCTGTTTAGCTTATTGATTGGCTTGGCAAGAAACTAGGTCCCCTCAGCAGTGACCAAGGTCATACAACACATGGACTCTGTGGCACCCATCTGCCCCCTCCCTAACAATACCACCACCCCTTCAACGCCCACCACAACCTCTTCCTCCTCCTCATTTCTCTCTCTCTCTCTCTCTCTCTCTCTCTCTCTCTCACACACACACACACACACACACACACACACACACACACACACACACTCACACTCACACTCACAAACGCATATATGAGCGGGTTTGTTTGAATGCATTCACTCCATCACACATTGCACTAAGGCAAAGGCATTAACATTGTAATGAAGTTGTAAATGTGTTCTGTGAATGGTTGAAAAAAATAGAAAATTACAAGTGAAAACAAGTACTTTTATTGTGTAAAACATTTACAGACAGTTTGAGCAAAAATATTTTCTTTGTTTTGAAAAATATGTACAAAAAACTTTACGCAGAATTTCCATATTGCATATGAGGAAAAAAAGTTTAAAACATATATATATATATACACGTTTTAAGCTTTTTTTCCTCTATGTGTATATATATATATATATATATTTATGTGTGTGTGTGTGTGTGTGTGTGTGTAATGACTCAGGGTATGGACCAGGGGCAGCGTCCTCCACTCCTCTGTGGGAATCAATGAGATTGAATTCTGAAGGTTTTCTCAGGGGCATCAGCCCTGCTTGTCAATACTGCTCTGTGTCACAAGTGCATTTTGTACACACGCATACACACACACACACACACACACACACACACACACACACACACACACACACACACACACACACACACACACACACACACTTCCAGTTCACTGTCCCAAGCCAGACCTCTCCCTCTCTCTCGCCCCTCCTCTTCACTTCATCTCCCACTCTTCCAGTCCTCAATTAAACTTGCCCCATGTTTCCCTTTTTTCCCATCCCTCCCCTCGTCTGAATCACCACATCTTCCCATTATTGTTTAACTCAACCCTTCAGATCTCAGTGTTCTGCTGCAATAGGAGAAATATAATCTTTGATATTTTGATTGGAAAAGTTAATTCTTGAACAGGTTAGAAGCTCCAGAAAAAGCCAGTAAGTGGACCTTGAGTTAAGACTAATCCTATGTTGTTTTCATTGTATTCTTATCAGTATGATGCTATTTGCTACTAATGTAGCCCAGTGTTATTTCCACCTCAGGAGAGACTGATACGGATACTGTAGGACGCAAGGATGGTAGAAATAAAGAAAGGAGTGAAGGTAGGATGGAGGGAAGGAAGTGAGAGAAAGGAAAGGAAAAAGATTCAGCAACTCAGCCAAGCAGCAGTCAGTCTTTTTTTTTGCCAATAAATAATGGGAAAAAGAGACATTGTACACATAACTTATAAAAACAACTAGGTGATACTTGATTGAAAATGTTTTTTAAAAAGAAAATTGAAGTATTTTTCAAACTGGAGTTCATAATTGTGGCCTTTCTGACCGTGGGTATGCTAACACGATGCCTGTTGTAAAAACACATACAGCAAAACAATGTATATCAGGGCAAGCCTTTTAAAAGGGTTTAACCCAAACCATTTCAAAGTTTGTATCCAATTTCAGACAAAATAAAAAAAAAGAAGAGAAATAAGAGTAATCCAAAATCCAATGGAAAAATCCCATTGGCCTTTTGTCGAGGGAACCAGTGTAATGCTAACTACCGGGGTTAGCCTACAAAAACACATCCTCCCTGCAGCACTCCATTAGCTCTGGATTAGCTATTTGAAATCTATTTTGTGGGCAGCTCACCAAAACCACTGCAAGTTTCCTTTAAAAGTCTGGCTCCTTGCATAGAGGTCGGAGGGCAGTTACAGAACACCATCTCTGAAAGTGATGGGGATTCAGGGCGTTGCTCATGGACAGTTGAACACAACATATAGTAGTTACTTAAACCTCAGTTTAGTGGCAGTCTCCCTATTCTATTTTAATCTATTTTATTCCTGATTTGTAGTCCAGTAAAACTCAGTGTTGTCACAGTGTCCTGTGGCCGGTGGATGATGAGTGGGACAAGCTGCATGATTTATGTCCGTTGCTGTGATGTTCTGCTGTGTTCCACTGTGACAGATATTCCTGATATTCCCAGACTCCTTGATCGGGCTCTGAGGGGAATCGGCCAGCCAACAACCCCCCCCCCCCCC
>NW_022280082.1:1114110-1124459 GCF_004355925.1 Anarrhichthys ocellatus
CCCCCTTCCCCTTCCCTCTCCCCGGTTCTAATTTGAAAGGGCCCTTGAATACCTGCTGGCTGTAGGCTAAAAAGTCACACACAAACACACAGATACAGTGGATACACACACATAATCACTTACTGTTGCACTTAAATATGGCTCTGGGGAGTTTGAGTGTGATTCTCCGGGAGGAGTGAAGGCCCTTGGGCAACAGCTGTGTGTGTCTGAGTCCGATCTGGTATCATGCCATGCGGCGGGAGGCCTTGGAGCCCGAGGCTTGCCTGGAGGCTACAGCCCGGCCTTGAAGGACATGAGATGCAGAGAGACGAGACGCTGCCTCTCTTCTGCACCAAGCCAACAGTTTTTTGACAAGCTCCTACCAAAAAACAGACTTGTGTTGGATTCTGTTTTGTGTCCTTCGTGTTCATCCTTCTATAAATACACATTCAAGTGCTTTTTCACCTATCTTGGAGGACCACAGTGCCGCCTCCTATGTGTCCCCTACACTCTCCACACACACACACACAAACACTCAGAGTGCTAGCCCCCGTCGCTAAACAGCTGTCTGCTGAGAAGTGGCAGTGTGGCGCACCCATGCTTCATCATTGTCATCTCCCCATCACCTGCATTCTTTCTCCTCCTTCCGCTTCTCCTCTCCATCCCTCCATCCATCAGCATTTTTCAGTCACAGGGCTCTGACAAGGGCACATCCATCCCCTGGTCATACATCACCTTTATAGAGGGTTAGAGGAGGAGGTGTGGAGGGAGGGGGGAGACGTGGTGCCGTCCCAAACTCCTTCACAAGTTGGGACAGAGCCAAGTTTCTGTTTGTCCCTACCCCACTTTCCTTTGGGGTAGGGATTCTGGCATAGTCGCACCAGAATTTATTATTATTTATTTATATTTTACGTCGATGATACGAACACATCTGTCAAACAAACTGTGAGAACTTAACAAAACTCGGAGGAGCTGCTTGTCACTAAAATGACCATAGCTGGTCCACCTTAAGTGAGCCGGGGCCAAAGATGCTTTTGGATCTTGAGGAGTTGTAGCATGTATTTACTCACAAATAGCCTAAACTGTAAACACAATGCACTGCTATGTTCACAGCTAAAACGTTACTGCTAAATTCATACTCACGGCGGGCTGATGGGAGAAACCCTGGTTTGGTGTGTTTAATGTAATCGTGAGAGGTTTGGTTGAACGAGGTCCTATGCACTCTTTGTGAAATAACACCTTGTGACATTTTATCTTTTCAAGGATAAATTATAGACCTAAATAGCCTACATTTAGTCCCAAAATTGAAATCTGAATACTTACCCAAACAAACAAGTATCCAAATAGTTACATTTTTGCGTCAGTCTTACAAATTATGAGGCCATTTTTGAAAATATTGCTTTTAATCTCATGCAGTGGTATGGTAGCTCTTTGTCTGAATACAGAAATCGCATTTAGCTGATGTAGGCATGTTTGTCAATTCACCTGCATTGCCTTTGTCATTTCAATGATTTCATAAATCTTTTCATTTGTAAAGTATTTTGTAACACTAGTTTTATTACGACTATTCACGGAGAAAAACGAGATAATGAAACCTTTGTCTCCTTCAGTCGGCTTAAACGTGGAGGACAACTCCTGCTGACCCTGCCTCACTCTTCCTTCCGCGTTCTCCTCTATCCCGTCCTCTCTTTCACGGTCTCCCTCACCTGTTTCTTCACTTTTCACACCTGGACTCTATTCTTGGCTTGTTTGTTTACTGCTACTGTTTTCCAAAGTCCCGTCCTCCCTCTCTTCCTCTATTTCCCCTCTCCTGCTGCACCATCTATCACTCACCCTCCTTCTCACCTCTCCCTCTCCCTGCTACCTTCTCTCTGTCTGTCCTTCCTCCGTTTCTCCTCTGGCTCACCTCTCATTAAGCCCCTGTGCCTGTTGCCACCATGCCCAGTGTCCACCCACACGTCTCACACCTCTCTCTCTCGCTTTTTGTCTCTTATCCCCGTCCTTCTTTCTCTTTGCGTATTTCCATTATGCTCTCATGCAGCCTTCCACATGTTTGATCTCCTTCTGTTATGTGTTTCCTTTGTACTTTGAAGTGATATTTAATATTTGAACTGATTGAAATTGACGGTAAAAATGCAGAAACCTTTGAGGTGTTTGCTGGTTTATAATATTTACACCATTAAAGGTGGCAGTAAACACCTCGTCTCTCTTCCCTGTTGGCTACATACAGTACACGTGATGAAATAAGCCATTCTGGAGCAGTATGTTTGTCATTGTCAATGAGATCGTTGTTATAATTTTCATTTTTTTGTATTATAAACAAGTCTCATCTTGTGTAGATGACAGATGATGAAATAGACGATTAAACAAAATAGACAAATACAGTAAAAATCTATGCAGAGTACAAGAACTCTCTGTTGTGCTGATGTGTTTTTTCTGCATTGATCAAATTCTATTTGAGATCTTACTTGTTCAAACTAAACTAAACTAAACTACTGTATGCCTTTCCTCCATTAGTTATTATATCAGCCACGCTGATGTGTATTATCGTGCTTATACCACGGCGGCTTACCACAAAAAGAGAAGCTTGCTTCAAATTGTCATCCATTATTTAACATTTGCTTGTTGTAGATTCAACATACAGTTAAGAACGTTTCCACAAAACTGTGGATACATTGTTGCCAGAAGAACCTGCCAGCCAATCAGAAACGAGTATTCTCCGTCGTCGTGCTATTCTCAGCCTTTATGCATACATCATACATCAGTATCTTCCTCACGGCGCCCCTCTCTCCCTCCCACGTATGTGTGCGTTTAGATCACCCGGCAGCCTTACCTTGACCACACGGCTCCTCCATTGATTACTGCCTGTACTTCTTCGCTCAAAAACACAATGCATCACAAAGACCAAACTGTCCGTGAAGGGCTAAAATAATTGTTTATAATAGACCCTCCACTTGCAATGACAAGAGCGCTATGATGTGTTTTAGGGTGTAGACAAGAGCTCCCGCTTTGTGCTCAGGTAATTTTCTTTCCAGGCGTAAGTGGTCAAGGTCTGGCGTTTTTAAACACATGTGAGTGATGTGGTGTGGGGGAACCGTATTGTTTCAGGAGATGCAACAATGTCCATTTGGAGAGCAGCAACACTCGTCTCCCCACTTGAGGAACAATGGAATACACTTCAGAGATGCTGCGTATGAAGTATGTTTATGAGTGCGCCCGGACAATGGGGGGGGGGGGACGATGTTACACAACACAAGAAATGGGTGTTTGGCTCTGAGAGAAATGAGGTGGACCCAGCAGACATCCTTGACATTCACCGCTAATTAAAACCCGTTGACACGGCGAGAAAAAGACAGCAGTGTTTACAGTATAGCATGTGATTGCAGAAAGAGCTGCAACCACTTTGGGTGCGGGAGAAAGTGAGCTGGAGTCGTTTTGGGGGCGGGGAATCTCTGAGGTACAGTGGGAGAGAGAACACGTTGTGTTGGTGTTTTGTTTGACATAAAAGCCTGCTAACAGCTACTGTAAACCAGGAGCTCTGCCAAGGCTCACAGGTGTCATCGGGGGATCTGGATACGTGCCACAGAGTGTAGACCCAAAGGCCCCGAGGCTCGCCTGGAGGTGTCACCCGAGCTGCAAGATGTACCAAAACATCACAGGGATGGGAAGAGGTCGGGAGAGGATGGAGATAACGTCTGAAAGTGTGCAAGCAGGACAAAGAAGAGATACTGGGTGTATATGTATTTGTCATTGCATTGAGAGGTGAAAGGAATATGGAAAGGAATTGTTCACCCTAATTTGTCGGATGATATGATGACATGTTAATGACGCCAGCATCTGGCTGTTCCATCAAAGGTGTATATTTATACTGGAAAAAAGTGGGTAAAAAAAATTAAAAAATACAGCATGCAGAACAAATGCCTTTGGTTAGGTCAGAGTGTCTTCTAATGACCTCATTTACTAACAACAAACCCTGCAACCAAGCAGGCAAACACACAGCACAGCAAGACCTCTCCTTTATCCCAGTGTGGCAGCGGACAGAGGTAAAGAAGGATAGAGGGAGAAGTAATAGGAGGCCAAGGGGGGAATAAGGAAACATGGAGACAAGGAAGAAAGAGCAGGAGGCGAGATATAAGTGGAGAACGTGTTGGCTAAGAGAGAGAAAAAAGAAAAGAAAGAGGAGACATCATAGTGGAGAAAGGAGAGATGGAGACGGCAAGGTAAGAGAGCCTGAAGGAGCAATGAAATCAAACACACAAACACAGTCTCTGTGTGACTGCTCAACCTTCCCAAAGAAAATAGGTTACCTCTGTTTCTCCGGGTGCCCAGAGGAGGAACAAACTGGCAAGAGTTGTGCCCCTGTGTCTTCCTGTAAACAATTAACCACAAAAAGAACTGCCCTGCAACACTATGAGAACAATCCCCACTAACACAGGACAATGTGTGACATGGAATGTAAAATGTGTTTTATGTGCACACGGTGGCAAACAAGATTGTGTCAGTTTCATTAACACGAGCTGTGATGAGAAAACATTTATTAACAGCCCTTTAATAATGATGAAAAAGAGACTAAATCCAAATAAATATTGTGTGTAGATATTGTGTGTATGAACGACGACTGTCGAGTATAAACAAGTAAATGGTACTTTATCTGCTAACCTTGTGGTAGATGAGGTCTGTACTGTGAATATAAGGTTATAGCCAGTAGTGGCTTAGCTTAGCTTAGCATAAACACAGGAAACAAGAAGAAACAGCTAGCCTAGCTCTGTCTAAAGGTAACAAAATACATTATCACTACTGAAACCAATATATCTTGTTCAAAATATTTAAGAAATTGTCCTACATATAACCCCACGTAAAACTGAATTGTCTTGTTTTTTACATTTTGGCATACGGCTTAAACAAACAAGATATAACGTGTTAAGTAGTTATTATTAATCAGTTAGAGGTGCAGGCATGTGGATTTTCTGTGTTTTTTTTCTAGCGGCTTCCCCTTGTTTCCGATCTTTATGCTAAGCTAAGCTAACAGACTGCTGTCGGTAGCCTTATATTTAACGGACAGACATGAGAGTGATAATCTTCTCATCTAACTCTATGTCAGAAAGCAAACAAGCCTATATGTCAAAATGTTGAACTATTCTTAAAGATGGCAATGCCTAGCCTAAGAATGCTTACAAGACAGAAAACTAAATAAAAAGAGACTAAAATCTCACTGTTGAAAATTATACTAAAATGTCTTCATAATTTACATCAACTGAAACTAGACTAAAATGAACAAAAATAAAATGTGACTACATGTTATTATTTAATAAAAGTAAATTGTAATCAGGTGCCAGGATTGCTAGCACTGGTTGGATGCACTTCCACTCAAAAGGAACAACAGGAGCTGATTCAACTGCAAAAACTCTCTTCTTTTCTTGACAGCGAGTATAAATGCAACCAGCCGTCCCTCCAGCCATCTGAGCATCACTAAAGCCCATCTTAATCTCCCTCTTCCACAATCACGGAACAAAGGGCAGAGCGCTGGCAGATCCTTGTTTTTCTAACTAATGTCGATTACATATTTGATAAACATGCATTTGCATTAGCATTAGTCGAGGTCAGGATTAGCAGCGTTCATCCTCAAACTGTTCTGTCTCTACGCTTCGCCCGTTTGTTGATCTTTTTTTCTGGTGGTGCCTTTTTTTTTTTTCCTCCTCCTGTTGTTTGTGGCCATCTCAAATCCTAAAGGACACAACTCCACACAAGCGACGGCACAAATATTTGAAAGGGTGATTAAAAATCGTTTGGGAAAACAGATTATTGACTGTTTCTTTTTTTTTTTTTTTTTTTTAAATCAATCTGTAAACACAAACAGGCTGCTTTAAGGAGTCAAAAAGGGTCAGAAACAGTCAACAGTGTATCTGTTCATTCCGATTTCACTTCACTTTAAAAGTCTCTTGAATATCATGAGTCAACAGTTTGTGTTTTTATATCGCAGATTTACTTGATCCCATTCACGGACCCCCCCCCCCCCCTTATCCCTTGATATGTAACATTTCTGCGTAGTTTAGAGACACAAAAAAAGATTTGTAAGTACTTCATAAATGCCCTTCTTCTGTTATTTTCCTCGTCTCTGTACAAAAGCCATATAAAAAAAAATTAGCTCCAGACAGCTGGGGCTCACGAAAAGTTTCAAGTGCCTCTGTTGACCGCACACAAAGACACTGATCTGCTTAGCAGGCTTAAAACTCTCCCTCTCTCCCTTCTGTCCTTTCTTATGTCAGGCTCTTCCCAAAACCCTTCTCATACCCCCCATACACACACACACACACACACACACCATACAGACACACACTCCGAGATGCCTCAAATGCTGCGGCCCAGATCGCTCGTCCTGAATGGGAATCTTAAAAGACCTCTTCCCAACCACCTATTAAACGGCTTAGGGGCATATAATTGTCAGCCAAACGCTTCTCTCCATAATGGGTTTCTAAAAGCCACATTGTTCCTCTCTGCCACCAAAGGTTGAGTAATCCTGAGGCTTAAGCAGCCGAGAAATGGTCCGTCTCATTCTGTTTTTCTCCAGCTAATAAGATCTTTCCCTTTATGAATACTCCTGCTTTAATTATTTGACATTAATGCTAATCAAGCTTTTGTGTTTCTTTGTAACTTTGCCGCCGGACTTACAAGTAATTGTTTCACATTTGCCCCCCCACTGTTTTGCTTGATTATTTTTTAACACGTTTTCTTTTTTGAAAAATACCTTTTTAGGGAAAAGGAGAGCAATAATAATTGGCAGTAATGATATAATATTTAGTGAAGAATATGTGGAGGGCAAACTGATGCTGTAGTGATGAAAAGAGGAGCTACATTAGTATCTGGAGTTGAACCTAATTACATTTGTGGAAAACAATATCGGACAAGAATCAATCAAGGAGTCCTGTGGTCACTGCTAATCTGATTTTATTATTGTCCTTATTGCTCGCTCATGGATCTCAGACGGAAAAAAAATAAATTAGCCGGAGATTTTCTCCGATGGTCCGCTTGTTTTAAATTGGAGAGATGACAAAACAACTGTTGTGGAAGTCTTGATATCTGGAAGATAATTTAAGGGCCGGAGTACAAACAAAGTGAGGAGAGGAAAAAAAAAAGCCACTCGCTCTTTAATTAAAATGTTTTGGTCTCCTTCCTCCCTGACCAGACAATTACCATATTAGAGACCTATTAATCGTATCAACGCAGGCAGAAAGACCCAGAAGATTCCGCCTCTAATAAAGCAGGACTATGAGTAGGAGCCCAAACGAAGACATGCGGTTGATTAAACTACGTAGATGTGACCATGATCTCTCCGTTTCAGTGTCTTGATGAGTGAACTCATTAGTGTGCAAAATGCAACAACACTTTTTTTCTGAGAGCATATTATGTATAAAATTGTACATTAATTAAGTGATCACTATTTCTTCCGATTCTATTCATGTCGTTTGGTGCAAGAGCTAAAAGCAACTTCTCCATTTTTATTGCTCATGTCTTCCCAAGAATCAAAGCAGTCCATTTAGTCTGGACGACACTAAAGTGAGATTTTATTTATTGCATTTCCATGAAGGCAAGTGCACCTCCAACGCTGTTATTTCTGTCACCGAGAACATAAACCAAATAAAACGATTTGAGAGATTGGAATTGTTCAATTAGCTTTCATTGAAGGCAAGTGATTGGTGGAAATGAAATCAGTGCTCTCCTGCTGGATCTCCGGGTCGAGGATTTGTAGAGAACGTGATTGGTTGCTCGTCCCTCCGAGAGTCGTCCAAGTGCTGGTCCATATGGACCCCTCTGACCCCTCCAGCCTCTTCATACTCCCAACTCCACGGCTCCATTTAGCAAACAGAAGCTGCTAAAGGACTGCTAAGTTGTACTTCAGCGGTCCTCCAGTCCAATCACTCATTTACCTGAAGTGATTTTATCACTCTCCAGAGATAATCATGGAGAGTCCGACACAAAGTGCTGGGTGATTGAACTGACAACGAACAATTAACAAAGTTACAAACCTTGTCCGTGTTCCGGCTCTGTGTTGGAAGCATCTTAATAAGGTATTACTGGGGTGAGTTTGGGGCATAGAAATGTGCTTTATTTAGATGCTGTGATGTAAATAAATACTGCTGAGTTAAAGCTAGACATTAGTCTCTAAGTAATGGACGGTGGATATCCTCTCCAGATGGATTTCTCTCTGTCAAGTAGCTCTAAAAGGTTTTGGGATTTGGAGAGTGGGCATGGCCACTGTTTTTTTTGCATTTTGGGTCCTGCACTCGCAGTGGTTGGTCTGAGGGGAGATTTTAAGAGGGGAATTATCTGGAATGGAGAGGGAGGAATGAAGGCGATTTGTGTGTGTAGAGAGAGAGCGAGAGAGAGAGAGAGAGAGAGAGAGATAGAAAGACAGGGACAGAGAGAAAAGAGAGAGAGATACCATGCTTCAGTGGTCCCTTTGGTCAGTGTGCAAAAACCCCACAGAGGGGCCGGAACGCATGGACTGTTTTTGAGAAGGCTGCCTGCATCAGCTTTGCTCAGATCTCCCCTAATCCTTCCCACTTGAACCTTAGTCCACCACAATCTGCATGCCAACAGATTAACACAATACGCAAAGATAATTCAGCCGGCCCACGACTGACAGTGATCTCACAAATCTCTGAACGGCCAAGGGAAGATACCTTCCCAAAACCCAGATTAAGTCCACAGATCTGAAGCCTTAGACCCTCTTAGGGCATATATTAGCATTACTGCGGGACGCTTCATTTATATATTTATCTGATTTTAAAAAGAGATAATGCTGCCTGGTCAGCTTGAGTGTCCCAAAATCTGCCTTGGGGTAGGATGGATCCCAGATTGAGGGAGCAAGAGTGGGAGGTGAGGAGAGAAAGAGAGGGAGAGCGCTCTGTAATCCATATTATATGATGCAGAGAGCAAGGGAATTATTTAAGAAGCTCTTTGTTTGTGCTCTTTTTGTATGTGTCATTTGGGAATAGGATGAGGGCGGCCGTTACTATTCTGTGACAGATTATGAGATTTCAATTAAGAGGCTGAAGATAGAAGATTGGAGAATTATGATTTCCATTTTCAAAGGATGTAACATTGAGGGATTCAGACCGGGAGGAGAGAGCGAGATAGAGGAAGACAGAGAGGATGCGAGTCTTGATACAACACTCACAGGATGAATTTTCACCGATCTTTTACAGTGTGGCTGTGCTACAAAGGAATGGCAACATGAGAGCAGCAACGATTACAGTGACCGATCAGTGTACATATTGAATGTGGGCCTGTCAACAGACTAGGACACTGATATTGGATGATTCTGCAAAACCCTGGACAATGTGCAGTGATATATTCACACTTTCTGGAAATATATGCACACGTGAACTACGGTATTGATGAGGATGGGAAGAATCGTGGTTATAGTCAAGGTCTGTGACAGGATGCGCATGACGCATTCAGACTGACTTTAGACTTGTGTGAATCAATGGAATTATGCTCAGTGTTGGCGACCCATTCTAATATTTTTCTATTTTTTTTTTGTTACCCGTCTGAGAGAACGACGGCATTCGCTATCTGTTAAGTAGCGGACGATCTCCCCTCGCTCTACCCCTCCCCAACTTGTTCATTCTGCTATCGCGAAAAAAGGGTCTGCTGATAATCACACATGCTTTGCAGAGAAACACGGACACAGAGAGAGCCAGAGAGAGACTGAGACATTCTCTGGTGTTAGGTCAGAAGAAGACGTGGATCCACTGAAATGCAGAGATATGCTCCCTCACGTAGATGGTTTTCTGCTTGCCGATACCGTTCTGTGCCCTCATATCACGTGCATGTTTTTGTTTTAATATGCACAGGTTTTGAGACTAATGAAATGCCATAGGCAAGACCAATGAAATAAGTGCAAGCCCACATCCCCGGTAGATTACGGATAAACTAATCGCTATTGTGATGACTTTTCAGAGTTGTAAAATCCAGTGTCAGAGTAGTAGAAACGTCTGTGCACCTGAAACACCTTCAAACCCACGGATCTGTTACTTCCTAAAAAAATATGTTTTGTTTATGTACCTGAAACAAGTCTGTTTTAATGCCGGTATGAACATCACACTACACAACCATCCACCACCCCAATATCAAAACCCTTTACCGTCCATGACTCCCTGCATTGGAAACACTGGCATTGGACATCAATTGTCGTTCAGTGTGGACATATTTGCATATTTGCAAGGATGCTGGGCTGGAATATTGTATTAAGACAGATGTGAAAAAATCCCTGCCTTTCCTTTAAAGAAATGCAAAAGTCAAAATGTCTGGGGTTCATTCACACACACACACACACACACACACACACACACACACACACACACACA
>NW_022280082.1:1124469-1143951 GCF_004355925.1 Anarrhichthys ocellatus
ACACACACACACACACACACACACACACACACACACACACACACACAATTGCACATTAGCTAAATAGGCAACATCCAATTTGAACAGCCCCAATTTGCATCTCCACTCCCAACTTTTTGAGGAGAAGGTGGGGGGGGGGAGGGGGAGACGAAGTTGCCAAACTCCTTCCCCGTTGTGTTTTTCCCAGTGCGCTGCTGGGATAGTTTGGAGAGCTCGCTGTGTTCCCGCGGCGACAGACTGCGGCCCCTCTCTGCCGCGCTCAAGGGCCCTTGAGGCGGCCATTATCTGGACGCCCGCCTCGCTGAGGCATATGGGTAATTACTGAGCTAATAGAGTGATGGAGGGAGAGGCAGAGGCAGGAGCCTAGGCCAATTAGATGATGCATTAGTGCTCTGTCTTTTGTAAGCACCTAATGTGTGGGGAAAGGATGGGGTAGATAGAGAAAACGTGTCATTTCTGAAGGGTCAGGATCCTTGAGCAAATGCAAACAGTCTCTCCCTCTCTCGCACACCCGCACACCCGCACACACACACATGGGACTCACATGCACAGCTGCACACACATTCACACAAGCGTGTGTGCGCAAACACATGTAGACGCTGAGACCACATTTGCACAATTGCACTTAGAATGTACCAAACCATACACATACACACACACACACACACACACACACACACTGATTACTGTGCTTTGTTTTGCTCTTTTCTCTAAGTGTCTGAAGAGTGTGAAGTCATAATTATTGCACACTCTGGCTCTACCTCATGCCTGCATGTGCACATAAACACACACACACACACACACACACACACAGACCAAATGCAGATGAGTCCAAATAAACGAGGAGACCCTGCCCAGTCTATTGAGGTCTGCTATGAGAATCCACTCCATCAATTACATTAAAGAGGCTGCCTAATGACGGCCACAGCTGTAATCACGCTCAGCTGAAGCATTTTACACCCCGCTTCTTTGTTTTCACCTATTATCATCCATCCCACAAAGGAGAGAAATTCTATCTCAAGCATCGGCACAGTGTTTTGAGTTAAGAATGTGCTTTTTGTCATCATCCAGTTTTGTCAGATTGTGAATCAGTGTTTTGGCAGTTGCAGCTGGAGTTATCGAAGTTGGCAGGCAGCGGGTGCAACAAAAAAGTTGTCAATTTGTTGCAGAGTTTTTCGTCTTTCAGTTTTGCACTCTCACAGGTTGCCACGCTTCAACTTTAAAAAAAAGGACTTTGGCTGTAAAACTAGATTTTAAGAGTACAGTTAATGTCAAAATCGTTCTCATTCAACGTGTGCGAAAACTTTGATTTCCCTCGACGTCATCGTTGTGAGTGCCAGTCTTTCTCAGCACCACAAACATGTCCATGTCATTAACTTAATTATTATACCACTGTACAATTAGCATCAAAACAGTCTCATCAAAAGGGTGAACACAGCCAGGACTTCATTGTGGCATGAAAGCGTATGATTGACGCTGCGCATCGACTTCATTGTTAAACCTGTAACAATAACTCCCAAGGACCTTTGCTTCCCTCTCTATGTTGCCTGACCAAGGTGGCCGGTCACTTCATTATCAAGCCCACAATTACAGACGCACAGAATGTGCGTGTTTTAGTGCGACGCTGAATATTGCACGAAGCATTGTTATTCGTTCAATCCCAACAGATGAAACTGTAATAGCCATGTATTATTATTCTCTATCAGAAATAGCAGCTCTCATTATCAAACAAAAGACTCTATTACTGATATCATTGTCAAAAGGGGAAACAGAGGAGGGGGGTCTATAGCTTTCAGCGTTTAACCGACTTTGTTTCACAGCCCCTTTAGTTGAATTTTACTGTTGTCGTGATTGGCATGTGCGTTTTTTTTAAAAACAGGTCAGCTTCACATCTTTGACCTTGTTGCTGCTGAGTGACAATGTGTGAAGTTAGTGAGCGATTATTGGTAATGGTGAAGCCACGGCTCTTCTACCATGGGGTTTTTGTTTTATGGTGGCTGTGGAAATACCTTAATTGCACCTAATTCAAGCTCATATTTGATGAGTGGAAGAGGGGAGGGGGTAAACTCAACTGCGCTTGCATTTTTTCGCAGACGCATTGATCTTTTGTGCAGGCAGGCGTAGCTGCCGGGAGGTTCAAAGACATTCCCAGACTGAATCACCTTGAGGAGCTCGCTTCAGGCGGTCTTAGCTCCGCTGACTCACAAATGAAAGCGGCTCACGGGTGGGAGCTGGCATGAAAATATGTTTTAAAGACCCTTGAAAAGATATTGTGACCGCTGAACACAACCTCAGCCACCAAATTTTGTAAAGTATTTGAATTTTGATTGCAGATAATGTGAAGAACCAGATCGTATTAACATAAGGTATTCAAAATGATGTCATGTCCTTCTGTAAATCAAAATTCGGTTCTTTTGCCATCGCTCCTCTCAGTAATGATAACATTGTACAACCCAAGTCAACTGATCTGGGAAGTCAGACAAGATGTGATGATGTTAGCCAATCACAACGATGGCTAGAACTACAAATAAGGCCCAAGTTGTAGTAAACCAAGGGCCAAATTTAACCGCCTCCACAAACAGTTTTGAGCATGAACATGGTGTTTGCTCATTTCTACGCATAGAATTAGATTAATCAGTTTCTTCTGGTGCTTGTTATTACAACTATTCCAACAAAGCTCGAAAGATACACAAGTGTAATTGCAGTCAAATTAGACACAAATTTGCCAATTGTACAGTCAACTTAACTCAACTTAACTTAATACATGAAGATGGACTCACTTGTTTTAATGTGAAATGCTGCTTTTAATATCTATATTATGACTTTCTTCTCCTTCATCTCTGAGCACGAGTGGCTTCATACAGTATAAGTAATCCAGAAGATCTGTTAAGGACGATCAATTGTACCCAAACTGCATTAATTATGGGCTTTATGTTTTGGTGCCACACATTAAAGTTATAATCCGTCATATTTTTATGAAATCAAACCACAATTAAATTGTTGATGCCATTTATGGTCTTCCTTCTCTGCAATGGCCATTCAATGTGTTCAGAATCTATAATCTCCATATTGTAGTTATTATTGGTAGTGGCGAAGTCCACCATTCCCAAAATTAATCCAGATTGCCTTTCATAACACAAGAGGTACAAAGCAAGATAATGCAGCATGTATTAAAAATCATAACAATAAGTTATCAAACTTTCCTTTACAGTTTAGTTTAGCTATATTATATTTAGTGCCGTGGTGGTCTAGGTTTCTCAGCAACAAAACAGAGACAAAAGTTTTACATCATACAGTAAATTTAGGTAGCAATGGGGTGGCAACGTTTAAAGCAATCCCCTGTCTGCGTAGTATAAATGTGTGTTAGAAAGATTTACATACTTTACATAAGCCTAACACGCTGTGCAAATACTGCTCGGCAAACAAGACGCTGGGTTTACCCTCCTCTACATCCCCCTGGTTGTTAGTGATACAACCGAGTAACGGACTCCGGGACAGCCGAGCCGAAAAAGCAAAACACATGCTAATGTGTGACCTGGCTCTCGAGTCTCACCTCCTGCGATAGAGAACCATAGTTCTCAAGTACAGCCAACCTGGTCCTTAATCTATCAATGGGAGGCCCTCCTTTCCCAACATTCAGACACATAACCATCCTTCCATCCTCCAGACAGAGAGCCCTCTCCTTTCCTCCTGAGCCACCCCACCCACAGAGTGGCCCCTGGCCCGGGCAAGACCAGTCCCCATCTCCTTTGGGCTGAAGGGCCCTTCAGACGTCTACTGAGAAAGAGCAGAGGGGTGGGAAAGAGAGACTGAGGACAGAAAAGACCACAGAGAGGGGAGAGAAAATGTTTTTAAAAAAAGAAAGAAATGACAGAGAGGTGTGAAAAGAGAAAGAGTGAAGGAGGTAGAGGAGATGAATATTGCATCGGGCCCCTGAGGGTTATGGCTGTAGTTCATGTTGTGTATTAATGTGTGAAGCGCTAGCATTCTCTGTCATGCTAATCTCACCGTGCTTCTTTGTTGTGTTGGCTGGTGTCTGCTAGTGTCACATACACTCATCTCTCCTCTCTTCCTCTGCTTTCTTCTCTTTATGCGCTCCCCTGCTGGAGTGGACGATCAGAGGGAGTAATAGGGGGTAAACAGTTCTGTTGTCTAAAAGGATCACATTTGAATAACTAATACATTGTTAGCATTAGCATACATTAATTATTCAGTCCTGCAAAGGTGCTAGCCATTTTCCAAATAAGCCTCAGTTGTTGTTTTTTTCAGTCGTTGTTTACAGAAGGAATGCTTCCAGGAATCGGGACACATGAAAGAAAACAGGAAAAAAAAGAAACCGTTAAAAGCACCATCAGCTCGGTCGACCCTGGGGCTCAACAGTGCAACGACCGTCCTTGTTTCACGTTTGTTTTAATGCAACAATCAAAGGAGGAAAATATCAAATGCGTGGCAAGTGTTGAATGGTCACCAAACTGTTGTGGTTTTTTTTCAGTTTCCTCCTGATTACTTTATCGGTTTGAAATCTTGGACGGGAAGAGAAATTGCGAGAGCGAGCCGAGCCAGATTTTCCTGGAGGTAGCGTATCTCTCAAGTCTCAGTTGGTGTGGATGGAGGAGAGGAGGGGGATCTCCTCCTGCGTGTTTATCCACAATAATCAGGAGTCTGTGGAGCAGGAGCGGAGGCTTGGCAGTGGGGGGACCCTGCCACATTAGAGAGGAATGAATAGAAATGTGCCAAGCCTGGCACACCAACACTTTAGACACAGCATCCTTTCTGATTTGGTCAAAACTTTGGGAGGGAGAGAGAGGGAGAGAGACCTTGAGACTGTTAATCTGGAGCAAACTGGACCAATGTTTCAGTTTTGTTTTGTTGTTTTTTTTTTCTTGTTGTTTTTTTCTTCTCTCCACCCATGAACTTTTGCAGCAAAGCAATGGGGAGGAACAAAAGATGCCGTTCTGGGTTGACAAAGAGGAGAATAGATGGTATGCGAACGACAAGCCGCCATCTGCTCTGGAGGACGACCAAAATCTTGACACACTTCAGCAATCCCACAATCCCCTGCTCCAGGAGCGTTCCAGGCGCCCCATTCATACTCTCCCCTCCGCTCCCAGAGTCTGTGTGATTTCCCCCTTTTCTCTCCTCCTCAATTAAGTCATTAATTCCTTTCTTCGCCCCCCTCTTAATGACCGCAGAGGCACAAACAAGCCATGGTTGCTTCCTATTGAGGCCTTGTGATTGGGCATAATTGCTGCGAGGGCCTAAGTATGGGGAAGCAGGAACGAGGGAGGAGGAAAGCATTGTTTTTTGGCGGAGGCGAAGAAGAGAGCAGAAATGAAGATGCACATTAGGTGGGACCCTTCCTCTCTTGACCTGCAACACATTAGTGTCAGTGAACATTTGCCTATCCGAGACAGAGTGACGGTGAAAATGAATTGAACAAATCCGAAAGCGCTAGAATTTAGCTTCATAGAAAACACAGGGGACTGCATAAATTTCCATGTTAAACAGCAGATCCTTTGTCCACCTCCTAATTATTATGACACGTCATGTCTTCATCACGCTAGTTTCAAGACTGCCATGTGTTGAGTGCTTCAGGGGGAAAGGTGCTTATGTTGGCAGCAAAGGAGACCATTTTTTTAAAACCGACCCCATGACTGGAACCTCCATTAAAAAACTAAAATCTGGGAACAAGATCTTTGTAAAGTTTAGGGTCGTGTTTGTTGCAAGATGTGTGAGGTAATCACCTGATATATGCATGGCACCCAGCGCGTCTTTCTGCAATCCGACTACATTGTTTCAGGCAGGCGAGCTCTTCCTCTCCCCTGTTTTTGGACTGGGAACACGGTCCAGTTAAAGAAAGATTGGGGATTGGTTGTGACTGGTGCTGGCTCACTGCACACAGCTAACATCTAATGGCTTCAAGCTAGCAATGTCCACCAAGGATGCCCTCCAAGCGAGAGGGAGTCCAACATTCCACCCAGAAATCAGCCGTCTTGTTTGGCTGATTGTGCATTATGTGACCATCTGCAAAAAAAAAAAAAGAAGTGAGTGTGTGCTTGTGTGTGTGTGTGTGTGTGTGTGTGTTGCTGGGCATGGTCAGGGGGGTGGGTTGGAGAAGCCGAGGGATGTGAAGGGAATTAGACAGTCTTTAATAACACATTTTGGGGATAAATGCATTACTGAAATACTCACAGATTGCTCCATTTATAGACGCTGAGAAGTAGAAACAGAGACAAAAAAGAGAAGCGGAGGGAGAGGGGAACAGATATAGTAAATCTCCAGATTAGAGATTAGCCATAGTAAGAGATTTAAAGGGGTGTCTGGTCCTCGGCCAGCCTGCTCAGGCATCTATCTGGCTTCTGCTGGCCGGGCCTGCCATGGCCCTTCTAAGTAGATCACTCAACCCTTACTGGGAATGCCACCGCTATCTCATATGCTCTCTTTTTCCTTTCGCTCTCCCGCTGTTGTCGCTCAGCTCTCAGAACAGGAGACAAAAGGTTCTGCAGAGGACGAGGATGGATGGAAAGCGTTTTGTCCACCCTTCCTGGCTAGAACTCCAGGCTGTTTTTGGGCCCTTTCTACATGATTTTTTCCCTCCTCAAAATAAAACTCCAAAGCCCCTTCGCTAATGTCCAGATCAGAGGAGCAGTTAAGCATCATCGTCGACAAGCTCAGTTTGATAGTTTCGGGAGGGGTAGAGGGGATGGAGAAAGGCGGTAGAAGGGTATTTACTCCTTTTTAACGTGTAATGGTGAGAGTGGGTGTTTGCGTGATGCAATGACTGATGTTCCCCTTGGCCTAATGATTATCTTTGCCGTTTTTAGGCCCTGTAAGCAGTTCTTATTGGGAACTAATTCCTGTTTTTACATGGGTGTAAGTAATCTGCTGTAATCGGCACATTCACCCAAACACACTCACATATGTCTGCACAGAAACGCAGGGGGTCACACACTCATGGTGTAAATCCCATTGAGGCTAAGCTTTAGGGGTTGGGCACAGGGGGTGGCTTCAAAGGTAAGAGGTTAAATATGATCTATGGGAACTTTTACCGCCTCAGTCATTTAACCCTTTTATGTGGTTTTTAATCGGTTTTAGAATATGTTTAAACAGACATTTTGTGCATCTGTTTACTCCTCAAATCTCTTGAGCATACGAGCTCATTGTCAACAGCTGGACACAACTGCAAGTGCACTGATCCAGAGACTTCATTTAAATAACATTATATTTTAGAGTTATCTGCTTTGCATCATTTTCGAAAAATGAAAAATAAAAATGTGTTTAATGGTAAACATGGCCGCAAATGCATCCGATTAGAAAAAAAAACAAACTTTTGTGGGTGACACATCGGGAATATACAATTACTTTCTTTAAATATAAAAACAATCTGTGTTTCACACTTCTGACGGAGCCTTAAACAAAGACTGAGCGGCTGTATCTTTCCCTGCATTATTCTTCTCTAAGCTGCTTGCAACCCAGTTGTGGTCTGATACAGAGATGAAATCTTGGAGGCGTGTCTCTGGACCCAGGAAGCGGTGGCCACTGATTGAAGAATAGAGCTCTTGGATGGAGGATGTGCTCTGGGGGTATCGCGCACACCCCAAAAGACGGCAGGACACAATGAGAAATCACAGCTCTTTCACTTTCCGTCCATCTGCCCGCCGTGGAGCGTGCTCGGTGTGTGCCACTTGGCTTAATTCTGTCCCATCAGCCACCACAAAAGCCCCCCGATCCAATCGCAGGGATCAGACCTGGGCCAAGACCATGAGACGGGGAGCCAAGGAACAGACCAGAATCAACAGCCCATTCTCCCAAGATCTCACACACAGACACACACACAGACACACACAATAAAAGGAGCAAGAAGGGACACAGAAAAAAGAATATGGTGGAGAGGTTGGCATGAAAAGTATGGACAGAAAAGTGAGGAATTTTTCAACCTTTAATTCGTTAGTTCTAAAGTTCAGCTAGCTCCAACTCTGCCTCCCGGAGTGGATGAAGAGATGACAAAAGTCAAACAAAGCGAGAGAGGAAAAGGTAACATATGTTACAGCTGGTGTGCCATTTAAAAGAAAAAGGCCAGGAGATCAGGGTCGAAAGATGAGGACAGAAAAATGCTTTTCTCAAATACCACACATTCTCACATTCTCACATTCTCTCTCTCGCTCTCTCTCTCTCTCTCTCTCTCTCTCTCTCTCTCTCTCTCTCTCTCTCTCTCTCTCTCTCTCTCATTCCCTGACTGTTAATTGTGTGAGAGCAGGTCATCAGCAGCAGTGCATTAGAATAATGGAAATAGATGGTAGAGACCTACGGATGGCAACACAAGCCATCTTCCCTATTTGCATGGCTGTGTGCTCCGGGACAATTATGTCATTATCACAGACCCGGGTGTGTGTGTGTGTGTGTGTGTGTGTGTGTGTGTGTGTGTGTGTGTGTGTGTGTGTGTGTGTTCTAGGTGATAGGTGGGCAAACAAAGCTACTAAAGTGACAAGAAAATCTGAACTCTCACTCTTTTACTATCTCTGTTGACTTTTAAAATCCCTTTAAATAGCATTTCCTCCATCTTTCCCAGCAATTTCTTTTTTTAAACTGTGCAATTTTAACTCAAAAACCTCAAAATCTCTGTTGTAATTTCCTGATTTCTCTCCAAAAAAGCTTTTGTAAATATTTTTGGCATTTTTTTGCTTTCTTGTCAAGCTTTAGATGAGAAGACCGGTACCACTCTCGTGCCTCTTCCTTAGCAAAGCTGGGAGGTGATTTTTTTTTTTACCTTTGGACAGAGTCAGGCTAGCCGTTTCCAGTCTTTATGCTAACCTAAGCTAACCAGCTACTGGTAGCCTTATATTTAACAGATAGAGTGGTAACGATCTTTAAAAGATCATATTTTCTTAAATGAGAAACTATTCCTTTAATTTAACTGAAAACTATTTGTGCTTTGAGTTCTTCTTCTGCAGGATGATTCATTTCACGCCATGGACTCTCTCCAGAAAACGTATATTTTTTGTCACCCCTAAAAGCTGACAGATTTCACAACACACCCTGAACTCAACCTAAATGCCGGGGAATTCCTATCTTAGCCTGAAGTCTCGTCCACCCCATCACCTTGTGACCCTGCCAGGCTATATCGGGATCCAGACATGGCCTTCCTCCGCTTCCAGGATGTTGGTGGAAAAAGCCCCGAAAAAGGAAAAAGAAAATAGTAAAAACTCATCAATGGCAGCGTTTTAACCTCCTTCCTCCTGTTCCTCCTCCACCCCTGAAATGAGCAGAGGCCTTACAAAAGTGGAAAGACCTCATCAGGGACCCCAGACTTAAGAAAAACAGTGCAAAGAGAAGAGAGGGACGACCTTTGACTCAAACAAGTGTCCTCTGCCTCCGCTGTACACGGCCGACACTTCCTGTACTCATCAAGGCAGGGAAGAGAAGGCCACCTGCTAACCATGCACGGTCACCTCTCTCGTGGCGGATGCGGCGAGTGTTAGTGTGTGTCTCTGCTCTGCTCCTACTTAGATTTGACCCCACTAAAATCAGCAATAACCTTTTGAAACCACCACCAGCCGAGCGCTTTTCAATCTACTTTCAAAACAGCGGGAAACATACAAAGTACATGTTTTGATGGTGGCAGCCCGGATCACAGCGCCGGCCTGAATTAAAAAAAATTAGTATTGACACGCCAAATCTGAGCAGTTATGAACATGGACAACAAGAGGCCATTAAATCCATCAGCGGAATCTTCGGGCTGTTTCGGTAGCGTCAGAGATGTTGGACAACATGCATTTATCTCACTAGCAGCAGGTATTGTGGAGAAAAGGTGCGAGGTCTTTTTTTTTCTGTGAAACCTCTTAGCGTCCCATAATCAGGAGTGATAATGCGTCTCATTCTATGCTAATGTGTGTGTTTTACAGCAATCAGGCGACAGGTGATGATAGCGCATGCTGAGAGATGTTCTGCTGCGTGCACGTCGCGGCGGGTGTGTGCGCGAGCGCGCAAGTGTGGACGCAAGGCACCATTAGTGACTTCCCAGGTCCTCTTCAGGAATACAATGGGCGGCGAAATTGCTTTAATGGAAAAAGGCTAATGTGAGATGCACACACACACACACACACACGTACACATACATGAACACACCGCCTTAGCAAATCACTCAAGCCGGTGAGAGGTAGAAAAAGGGAGGATATTATCACTTACACTTGAAAAAATAGAGATGGAGGAGAGAGAATAGACAGCGAGGAGAGAGTCGGTGCTGCTCTTCTTCCACTTGCACATGCTTCCACCCACTACAGTCAGTAGTTTTCCAAAACAGAGGCATACATTCTCAAGTTTTCTCTGTCCTTAAACATGCAGGTGTGATTTGTGCAGAGAGAGAGAGAGGCAGGAATGGAAAGAGAGGAACGGCTGAATAGATTTAATGAAACCGATCCTCTGTCATTGCTAACAACAATAGTCACTGCATCCCCACATTTTCGTGCCACTTTTGCTTTTTTTTGTGAAATATTTTGTTTTCGTTTAAAGATACTAGTCAATATAGAGACGGATACAAATGGTTGTACCATCAACACGATGTCAGGCCAAATGAATAAAGTGAAACAGAACTATTAATGATCAGCTTAGTCACTTAGGTTTATGTCTCGTCAGATAATATTGATCTGTAAAATTGGTGGATTTCCCCTTTAAGTCATTAAAAAAGTGTTTTTTTTCCTTCACACACATCAGATGAGTAACATGAACGAAGGTCCACTAACCCAAATGTACGCCAGCTTTAACACAATAGACACACAGTCTATGCCTTCAACTGAAGACAACTGATGTGAATTAGCATAGCTTTAAAGAAAAACAACTCACGCTCTCTTTTCTTTGAAAGACAGGTCCACACACACACACGCTCCTGCGCTGCTCGGTAAGACGAGTCACGTCCCTCCTTTGCTTCTAAATGGTCTCATCTGTGCCCTGCTCAAGGCTGGCAAGGCCTGCAGCATCTGTTTGACTGCAGGCCATGCCATAAGGTGCCAGGACTCCAAGGATCCTCCACACTCCCTCAAGAACACTGCTCTACGCCCCGCTAACCCCACCCTTTCACCCCCTCTCAGCCGCTTCACGCTTCCCCCTCAGACGTTGCCCTCTCCCCAACTACCTTAGATGCCATGATGTCATGCAATCCATTTTGCATCATGCAAATCCCGAACACCAACTCTCCTCATCTTTCTCACCCATCACTTTAAAGTTGAAGTTGCGTTTCCACCTGGTTCGTACTTTGCCTAATCTCACCTGCCTCCACCCTCCTCTTCTCCACCTCCCCGACACCCCCTCCGTCCTCCCTTCGTTTCCGTCTAATGCCCCGCTGTCAGGATGTGTGAGATGTCATCTACCTCCCTAATCTGCTGTTCCCCCTCCCTCCCTCCCTCTCCCTCTAAACCTCTTCCTTTGCTCTCTCCCCCGAGGGTGAGCGAGATGTCGTCTGGCTGGGACTGCAACTGTAAAGACTGTGTGTGTGTGTGTGTGTGTGTGTGTGTGGTAACAGAGTGTGTCTCATCGCCAGGAAGACTTGCGCCTCGGAGGAACAGACAGATTAGCGGGTAGATTCTAGCTCCCAGCACGGCTCTCAAGCTGCATTCCCAGGAACGACCCTTAACAAGCGTCACATTCCCCTCCAGGTCACCCGCGGCAAACCCCAGACACAAGGAGAGGAGAGAGTAATCTGATGGCACTCTCTCTGTTATTTCTCCTTATCTCTCTTTTCTTAGCAGGGCAGTCAAACGCCTTTGCCCCTGAGCTGCAACCGGGAGATGTTTCTGCATGTGTGTGTTTGTGTGTGTGTGTGTGTGTGTGTGTGTGGCACCAACAGGAGCCCCTGCTGAGGCCTCTTCAAAGCCTCAAGAGAGTGGATGCAGTTAGTGAGAGGGGAGAAAATGAGGGAGGGATAAAGGCCTAGAAGGAGACACAGTCAGGGGGGGAGAGGAGAGGGGAGGATGGTCTTATGACGGAGGGGGTCTGCGGCTAACAAGCTGTGTGGAGCCACAGAAGGTGTGTGTAGCCGAGCGTGAGGAAACGGTTGCGACAGCACGGGCCCACTGAGATGACCGTGGAGCTAATGCTATGTTAGTGAGCTTGCTAACGGCATGCCTGGGCCTTGGCGCACCGCCCTTCCACACAGATCACAGAGGCCCACAGCACAACGAAAAGAGACACCTCAAGTCTGCAGGGGGAGGTATTACCAGTGACACGTCTTTTGGGCACCGATTGGGACTCCTTTACCATCTGAGCCTCTCGTATCGTGACTCACATGCAGCCATGTGGGTTATTTAAAGAGACCCCCCTAAATCCAATGTGGCGGGGAAGGTGAGGTAGAACAACGCTCAGAGCGGGGAAAATAACCGGCACTTCCAATCGAGGTATACAGAGGACGATTTATGCAGCAAGGCATCTTTGGTAATTTGACTTTAAAGGGAGTTGAGACACCTCTTAGGGTTAGCAGGCATTTAAGCTGCATTTAAGCTGTCTCTCGCTCTCTCGACTGTTCTCCTGAACTCTAAAATATCAGAATGCACACAAGTATGTAACATGTTATGTTGGTCAAGCAACATGTAAGCAGATCATGGCCCTTTTCTATTCTTTGTTTTGAACAGGTGTGAGTGATGAACAGTGGAGATGGAGCAACACTTCTGTTACAGTGTTTTAAATAAAAAATACATCTAAATCCTTTTTGTAGGTTCAGTTTTTCATGGAAAAACATGGAAATTATAGTGCTCCCATCTTAGTCAACAGGGTTGGAAAGAGTACAGGTAAAGTAGTAGCAGTTGTAAAAGTAATGTTACTTTAGTTTATAGTACAAGTAAAATTATCAAAACTGGTAAAAACAAAGTAGGTGAGTTTAATGCATTACGTTATTGCATTACATTTTTTAAAAAGGGAAAAACTGTCTATAATGATAATGATGTTATATGATAGAGCTAAGTAAAGAACACATTTAGGCAACAAAATACAGTTAATTAACGATATAGTCCTTTTCTATAGACTGTAGTCTGCAGCCTGATAATACAACTGCTTGTCAATTATAAATACACAATAGCCTCACTATAGCCTTACTAGAGTTAATTAGAAACAAGAACAAAACAATCAGACAATAAAACACAAATGACCGACAACAAATAGCAAGTGGACACCACATCGGGTGCAAATTAAACTACAGAAATAAAATAAAATAAAATACATGACACCTCTTACAGCAGCAGAATTAAATATCACAAATACAGAGAACATGAACATGTGTAAGTGCAGTAAACACTCCACAGGAGCAGCAGCCATGGAAAGCAACATAACGCAACATCACCAAGCAATGTTGACGTTCTCCACCAATGTTGACGTTCTCCACCACCCGCCGTAGCGTGCTCGGCGGGTGGTGTATTATTTCCGAATGATCTGTACATTTTAAGCTTTTGTTTTTGCTCTGTACTTGAAAGTGAAAAATACATAAGTTCCAGTGAAATTGCCGATTTAAAATTTTTAGAAAGAGATCTCACTGGTGCTGTATATGAGAAATATTGGTAATTAGATAGTTCAAATCACTGAGGAGAGAACTCTAGGTTTGCCTTTGCAAAGAGCGTTTCCAATAACTAGGCCGTGTTGCAAGGAAGGGTTCATGCCTAAATGCCTCAGTCAGTTAAATCAAACCATCATTTAAGATCAAGACATGAAGTGCTTTGTGGAAAACAAACATTTTCATAGATTTTTGTAAAGGGATGGACAGGGCTATACTCATGTACGAGGGGTCAAAGGTCATGTATGGTAACCACAACATTTTCAGGGTGGCGTCATATGACCTCACGGGCTCGTGTTTCCATTAACCCTCTCAGTGACCCCATTGTATTGTCTTGTGGTGGGAAAGCAGAGCATCACAGTATGAAGTCGTGAGGCTAATGAAGGTCTTCTGAAAATGGAGTGTGGTGCACCTGCACACTGTGGGTCAATGACCTGTTTGTAAGATCCCTAAACCCTAAAGGCCAATTTGTGGTTCATTTTGGGGTTGTGTTCACAGACTCTGATATTTACTGAATCTGATTCTGTGCCTTTCACAGTTACCTCATCACTACTGCAGAGGAGCTGAGGTCGGAGGCAGAGCTGTTTTGTACTATCTGATCAGATTAAGGCGTGAGACAGCCCAAGGCACCAGGGCAGTGACAAGTAGTATTACAGCAGTTAATTAAAGGCAGACCAGGAGGAGCTTTAATTAGACCTTTATTTCATATGCCGTTTATTCCATTTTTTAACTCTTAACTTTGTGTTGACTTGTATAATCTTTAATGACACTGAGTATAAGGTATGGGAATATCTTCATCTAATTTCGCATGATTGGATATATCAGCCTTTTGTCACACACGTCAGTAGAATTTATGATATATTCTGAAAAGACACATTCATGTTGTGGGTGGTGGTTGGCTTTTGTTTATGGCTCTTCTCTGCCGTTTACGATATTGTTTGGTTGTGATCCCTTCCCTTAGGAGGACACTGGACACCAGCTGCTAAAAATAATTTGCCTATACATATAATGTTACCTGTTTGACAGTGCTGTTCACCTGTACCTTACCACGTGCCGCTCCTAATGCTGTTGACCACGTAGCTTGTGTGTCTGTGCAGTGGTAAAGATGTGTGTATATGTGTGTATGTGTGTGTATGTGTGTGTGTGTGTGTGTGTGTGTGTGTATGGTGGATAATGAAGAGGCATTGTGTCTCCTTAAAATGACATCATGGCTCTGACAGAAGCTGGAGAAGATGCCCGGGGTCTCAGAGCGGAACTCTTCAGCTCGGCGCAAGTGTGTATGTGTGAGTGTGTGTCCGTCCCTGGGCTACAGGAGTCCTCCTGGGCTTTGTGAACGAAAGTCAAACCGTCAAAGACAAAAACAAAACCTGACCAACAGCAATATGAAGCAGAGGGCAGGCCATTTGGCTGCTGCCCGCTCGCTGGTGCCTCAGTGTGAAAGCGATGGGTGCGAGGGCTGAGGGGAGGCGCATTTGAAGAGAGAGAGAGAGGTGGGAAAAGACCACAGAGAAAGAGAGAGGGTGGTCCAGGAAGTTGTAGAAAGGGTTCAGGGGTCAATTCAGCCTGCAGGCCTGGGTGACGATTTCAGGGTTCTGGCCTGTATTGCATCATGGGAGTCCTTGGCATGTCCTCTTTATCTTGCCTCTGACCAGACACATCCTTCCCGGTGGCTTTGTGCACACACAAAGACACACACACACACACACACACACATATATATATATAAATATACAAAACACATGCACCTTGATTATTGTTGTGTGGAGCCAAATAGACAGTGGTGGAAGAAGTACTCAGATACTTTACTGAAGTAAAAGTGCTGGTAAAAGCATGTAAAAATACTCCATTACCGGTCCTTCATTTAAAATCCTACTGAAGTAAAAGTACAAAATTACTATGAGCAAAAAGTATTAAAAGAAAAAGTACTCATTCTTCAGATGCATACCCTGATATATTAAATAACTCGATCATTAATACTCATGCATCGCTGCATAATTGGCATTTTACTGTCCTCGCTAGTCACGGTGATAGTTTTAAAGGAATAGTTTGACATTTTGGGACATATGCCTTCACTCTGTGGTGGAGAGTGATATGAGACGATCCACTCCCAGAAAATGGAAATACCCAAGTAAAGTACAAGCATTACAAAACTGTACCTATGTGCAGTACTTGAGAAAATGTACTCAGTTACTTTCCACCACTGCAAATCAGTCACTTTTGAGAGTTTGAGATATTAAAATGTCATCATGTTGCGCTGAACCACATTATACAAGAATGTACATTTTAGGCTTGTGTTATATGCTAGTTTGAGTCCAAATCAGATGAATTTGAACCACAAGTGGAAGAAATTCAACAGAAGCGTAAAAAATAAGCTCAGAGGGATTCTGAGTCTATCGTGAACACATTGAAGGCACATCTCACATCTACGCTGAGTAAGATTGACAGGCTTCTTCTCTGAGCTGAAGTGAACCTCTCGCCCTGAGTGTGTGTGTAATGAGAGACAGGTCTTGTGACAAGCACTAATCAGCCCAGACTCTTGACCCTGCGGCAGTGAGGCTGACACAAGGGGGATACACTGCGACACTGCTAACAACTCCCGCAACCTGTGTGTGTGTGTATGTGTGTGTGTGTGTGTGTGTGTGTGTGTGTGTGTGTGTAGATGAGCTTGTGTCATTTCAGGTAATAGAGGAATGAGTTCATGTTCAGTTTAATCAAGCCTAGATTGTAATTTTCAAAATGTGAAGATATTCTGATATGAAAAGGTTATTAAATATTTTAAGAGATTAGTAATAAAATATTAAGTGATCGTATTGATCCACAATGAAATATGTTTGATTTCTAAATGTCTCTCCAAAGTAACCATCACCTTCCTCAAATTCAACTCACATTTTTAGCTGAAACCTTTTTAACTATAAGTTCAAGACAGGTCCAGCAACTAGTAAATACATTTCTGTTAAAGTATATTTTAAAGGAAAAAATGTTTATTTGCTTTCTTGTCAAGAGTTAAATGAGAAGACTGATACCACTCCTCAATGTATAAATAAATATGAAGCCACAGCCAGCAGCTGGTTAGCTTAGTGTAGCACAAAGACTGGAAATGGAGAAACGGACGGGTTCTCTCCAGTGGTGACAACATCCACCAACCTGCTAAAAAAACTAATTTTGTTTCTTTAATCCATACAAAAAACTATGAATAAAGACACCATTTTACAGAGGGTCATGTGCCATTATGTGTCAGCCAAAAAAGTAGTCCCCAGCAAAATGACAAACTGTCATCTTTACATTTAGATTTTGTATGGTTCAAACAAAAACTAGACTGTTTAGTTTACACACGGACATAGTGGTATAGAGCTTATCTAACTCTCTGTGGACTCAAAGTTGGCTCAGTCATCACAAAGATGTAATATTTGGGGAGTTAATTGTTTTCTGCATTGCAGTGTCATCGTGAAAACTTCTCATTAAATACTCATACACCTGGATGTACCCTGCTGCTTTATGGAAAACAAAAGATATGATTTTTAAAAAACTCATATATATTCAAGACATTTTTAAGGCTGGTAGTACAATAAATGCACCCAAAGGTCCCATGTGCATCAATGGGTGCTTGGGATGTACCATGTGTGTGTGCGCGTGCCTTTGTGCTGGCTCATATTACCGTCACAGTGACACTCAGCGGGAGTGACAGCGGCTTTCTAGGAGTATCATCGGTCCTGCTGATAAGAGGAGCTGTAGCCTCAGAACAAACACACTCCCAGCTCTCGACACGTAACCGCTGAATCAATAAAGGAAGCATCACTAGATGTTGTCATCCAGGTATGTTTATTGTTATCAAGAGTGCACTGACAGACCAGTACCGACATACAACACAGACTGAGAAAAGGAAAACTGAAGTGTGATTAAAGGGTTAACATGTGGAATATGGCCCTGGAAATTTACACTATGCAGTGCAGCATCTACAGTGGAGTGATTAACTGTGTATTGTTAAAAGAAATGTATCATGAGGCATTTGATTATATGCTCCAATAAATCTCAAAAGTCTTCTTTGATCATACAGGAAGTGATATATTGCATGTAATGTAACCATGGGAATGTTTACCATATAATGTATGTCATTGTAGATATTACAAAATCAGCATTAAGATCCGTGTTGCAAGTCGGAAAATTTAAATAAAACACCTAATCAAATAAAAAGGATTTGATTGATGAGGCAGTAAGTGATTGACACGTTGGACATGATCAAGGCTTTGAGACCTGGGTGTACCTTTCACTCAGCACAACATCCTTTAAAAAGGTGTATTTACAAGACGCACATAATTTATTGTTTGATAGAACTTTCATAGCACGACATGTATTACGACAATTATATTCTTCCATGCAAAAAAAAAAAAAAAGTAGTGAACAGTAACAGAGTTTCCTCCGTCATTCATAAAAACTACAATTTGTAAAAGGGCTGGTTTGAAATGTGTGGTTCACGCCTCATCCTTCATCATTTCTCACTGACCTCACGGGCCTGTCTACGGAGGGAGAGGGCGTTAGACGGACACTTTTGCCAGCTAAAATCTATTAAATAATTTAATCTTCTTTTAACTAAATACTTCACTCAACAACAAAACCATCTCCTACCTGAAAATATTGTGTTTATCCATCTTGTAGTGTCCAACCTGTCCCGACCACACCTAATCTCAATGGGCTCAGAATGGAGTAATGAATAGGTTATAGGCGGCAACAAACTGAGCGTATTGCACTTGTGTTTTTAGGAAAGCTGACTGAAAGGTACAACGTACGAGATTGGGAGCATTTCCAGTGCCTCTCAACAAGGCGAAGGCCGAGCCGGCTAGCAGCTAACAGTGCTAGAAGCTAACAGTGCTAACAGCGCAAACAGTGTTTACCTGAGGGTGGAACCAAAGGGTGGGTGCTACGCTTCCGCGATGATGCAATTGGTCGGGACAGTGTTATGTAACTACCGTATGAGCGCAGTGCAGAGCGGCGGCCATGAACTAGCCATCGGGGCACTCTCACATGCGCTAACATGCACGTGCAGCCGGCCCGGCTGTGTCAACAAAGAGCGGAGAAACTCTTGATTACGACACACACAGAGGGAGAGCGACTCCATTCTCTGCTCAGGCAGACATTACTCCACCTTATCTTTAATAGATAATAGTTGTTTGCTGCTCTAATACTGCTCTGAATAGAAATGTTTGCAGCGTTAAGTCTGTGAATTTGAATGGTGAACCTAAACAACTGAATAAATGCAGTGTAAACACAAAAAATGTCACCTTTCACTTATGTCATTTTGACTTACCGCTACTGTACGAGTGTAAAAGCAACAATGTCGTAGTGGATCATCACTCTGTACCAGCACTTATTGTATAAATTATTGCACCACACATGTTGTTAAGTGTTCCCTGCACCAAAAAGGTTACACAGTAAACCCTCCATGAGATAAAGAAATTAGCAATTTACAGGGAAAGTAATACTGCTTCTTGGCAAATTCCGTATAAAAAAAAAACAACATGGGGACCGAATGGCCATACATAAAATGTGAGATGCGTGCAGAAATGCATAATCTGAATTTACTGTCCATTTGTGTTTCCAGTCTGAAAGGAATTCATTCAGGACAGCCGGTCTCCCAGCATGCAGCTCTGGTTTCCGCAGTCCCACAATGCACAGCGTCTACTTGGGCCAGTCCACTCTGGCAAAGAAAGGGTGGGATTTGATATCATCCACGCCTCCCACACCTGCCCCCAGTCTCTCCACTGGGTTGTACTGGAGCAGCTGCAGACAAAACGGAGACCATAAGAGGCATTCATAATTCAGTACAAGTAGCAATAAGTGATGCCATAGTTTCCGCATGTCCACTAACGATATTAATATACATTTAAAGATAACCAGTGCTGAGGATTAGCAATTAGCTTCAAGATATAAGCATGGAGAAAGCTCTGTTATTTATA
>NW_022280082.1:1148951-1160749 GCF_004355925.1 Anarrhichthys ocellatus
TATATATATATATATATATATATATATATATATATACATACATATACATACATACATATATATACATACATATACATACATACATATATACACACACACTATGTCTAGGATGTGTGTTTATCAGTTCTAACCTGTCAGAAAATAATGCAAAAAGTTATGGTGAGCTGTGGTGTTTATTTTTGTAACATCTTTGGAGATGTCGTGTCTTTATTCCCACAGAGTGTTTTCAGTACTCTGATGCATGTTCTGTGAATGAAGGTAGAGTTTTTGCGCCTGTTGAGCCACTGTAGTAGGTCATGCTAACCAAGTTCTTCTACAGTACTTATTTCTAAAAATTGCTGCTGCAGGACATTCCATGTGCCAAAAAACTGGGTATTTTAAATATCTATGTTTCATTTCCATTGTGTTCACCAGCCAGTGTGAGAGTGTTGTAACTTTATTTGTAAATGCAACAGATTATTACTTTAAAACTATCATGCAAGATTCCCTCACCCACCTATCCCCATTCAGAAAAAGCAGCAAGTTATTAGTTATGTTCATGTTTTTTCAATCTGGAGGACTTTTGTAAAGAATATATGATAAATGCAGAATCTTCAAACTTCTGTTGAGGTGGGTGAAAATGTATTTGTGTGGCCCACTCAGTTAAATACTGTACAAGACATTAACAGTACATTACACAGGAAGTTACCGGTAGCACTTCAGACTCTCACCTGCTCCAGTAGAGACCTGGCCTCCTCTGAAACAGACTCGGGGGTGTTGAGAGCAGTGTGGCGACCGACTCCTGCTGGATGGCACCGCAGCAGAGACTGTGCAGTGGGAAGGAGGGGTGGAAAGAATAGATAACGATCAATCAAAACAAAGAAAACCTGACAGACCCGAGAGCTAAAGGGACATTTACACCGACACCCGCAGAGCCGAGGGTCTACGTGAGAGCACCAGAGCTGGACAAATAGGAGGAGACCAAAGAGCCAGAGCAACTGAAACAACACTGATCACAGCAACTACAACAAGGCAGTGACTGAACTACTGTTGCTCTTTCTTAGAACTGACGTGTGTCACAGAAAGGATGACATGGAAAGAAAACGTCTTTTTTTTTTTGGTTAGTTTGTTCTTGAATTATGCAGCGCTATTGTACTGGAAGAACCAACAGTTAAGCAGGCAGCAGTAGATATGAAGCATTTTTATTTGTTTTTAGAGTAAAATATGAAGAGGTCAAACAGGCAATTACAAGGAATTGTTGCACTCTGGGGGGAAAAAAATTTGAAATAATCTCAGTAGAGAGAGAGAGAGAGAGAAAGGGAGCACAAGACCTACAAATGCTTTTGCAACCACAGAATGTAGCCACATTGTTAAAATAATTGACAATAATGACCATAATCACTGTACGTTGCAGCAGGACATCTTTCAGCGTATCTACACCTCAAAATTCAGGGTTCAACTTTAATGTATTTTTGTTCACTTGCCTGGTCGGGCAAGTGGATCAGAAATCTAATTGCCCGCAGTCAATTTTGACTTGCCCCTGTATAAATTGTTTTATTTATCTAGTTAGCGAATAACAACAAAGACTAAAGTGAATCGTCTCGTTCTATCTACCTTGTTCTCAAACTTGGGGAAAACATAGTTGGAGTTTCGCCCACATGCTCTTTCACAACTTAACTCCCGTTTCCAGGAGAATTGAAAGCTAAAAGACTTTGTCTTTACTCGCCGCCACGAGTGCCCGATCAATACTGCGCATGTGCAACTCTCCACAGAGATGAGAAGGAAGCGAGATGGATCACTCCTTAGCTACTTCCATCATCCATTACGGGGAAAAAAAATGTGTTTAGCTATTTTTTTTTTACCACTAGCGCCGATCGATCAAGTGTGTTTGCTAGATTTACTCGCCCCAGACTTGGCCTTGTACTTGCTCCAGGCAAGCAGGCAGTCCTTATTGTTGAGCCCTGAAATTGAAAATGCTAGAACAGAGCGTGTGCAGCAAGACGTAAGCCCGTGAACTGTTTGTGTTGGGGGACCCTGTGTGCTTTTTTTCCATCAGTTAGGTCGGTTGCCCCTCTCTCTCTCTCTCCTGGTACGTACTGCAGGAGTTCTGGCTGGGTTCCTAGCCACAGTGAAGACTGCTGCAGGCAAGATCTTATCCTGCAAGGATCAAGAGACACTATGTGTGCCTGTGTGTGTGTATCCTTGCCAGGGCTGTACCCAGACATAATCATCAAAGGAGACATCTGTGTGACTGACTTGTTATTTTTCCAGGTAGGTGGGTGTGTATTGTTTAACATCGAAACACTAACCTAACTAACAACCAGACTCATGTTTGGGGCCATTGATGGAAACCACTGATAGCTGATATGAAAATATGACCACTGGCAATCAGTTAGAGTTTATTCAAATTGAATAGACAATGGACAATTGAAGGGACGGGTCTGCACATGCACAGGCCTCTCTGCGCGTGCAACTGTATGTGCGTTTGTCATTCAAGAGAGCAGCAAGGTATAATTAGCATGTGCATGTGAATATGGATCATTTGTCTCGCAAACAAAAAGGCTCCGAGATGCTCCCCTTCAAAGATTGTCCCTCAGACAGCCCGGCCCGAGCAGCAGCACCTCGAGAGCCGCCCTGGTCTTCAACCTTCCACACCGACCTCGGATCGGCGCGCTCCAAGCCCAGCGCTGCTCCAGGAGCCAGCAACCAGGCCCGGTGAGAGCTGACCCCCCCTGCCCCAGCAGATGGAGCTCAGGCTGGGGGAGAAAGTCACAACGACACCCCTGGCACTCCCCGAGAAACAGAGTAAGAGACGGCAGCCAAGACGCACCTCACACACATAAACCCACACACCCACACACACACACACACACACACACACACACACACACCAAAACAACAAACTCCCCCAACAAACATACAGACACGCACGCAGAATCATACACAACTTGGCACAACCATAAGGAGTGTGAGAGAGTTGAAAGCCAAGGCACCTACAGACATCCCACAACACCTTAGATACGAAGATAACGTTCATACTTTCTGACTCACCATGCCTGTCAGCAGCTCGTACAGGACGGCGCCCAAACTCCACCAATCGCATGCCGAGGTCTCCTCACCGATTCCTCCCACCTCTGAAACCGGAGTAAAAAAAAAAAAAAAGGAGGGAAAACGCGGAATTAATCATTAAATCAACAAGCAGAGAAATAACTGATCAACTGATCATAGATGTAAAATAAAAGAATAACCTAATATTTATAAATAAAATCATTTACTCATCTTAAGCTGAGCTAAGTGCAAAAGAGACCGCTTTGGTAATTACATGAAAAAACCTTCAACAAACAGTTTGCGACTGACATCTTGGGTTACTTAATATTTCATTGAATTGATACAATCAATTCAAAATGAGCACAAAAACATGAACAGTCTCTCTCACGCACACACACACACACACACACACACACACAAACAAGTGTGTGTCTCATAAAAGGGTGATTTGCATAATAAAAAAGCAGTTAAATTGAGGAAACCGTCTGCTGCAACTTCACACCATCTGCATGACCTGACCTCAAACACACACACACACACACACACACACACGCACGCACCAAGAAATGTAAAGCAGGAACAACTGAGAAGTAGTATAACATTATTGTTTAGTATTTTCTCCCGCACCATTTTCAGCTCCTGAAAACATTTATTTTCATTAATCGATTGTTAGGTTTGTAAAATGTCAAGAAATAGTGGCAAATTAGGAAATCATCATTTAAAGTCATTTAATCAAATGTCTTGTCCGTTTAACAGTCGGAAAAAAAAAGAAAAGTAAAAAGAAGCCAAATCACAAGTGTGAGAAATAACTTAAAAGGATTAACCCCATTACCAAATCATTGCAGCCTCACAGATCCTAATGACAATCTGCCATTGAGTTTTTTGTCTCGACAACCAAAATTAGTTAAAGGCTCCCAATAATCACAGACATCATTGACCATCTCTACATACATGTCAGGACTACAAAACCCTCTCAAGATAAACATTTCATGGGAAATCTGTCCACTGTCGTGCTCATGGCCATGTTTTCTGAGATTCTGATCCAGAGTCAGTCGGCCAACCAGTTTGATGGAAGGCTGTTGAGACTCCACAGCATGTGTTGAAGAAGTATGACACAGAAACCAAGAGTGACACACGTGTTGCTAAAGTCAAAAGTATATGTGAGAGAGTCTGTGTGTGCGCTAGCTCCACTGGGTACCAGATGGCCTCTTGTGCCGCTCAGCTTCCCTCTGCTCCGCTCTCTCCAGAGGGCTGGGACCCCGGGTCACGGCTGCGTGTGCCCAGAGACAAGGCTCCTCAGCTGGGGCAGCAGAGGAGGACAAAGACCCCTCGTCTCACCGGAGGCTGCCAGCAACTCCAGGGGCCTGCGCGGCTCTCTTGCAGTAAAGGTTAGAGAGGGCTATGATACGACTTGCACGTTTCGTTTACACACATACATACACACTCAAACAAACACACACACACAGCCAACTGAGCAACCAGTCTTCAGGGCTCCCCAGGACTACTGTTTTGACAGCCGAGGAGAGAAGATCGTCATTGAACGGACTAGTGATACCTGCGTAGTTATGAGCTGGAGGGAAGATACTGGACACACACACACACACACACACACACACAAGCACACGTCTCAGAGCAAGGTCGATGTCATCACAATGGATTAATGTCTAAGGAGCTGCAGGGAGAGTACAGTGGAGCTGGCTACACTTACCGCTCTGTCAGAGCGAGGCAGGGAGAACGGGAGATAGAGAGAGAGGACGGGAGGGGAGAATTAACTGCATCCACGGGCCATGGGTCATTCAAACCCCACTGTTACACTGTGTGACGCCTTAATTTGACCATACCTCCCACAAAGCTTTCTTAAACAGCACATGAACCAAAAAATAATTGGAAGAAAACAAAATGATATGGAGGAGTTTGGATACAAACAATGCGGCGTTAACCTCGTGGCCTCTTCTTCTTCCCTTTCCCCTTAACAATGCAGTTCCCTCCTGCTTTGCATCTTAGTCACTCCATCTCCTCTCGGCTGGGGGGGGGCATAAGGAACTTTCTCTTCTCCTCTTAGTCTGACTTCCCTAAAAACTGAACAGACAGTCATTGTTGAAAGGGGAAGTAAAGCGTTTGCAGGTAGGAAGTAAGGAGACTTCGGTTTATAACGTTCCAAGACTGAGGCTCATATGAGGCTCTGTTAAAATGGTGACAATTGTTGTTAAAAACCAAATAAGTTATATATTCTAAAACAATCCTTTGACTCATCAAAGAATATCAGATAACATTCAAATAATAAAGCCGAAGTACGTTCGGGGTACAGTTTCTTACTTGAAAAGGTTTCCAAAACACAGAGGTGAGCACGTTGTGTGAAAAGGGGAACTAAACATTAACTTCCAGTAGATCACGCTGTCGCTGAGCAGCTAAAAGTCTGACTTGTCACCTCAGAGGGGAAGAATATTGAGTTTCCCTTTTCTTAGACACTGAAGAGAATTGGTTTAGGCCTTGCTTCCCTCTCAGCAGAACAATAAACTATTTCCTGTTTCTGCTCCAATCAGGTCGTGTCTCACTGTCACTCAATAGCTGTTGTATTATTGTTAGAGAACAAAAGATTAGCCATCTGATGTTTATCAATAACGATGACGATATGCTGAGAAAATAAATGAGCAGAAGTGCAGGATAAATAGATTCACAGATGTCACTGTATTTTCCGAGTCCACTCCCGTGTTTTTTGGGTGTGAATGTGTGCGTTGTAAAAACATGTTTCTCTCCGTCTTACACACACACACACACACACACACACACACGGTCACAGCAGGCCCCCTGCTAGCTTTCTGGCAAACAGTCATAAATCTGTCATCAGGAATGAAGCCATCGCCAGAGCTGACCCTGTCTGGATAAACAGCAATACATAACAAGGGCAGGGGAGACACACACTCACTAACCTCTGCGTTAGAGAGTGTGTGTGTGTGTGTGTTAACGAGCACATACTGTACATCAACAGATACATGCATCTACCAATCGTAAGGGGTTTGCAGGTATGAAATAAAAACATGTCAAATACATGAGAGCCATTAGTTAGTAATGTGTGCATACTAACATGTACAGCAACAAAGAAAGGTGGACAAAGACGAGAAAGAGAAAGTTGCCAGTGTTTGCGTAGTACATTCAACGTATGTTGAAGCCACACTATCGCTCAGCAACAGCGTCACGCACCCCCTGTTGGCTGCTTGAACACATTACAGCCATTGATTCATGCGGGATCAACAGTCTTTAACTAACAAGATCTTTCACACCTGGGCTGATCAGCACTATTCCACTTCATTTCACTACGGCGCTGGCTTTTATCCACAACATTGAACATTTTTTCATATTTTTTTTTATTATTTGTGTGAGTGAGCCGAATGTGAATGCCGCCCAAATGTGATGCAAAGGGCACCATTCCGATTGCCTCCTTCAGCTCCTCTTGTCCAACATTAGATCTACTTGTATTTGTGTACATCTGAATTCTACAGTGCCGAAAAAGACTAGCCGATTAACTTACGGACGTATTCAATGACTATTGTGAAAGTGAATTAATCGGATCGTCAAGTAAAGAAACCAAAGGTTGCCGACAGCCTCTCAAGTCTGAAAAAAAAAAAAAAAAAAATTTAAAATAAATACCTTCCAGTTTTGACTGCTGAGAACAGCACTTTTAAAAAGTAATCAATACATTATTTGCCTTTACTGGATTGATCCAGAACGGGCGTATGAGTGCTGTTATAAATTATCTGTGAGTCAAGTGTACATTTAGTCAAAATCTACCTTTTACTTTTTTTTTTAAATTTCAATCATTTTATTTTGTTAAATAAACAACATTGTTCAGACCTACCATCCCCTCTATTAGACAAGTATAAAAAGCCGTCGATGCCGATTTTAACAAGAACAATTACTACATCAATTACACAATGACTTCAGAGTCAAACATGTCTCGAATTGGCACTTAGGTTTTAAGCTCCATTGTGCACGTAAAGCTCCTTGTGCCGAGGTTTTCTCCTGTGTGTCTTTAGGTCACCTACCGCTGGCCACCGTACATATGCCTCTACGTGCTTCTATTTCCATTAGTGGGCTTTTAAACAAGCAGTTTCTAAAGGGAATAAAAAATGCACACTTTGAATATTAGATAAAGCATTTGTTGCTTTCAGATTTATTACGACAGTGGCACACTGTATGTTCCTAGTCACAAGGAGGATTTAAATCTGAAGTGACCTTCCTGGCTTGAGCGAGAGGATGAGTGTGAGAGAATAGCTTAATATAAGTGCGTGGGGGGGGGGGGGGGGTGAAGGGGTGCGAGGGTCGTTGTGTACGCCTCTAAATGCATCCAGAGTTTTTCAGCAGTTATCCGTCCTGCGTATTTAAGAAAAGGTGTAATCAAACACAATCCATCCAGCATCCCAAGTGTGAAGCCTGATGCTTAAAACAGCAACATATTAAAAGAAGTATCCTGCCCATAGATGACCCCCCCCCCCCCACACACACACACACACACACACACACACACACAGAAGTGCTAAGTAGGGACATGGTGCTGTAGTCTAGCAGCGGTTTGTTTCAGGCAGCTTGTAAACAGCATGCCGGAGCTGCCACGAGCCTGCTGAGGGCGACACATGGAGTTACCTCGCTGCTGTCTCAGTGTTGCACAACAGCACACTCTACAGGACAAGGAGAGAACTACAACCAGAGCCAGCCTCTCCAAACTGTGAGTAAATACTAAATATTTCTATTTTATCCTCCGGATACAAACAGATATGTGTTATTAAAATGTAAATAATGTCATCATGATAACTGCATGAATCCTTAAGATGTGGTTTCTTTAATGGGTAAAAAAAAAAGCAAATGCACAGAATGGAAAGAGCACCTTTGCATATGGATTTCTGTCTATTTCAAAGTGGAGAAGAATCAGTGTTCACCTGTTTCTACTCTCTAGAGCGGTGTGTGTGTGTGTGTGTGTGTGTGTGTGTACACGTGGATTGTTTATTCATGTCTGGCTATGAATGAGGGGTTTGTGACCATGGGAAAGTGGCCTACTTATGGCCCTGCATGCCTGCATAGAATTAACCCCACATAAAGCTCCTTACTGACACGCAAACACACAAAATGAGGCTCCCAATTATTAACAAGTTTAGAAGGAGCACCAAAGAGAAATCAGAGCGATAAAGTGTATGAGCATACGTCTCACCTGGTGCACAGTACATATTGGCAATGGCCTCTTTGTCGCAGGACTCCTCCACATCGTTCCAGCTACAGAAGTAGGTGAGCTGAATGTGACCTAAGGAGACAGGAAGAGAGGGAAAGCGTTCGGCTCAAAGAGTAAGAAACATTCATCTGGCGCTCTGCCTCAAGCCGACACAGTCAAGTATCACTCCGACTCGATACTTTTCAACCTGTTTACTCACCTTCAGAGCACTTCCTTCCACCGGTTCCTTTCTGCCTCTCTACATCCCTCAGCGAGCTTTTCAAGCACACGGCCCCGGCGATTACTCCTGTTTAGCGGCTACCCGTTAACGCTATCATTAGAACTAATGGTGTCATTAGGTAGCCGTGGCCATTAGCCTGGGCTAGCCAGACTGATGCACCACACTACGCCGTTGATGGGCCCTTTAGAACAATAATTACCACCAGGGAGACGAAAACAGCCACTCAGCTAATTAGACGCTTGTTGATAACGAGGCGGAGAGAGATGATTGTAGGACGACAAAGGAAGAAGTTGAGGGGGAATCTGTGACCTCCTGGTAGGGAAAAAAAACACTTTCCCCTTTCTGGAAAAGCCTTAATTTTAGTAAATACATTACATCATGGCTGACTTCAGAGAGATGTGGTTATATGCTCGCTTAAAGAGAAATATGAGCAGATTTCACCAAGATGTCTAAGATGTTCATGAGGTCCTTATTGAACTATGTCTGAAATATATTTTTCTAAACTTTGTGCAACTAAACTGTACTGCTTTGCTTCCCTAATATTATAGCTCGTAAGCAGTCGTGGCATTATTGTTTAGTGCAGCTAATATTCTAGAAAGAACGTATTCTACATTGTATTTTTTAAATTTTCAGGACTTTCCCCCCCTCTATTCTTTATGGCATATACTGAAGATTTCAGAGATCTATGAGATAGGGGACTAGATTGTGGGATGTTACCGAACAAAGGCTTTACGATAAGCCGCGGTAATAACGGATGTCTAACCTTGGTGGTCGAGCAGGATGTTTTTGGGGTTGAGGTCTCGACAAAGGATGCCGTGTTGGTGCAGAAGGTCCAGGGCTGACACCATCTCGACGGCCCAGCATCGCACAAACTCCTCCGGGATACGAGCTTGGGACGCAGCCAACGACAGCTCGTCCAGCTCGGCGAACAGCCGCGATACTTCTTTATCAAATTCACAGCCACCTGTATCACTAATAACTCTTGATGATTCGCCATCAAGACCGAATAAACTCTGGACCACTGCGCGAGCCTCGGTGCCATTCGCGGCTGGGATAGAGTCTGTGCTTTTGCCGCTGTGGTGAGGAACCAAGTCTGTATTTACTCTTGTACCGGCCTCGAGTTTCCCGTTTAGAATGTCAGTAACTGGAAGGTCAAGGTAATTATTTTGGCATGTAGGGTGAACAACCATTTTGTCAGAGGCCTCTGACCCAAACGCCGAGCTGCAGTCATCCCACAACGAGTTGAAGGGAGAGGAAGACGCAGCACTAGTGTCACAAGTCGCAGAGGCTGTACATAGAGATGAAGGCTCCTGCTCCAGTGGCTGCTCCTCCCCTTCCTCCGGCTGGCTGTGAAGCTGTAAAACATCAGGCTGGATGAACTTCTGCGGCGAGGCTGTGGCCTCGAGGCCGAGACACACCCCCGAGGTGTCCAATTCCTCCTGTAAAGAGTCGACAGTCCCGCCCGTTACAGGCAGGTTGACCAAAAGGTCTGGCGGGTGACCCTCATCCTCCACTACTGCCTCTTTGAACGAGATGACTGGCACGGACTCGTTGGAGCCTTTATCACTACAGTCCAACCCCCAGAGCTCTGAGCTGTGGCCCTTGACCTCCTGAGCCAGCTCTGGAAGATCCTCAGTGACATCCGAGCCCAGGTCGGATGTGGAAAAGAGGGAGACCGGCTTCTGAGAAGGCCGCTGCTCTCCCGAGTCAAGACAGGTCACCTCGCAGGCACTGTCTTTGCTGTCGATACGGAAAAACTCCATTGGCGTGTGCTTGGACAGAGGCACAGCAGGGGATGGCAAAGGACTGAACACCTCGCCGTGGTCCTGTCCCTCGCAGCGGTATTGCTCACTGCCGCTTTTGTCGGACGACTCTGTGAAGAAGCCGAGTTCCTGAGAGCTGATCGGTGACGAGAGGCTGTCGTTGCTCAGCAGTGACCGGCTACGCGAGGACGTGGTGGTCGTCGTGGCGGGCACTTCCAGCGACAGCATTTCCTGTTCGCTCTTCTCTCCCTCCTCCTCTAGTGCATCTGGTTCGACCTTGTCTTGTTCATACTCGTTGCAAAGTGTCAAATAACTGTTGGTGCACTCCTCCTCAGAGGTGGCTCCGGAGTCCGACTGGGCCCCAAGTTGTTCAATGCGCCTGGGAGGGAGAACCCTTTTCCTAGGAGACGCGATCGGCTTCTCCCCTTTGTTCTGGAGCTCCGATACAGAAGCGGGACAAGACACCGGCCCAGAACCAGAACTGGCGGAATCTACATCGAGCTGTGGTGCAGCGTGTTGTGGAGAGTGTACAGCCGCCGTGTGGCTCTTCTGGATGAAAGGAATGTCAAAGCTGTCCTCTGGGCTGGAAGTACGCAGGAACTTTCCAATGTGAGACCACAGCTTCCCCCCTAGGGATGAAGGAAACAGGGCATTAAAGACAATTACAAAAAGAAGGGTGTATCCAATACAGTAGACAGCAGAGCTATTAAGAGGACAAATGAAGCACACCACGCTACTGGAACTTCTCCAGGAATGTTCTTCGGAACTCAGCAACCACCTGTGTTTCAATGGGAGGAACCGTGGTCTAAATTTAGTTCCTTCCCATCGTCCAAAAAGGACCAAAAGTTGCCGACTGGTCAAACACAAGCCTGCTACAATTTCTGTTCACCATTCACTCATACAGTAAGCAAGCACAGAGTGCCAGTAGTATCAGCATACGGATAGAGATGCTTTGTTGATAATTAAACAAAGTCAAAAAGTTTTGCAGTTATGTAGACTCCGTAACCACTTTCAAAGTTGTTTCAATGGAGTTACTTCTTATAGCTGAAACGGGGTAAAATGAACTGTATATGACGCCTGTGGCAAGAAGGACCTGCGGGGCCCTGGGGGGGGGTCCCTGTCTAGATGCCCATTTTGCCCATTTGGTAATTCAGCCGAAGAAACCATCACTATTTCAGGGGCATGCATCTCACTTTGCTATACATGATGACATTGCATCTTTAAAAATCGTTTTCCGCCATCTATCGCTAATTTACCTAAAATTCACAGTTGGTCAGATGCTGTGGATGAAAAGGAAAGTGCAAAAGAGACTTTCAGTTCCTGACTTTGGCCTCTGGGTGTCCTTAGACACTGGGGGAAATTAGGTAAGAAGGCTCATTGCACTTAGGAAAGAGTAACCAAGGCAAACAAGAGCAGTGATTGATTGATGATTGAACCCAATTTAGCTAAATGGGGTTGCTGTGTGTGTGTTTGATTTAGGTTCCCAGTGTTATGTTAGCGTTTTCACTTCTCTCTGTCTTACACACACACACACACACACACACACACACACACACACACACACACA
>NW_022280082.1:1160759-1302883 GCF_004355925.1 Anarrhichthys ocellatus
ACACACACACACACACACACACACACACACACACACACACACACACAGCTGTAGCGTGAGCAATTGGAAGCCAGCATCTGTTGTGTGTGATGAGAATGGATAGGGAGCTCACAGTGATGATAATGATAGTAGGGCAACTCGATGGCTTAGAAAGTAAAACCATCCACGTTGTTTTGTCCAATGTCACTCAGGTCACCGCCTCCCTCCGTCTGCCTGCCTGTCGTCATTTAACCTATCAGCTGCGAACGGCACACTAAAGCAGAAGAAGCAACCCTGGATTTTGTTAATCGCACGGCTGAAATGTAAACTGTGGGGAAACGATGCCTTCTCTGGCATTTTGATTGGCTTTATTCGATTATGTTCATATGATATTAAATACTGTCCACTAATATTAGTGCAGGGTGGTTATAGAGTGCACCAGATTGAATAGGTTATGGAGTATTAAAAAAATATGGCTGGATTTCATTGTACGTCGTCACCCACACACACACGAGCTACACACACACACACATACACACATACACGCATCGTAGAGCGAGTGGGTTGTAAGGAGGCCCAGGTGTTGGCATAGCTAATGAAGCATGGCGCCACCTGGTATTCAGAATAATGACCTGTGACACACACCCATCTCTATCAAACATCTGTCTGGAACAAGGGCAGAGAGAGGGGTGGGAGAAGAGAGAGGGGGAGATCAGGTGAAGGAGGGGAAAAGACAAAAGAATGAAGATGAAGTTGGTGAGCATTAGATCACACACACACACACACACACACACACACACACACACACACACACACGTGCTTTACCTTCAGCATACTGCAGCAAAAGGAAAACGGTGTCTTCGGAGACGATGAACTTCCTTAGCTGCACCATGTGGGGCACAGAATGAGGCATGACTGTCCGCTTAGTCCGCCCACAGTCACTGCTCTTTCTCAGACCCTGCAATAAGGATGGAGAGAAAGAGGAAGTGTGCAATGCATTAAAGGACATAAGGAGAAAAGAAACATTACCTCCATATGGAGGGCATGAGTGGGAGGAGGTAGAGGAAGGTGAGTGTTTTAGCCTCTGTGAAGACTAAGGAGAAACCTCCTATTAACAAGTTTTGCCCCACGGCCACCCAAAGTCACTGGATTCATCAAGCCACACACAGCCCGTGACTTTAGAAGAGCCACACAGATCTATCAGCGCTACATGTAAAGTTCACATTGGTTGTGTGTGTGTGTAGGAATGTGTGTGTGAGCGCGCACGTGTGTATTCATCTGTGCCTGCGCTGTGCGTTGGCATCTGGCACACGTCTCACACCTGAGAGCGGAGGAGCTGACAGGGACAGGCCCATTAGAATCAATTACAAACGGTCACACACAGGGGCTTCTGGCACACTTCACACCTACAGTCAGTACGACAAGGATGCACACAGACACACATACACACACGCATTTTAAACTTACTTTCAGGATGAACGTCTCTTGTGTTCTCTTGTCCATGACCAAAAGAACCTGTGATGGAAGAGTGCCATTAATTGCCAGATATGAACAGACACACACACACACAGTCTAGGATGATGTAGTGGTTGTGCGCTCCAGAGTTTTTCAACGCCCGGGTCGGGTCACACATGAGGGTCACTGCAAGACAAATGTAGGTCCTTAAATGATACTAAAAGAAATTGGCATTAATGAGTCAGATCCTGCTGTGTCGACCAAACCAAGTCCCACATGACAATGTGTAAAAGAAATCTATAACAGCATGTAGTATCATACCATAAAAAAAGAAACAAATGCAGATACCACCAGTATTTTCTAATACCTGAATCAATTAGTTAATTATTCAAAGAAGAAAAATCATTGTATATTAAATTTCTATAAATTTTGGACTGCTGGTTGAACAAAACAAACGCTTTTTTTTCAGTATTTTAGGTAATTTCATAGATTTAACAATGTAAAAAATAAATAAATTGATATACATTTTGGTGCACATGTGTTGCTTGAAATAGATGTAACTACAGATCCATGCAATGCTCCATGGCAGACACAGTAACTGCTAGCAGAGCCATCTCTGAATCCCTCTGTCTCTTCCTAACCTTTATATCCTCCCCCCCTTCTCCCTGACATCTTCATTGCTCCTCTGCCTGCCCCCCCCCCCCCCCCCAGCATCTCAGGGGAGAGCTAAAGCATATGTGTGTGACCCGCTGTGGGTTCGTACACAGCGCACTGCGTGCGTATGTTTTGTGGGTGCGCTCTCTCTCTCTCTCTCTTCATGTGACCCTGGCTGGGACCAAACAGGTGCAGGCTAAATGGATATGAATGGAGCTGTGAGTAAACAGAGTGGCAGTGCTAGCCAGGGCGCTAATATAATTAAGACACAAACATCAGGGAAGGGGGGAGGTGGAGAGGAGGGGCAGCAGGGTGAGGAGCTCTCTCCATCTGTCCCCTCTGTCCGCATTAAAAGTGAAAGGAGGAAGGAGGAGGGGGAAAAAGAGGAGAGGAGCGCTGGCTCCTTTCTGGATAGCGCAGTTTCCACTTTTCTTTTTTTCCTTTTGCCGCGTGTCTGATTTGTTTCTGACACACTGTGGATTTTGCATGCACCTCTGTAGAGTAACACATGTTAGTATTGTATCAACATTTTCCTTGGGGTTTTGTGTGTGCGGAGGACGAGCATCATTGATTCAATGTAGTGTGCAGCTCTCCGAGCGGCTTGCCAAGTCATTTCATGGCTGAGTGGTGAAGTTGCTTCGCCGGCAGCTGGTTGAGAGGACCAGCAACCTAAACTGACCTTGTGGTAGTCATAACTGACGCTGAACATACACACACTCAGCTCTTACCGTACCATTCAGTAAATCCATTACGCTTTATTGCCTCAGATTTAAAAAAAAAAAAAAAGATGTTTAAAAAAAGGACATTGGGCAGGAAATCATTGTCTGCCGGACCCAAGTGTAATTATTTAGTTAGGACCTCCGTTATAGTTGTCAACGTAACAATGTTCCTCTTCCATATGTGTTATTATATTCAAGGTGAAAATTCTGACATCAAATCAAACAATGTGAAGTGTCTCTTAGTATAACAAATAGCCAAATTATTGCTTGTTTTTATAAATGAAACAACTTTTAAGTGAACTCACAAAATGCGGCTGCAAGTTGCTAAAGTGAACTGACCTTATCTATGACTCCCAGCACCCTGTATGCTCTCAGCTCCTCAGAAGGACTCTGCTGGCTTCCTCTGCTGGTGGACGGGCAACAATGTGCCCCCAAAGCCTTGGGAACAAAGCAAAAAGATTTCATAACGGTGTGCAATGTTAAAGTTAACACATGGTGACATTCATTAGGTATTCTGCCTTTTTGCAACACGTGACCCAAGTAATGTGTGGAAAACAACTGTGTCTGATCATCAGATAAAAGGTAGTGCACAGTGGCTCCACTACTAATTCTGACTGTATAAAAAGATCGGTTTAACATAAACTGTACAGTCGGGTTTATGTGCCGTCTCAAGTGGTTTAAGGACCCTGGTGGATGCACGCATATAAGGCACATTTGCATAATCTAACACTGACAGCACACAGGCCAGTGGCATTCCCCTCCCACTCACCACTGTCTGCGTTGACCCTTGACCCATGTTGCTTCTCAGATGCTGACTGGATATCTGTTCTGCACGCATCAGATACTCTGCGGTCTTCTTCTTCACTGCCTCTCGCCGCGTGGGACTGGGCTCACCTGAAAAGGGTCATGCATTTCTCTTTACCAAGCAGTTTCTACACCGCGGCGGGGTTCAAAGTTTCTGTACAAGCATTTTATTTACTGACAAAACAGCATGTTATTATGACAAGGTAATAAACCACTAGGGTAAAAGTGATGCCTTCTTTGAGGGGATGTCAGGGTCAACTAAAGAGCAGCAACCCTGCTGCTGGAATCTCCGCTATCATAAACACAAGGACACCCATCCGAGTAGATAGACATTCATGATCACCACTTGTAGAAAGTAATGAGCTTCGATCGAGATCCGCTGTTCAAGAGGACCGTTTTCAAAACTTGGATCATGACCTACAGTATCTGTGGGCCAGGAAAGATTTTATTAATGTTTTTACTAGTCGTTAAATTGAGTACTACATAGTCTGTGTATATTGTCCTGTGTGACTCTGGAGGGAGCTTCATCACGTGTGGATCTGGACTTAGTCTTGGAGACAACAGTTTTTTAACAGAAAGCCAGCATTGCAATTTTGCGGAATAAAGTGTAAAAGATGTGGGTGTTCACCAGGCAGGGAGGGTCACACGTAAAGATGCTACTGTGTCAAATGATGGGACATGTACGATACACAAATTTAATTGCTGATTTTAAAAATGTTTTCTTCAAGGCCCTGGTCTCTAGTGAAAGACGTTGTGTCACTGCTGCACATGTAGGCACCAAGCGCTCTCCCAAACTAACCTTGCACTCCTTGCAGCAGCAGGTCCACTCCGCTGCGATAGCAGGAGAAAGCTGCCTGAAAGTCCTGCTCTTTCTCCTTCTGCACAGCCAAACAGATGAGCTCACTGGCTCTGTCTAGGTAGTCGGACTTCACGTCCTTTGGGTGGCCACCACCGGCTTTCCTCAGACGGCCGGAGAAGAGCGGCGTTCGGCCTGGCCGGCTGACCTCTGGGTTAGGGGCTGAGGAGGCAGGGACCGGGGCAGGAGATGGGGTGCGGCGATCGTACAGGGAGGGCAAGCGGGGGCTGCAGCTGCTGCTAATGTGGGTGGCACCCCCCTGTGGCTGGTTTGGGGAGGTGCGGCCTGAGGCCATGCCATCATCCAGCCCAGTCAAAGAGTCGGTATCCACACCCAGGGAGGTCAGGTCGCTGTCACTGGACGGGCCTGGGGAGGAGAGCAATGCTCGGGTCAAAACAGACACATACACACACATACACACTCCTTAATGAGTCTATTTATGAGCTCTCATGGATGTGTGTGTGTTATTTTGATACATAAACAAACAAACTTTACCACCATACTCAGATGTGATCGTCAAATCATCCGCACCACTGATGTCTCTCTGAACTGGAACAAAAAACATGTCCACAAATCTCTGAGCCAGAGTGAATTCATTGTAAAAACAAGTCATTGTAAATTAAGAGGAAGATGGATTTGAGGAAGTGTGGTTGTGTTTCACCCTACCGTCAGAGCTGCAGTCTGATAAACTGTCTGCCAAGAAGTCTGAAAAGGGCTCAGCTGGTCCAATGAGCTCGGAGCCGTCGTGGACCTCGCCTCCCTTGAAGAGAATCGAAAAAAATTGCAGTTCAAAGTAGTCTGGGAGGAAGTTTGTGTTTCTGTGTGTGATTTTTTTGGTACCTTAAAGAAATCGTGGATGTGCTGGCTGCTATAGAGAGCGGGGATGTTAGCAGAGAACTGCAGCAGATCCTCGGAGCACTGTCTTCTTTCCTCAACTACCGAGTCATCAAAACGACCTGCGCTTGCAAAAAAAAGACAACGCACGCACTGTTGAAGAAAATCATTCAAGTCCGGTTCAAGAAGTTGCTGTGGTGGTGGGAGGTTAATGAAGCGTGCCGGCTCACTGGTGAACTTAGACACAGTGACCCAGAGCAAAAGAAAAAGGAAGCATTTCATACAGTAAGCCGAGGCAGTGATTAGGCTGTATGCAAATAGTAGAGAAGAAAAAGGGAAGGGAAGACCAGGATCAGACGTAATTTAATTAGTGGTAACAAAATGCAGGAAGAGGGCATTTGCATTCAGAGCTGCAGGACGGACACACAGTTGGCATTTGATCAAGTCGAGGGGTCAACACAGTAGGGGGCCCGAGGAAGCACCCGTTAGTAAGTCTGCACTGGCCACAATGTATTCTTCATCAACACACACACACACACATTAGAGGGATATTGCCTTTAAGCAAGTGATTATGTCAAGTAAGTGTAATTAAGAGTGCTTAATGACACTGAGCTGCCTCAAGGAGGCAGAGTCCTCACTGCTCCTTCAGTGATCCAAAGATCCAGGATTTAGTCTCTCTACAGCAGTCAGTCACACAGTTCTGTCACTAACGCAAACAACCACGGTATCAAAAAGGTAGCAGAGGACCAAAAACAGGAGAAGAAGACTCCTCAAAGATGAGCATTTGGTCTCTCTGCATTCATCTGGACAAATGTGTGACACAGGGGAATCGCTTCTTACCAAAGACTTTGGCCTTGGCAAACGGGGGAAACAGCTCCGACTGGCTACAAACATTCTTATGCAACTGCCAGAGGTTCTGATGAAGCTTCCGGAAATCACTGTACCTCTTCCATACCGTTATCTACAGAAAGAACAAGAGGAGAGATGGATGAAGATAGGGAGGAGGAGGAGGAGGAGGAATCAATCATCTTCTGTTTAATAATACATGAAGCTTCACCAAATTAATTAAACCAATTGTGGTGCTTGAAGAGGTAACCAGATTTTGTAATTGTCTGTAAAGTAATCTCATTAGCATTGTATTTAAAATGTCTGTTTAATATATTCATTGTGAACAGCACCTCTCCATAGCCTGAAACTAAAAACGAATCAAAACTCAGCCATTGTTCCTCTGCTAAGTTAAGTCAAATCTTATGCAGTAAAACGTCCAACACAAGTCACAACATTCAGACACAAACGTGCATAAAGTAGTTCCTTACTCTGCGGCATAAAGCAAAACATAATGGCCTAATGTTGAGCTGCGAGTCCGGTTTGCTAAAATCCTGGCCAGCCTGCTGGTGTGAAGAAAACAGGGCTGAGCAGAGCACCACTCCCAGAGAGGAGCACTGCCCAAATAATGGAGGTATGTGTTCTCCTAGACACGCATGCAGTAATTGACATCATGCCCGCTGCATTAGCACTGGTTCCAGGCTAGACTGCATTCTTCAGTGTGTGACAAACGCTAGAGAGCATGCATGTGAGTTTTTACAGCATGTTTTTAGATACATTGTGAAAAAAGGAAATAGCTGAATGTTATGTAAGACCTTTTAAAAGACAGATAACAGTTATCTTGGGCGATATTTAATACTTGGACAACTGTGTCAGTGTTCTGACATGAAGTAAGCTTGAAGTGAAAAAAGAGAAATAAAGAAAAATTCTCCTGAAGTATACTCTGCTTTATTATATGACTGAAATTTCTGGGCAGAAACATTAAGCTTTGCTTTACCAGATCTCTCGTTTCAGGATGTGGAATAAGAAACATAAAGCCACACACAGCTCACAGTCTGACGTAACAGATAGCTCACACTACACAGAAGCCGGGCTTATCCTCCAACCCTGCAGGGGAAATTCCCTTGGAGAGATTCCATTAAACTCCTGTCTTTCAAGAAAGTCAACTGTCTGCCAATGCTTTGCACACTCACTAAGTCACAATATGGAAATAATGGCTACATGTCTTACCTCTTGGACATCCTCTGGGTTCTTCCTGGAGATTATCTATGTGGAGAATGGGGGAAGAGAACTTTAGAGGGTTTAGAACCTCTGTGTGAAGAATAAGATGCCCGGCGCTGGTTCAAGACTTTATTGAGAGGCTGGCACGAGTATGAGCAGAGACACAGCTCTGAGTGTGACAATGAGTGCTTTATATGCCGAGTGAGTGTAGGAACGTGACATCACCAACAATCATAACAAAGAAACTCAGCCGGGCCTGTTTCTAAGTTATTGAACTGGGAGTGTGACCATGAATCTGTAACACTGCACAAACTGGTGACTGGAGGTTTGGCATAAGTGTGGCTGAATATTGAGATATGTCTGTTCATTTCACCATCAGATGACTTACTATACCAGCACTTGATCTGTGAGTTTGCTGTATATTATCAATGGGGACAGGCCTGATTGTCTCAAACTGAAACCATTTTTTTTGATCTAGGGTTTCTCCAACCTTGAAATAGCGTTATAGTATAGCAACACCTTACTCATGGAGTTTCATGTTAATCAATTATTGTTTAAGGTTATGAAGCTTTGGCATTTCTCCATCTAGATCAGGCTTGTAATCAGGAATCCCCCACAACGTTAGTTATTCTTTCAAGGCATTTATCCAGGAAACTTTCCTAAAAATATAATGGCAACATGAACCTGCTAGTTATTGTTTGACATGATCTCCTGAATGTTTATCTGTCGTAATGCTATATATAGGACTAACTGAGCTAGCTAGTTAGCTACCTAGCGGGTAAAACCAGGTCAACACAGCGTTTAGGTTAGGTTCAGTCTTGCTAATGTAAATTAGCAACTAGATAATCCACTGGAGGGTTGAATAGAAACACATATTAAAATACAAACAAGCCTGAATGCTACTGTAAGCTAACGATCACACGTAAACAATAGCAGTTACACTTACCAGCTAACCTTGAGCGGTTGAAGTAACGTTACTTGTGTTTGCATCATATTAGCTTGGTTAGCATAGCTAGCTAACAACACCTAGCATCAGCCCTGAGTGCCCATCCTCCCTTTACTTACCCTCGCGGTGACGTTGTACACAGTATAGCCTTTCAGGTGCTTTTTGGGATCTGTGACAGTATAAAAACGAGCCAGTTCTCCTCTGTCCCGCTGCGATATCATTCTGATAGTGACAACATTGCCAAAGCTACCACTCAGCTAGCCTTACACATTCATTCCTTGACAGCACAGTGCCAGGCAAAGCAAATAAGTTAGAGCTCCCCCCTGTGGAACGTATGTGTAACTACATGCCTTAATGTCACATCCACTTTTTACAGACTTTTTTTAGATTGTCCTAACACCACTTTCATATATTATTTGTGGTGTATATACTTTATTAGGTGAGAACTTAGCAAATGATTGGCTCTATATTTGTATACATATAAATATCAGCAATTAGGCTGAGAGTGCATGAAATGAACACAATACATGTACACACATAAGAGATGATTAATAATCAATACCAAGGAGAAAAAGATATGCAATGAACAGAGCTAACAAAAACATAGAAAGTGGTATACACCCTGTCTTGTAAAGTTGAATGAACCCAGTGGCCTACAATAGAGATTTTTTTAACAGTGCCTTCCTTCATCAAGATTGCAATAGTTTGGATCTGTTACTCATACAACCATGTTACATTACTGCAATCCAGAGTAGCAGAAGTATTATTCCTGCTAAGTTCATAATCCTGGAAGCGCCGAGTCCGCTTGCCGCACTGGTTTTGTGACAAGTGACAGTCGGTGTCTTCATCATCTTCCTCACCGTGCCTTTTTGGTTAAATGAGGAGTTGTTCTGTGAAATAGAAAAGATGACAAAGAAATACCTCTTTTTATGATACTTGGCAGAGGACTCCACATTATTTTATAAACAAAAATTCCTCAACAAAATGTATTTATTAGATTGAAGGTATAATAGAAAATAGACGATCAAACCATTGAGACGATTCACTTACTTCGTCATCAGAGGCAAACAGAATTTGTGGAAGGTCCTTCAGAAAACTCTCCTGCGCTGCAATTGGATCCTGGTCTGAAGTTGGGGCGTCCTCAGACATGCTGTCAGAAATCAGTAGAAGAGCGTATCAAGATACAGCTGCTTGAAAAAAACATGTATGTAATGTATATATCATATGTATAAGACCTGCATCAGGCCTTACTGTTAGCTTATGTTAGTTGATAGATACCTTGTATTTGGGTTGCTAACACAGTTGGTGATCTTGATTGCAGGGTAGTAGAGTAGGAAGGCCAGGCACATCTCATCAGTAGTTGCTAACCCCATCTTAAAGAGGACAATGTAATACATGGCAGGCATTAAAGACATGAGATTCTCTTTATACATGTTCATAAAGGTAAGATGCCATGGGAACACCATGAAAAAGCCAGGCAGTGGCGTCACCAAGAGGGGTCCAGGAAGGGCCAACCTGATATTCTCTGGTCCAACACTGACCCCCCTGTGGTTCGTTTAAACTTGATTAAGCTTGTTCACAGTAAATATTCAGTTTCTAACAATCAGTGTACACCTTCAAAAGATGGCTATAGATTTGGGAAAAGGACATATAGCCTATTTGAATGAATAGTGTAACACATATACAGATACATAGCAAATTAAAACAGGGTTGTTGTGAAACTCAAACTGTAACCGTAGCACATCAGATCATTAGTATCATTACTGAAAAATAAGAATCCAAAGTATTCCATTTGTACCGGAAGGACCATTCAATTTTCTGTTCATGTCACGGTGCACCAACACAACACAACCACCAACACATATTTCAACAATTTTTCTGATACATGAAATATTAAACTGTTCTTCATGTTACATGTGTTTATTTTTTTGTATTTCTTGGACCACCCTGATTTCATTTAAAGCACATTGTGTGCGTAATGACATGAGGTTAACTGTATTTACCCACCCTGGTGACGTTGGTGCGATCGGTAGTATTGTAGGTGCACTCCACCGCAATCTCATCACCCTGTAATGGGAGACAAGACATGCGGCATGATACTTTACAGAGCACTGTTTAAATTATATAATTCTTAACAGCACAAACAACCAAGAACTTACTAAAAAACTGCCTTGTAAAATATGGGCATACTATTTGGGCATGGAGGCAATGGAAACCTACCAGCTTGATGGTCTTGATCTTTCCCAAACTGACGCTCTGCTGTAGCCCAAAGTTGTAATTTTCATTGACGAGCAAGAAGTCTATCTGAGTTCCATTTCTCCAGTGAAGATGTATGAAATAACAGTTTTACAAGACAACAAAGCTACAATGCAAATTCTGCATCAAAACTGGATATTACTCAAAACAAAACAACCTTAAGTTCATTATTTAATCTTCTCTTTTAGTTTTTGGTTGTCCATCAAAATCCGATGATAACGTCCACTCCTTTAACAGCGAGATCTTTGGTTTTATAGTTACCAACAATTTGTTGCTGTGTTTTTACAAAGCCAGTCCAATTTAATGAATCTCTTTTTTCATTCTTAAACCTCCATATGGACTGACAAAAAGCAAATCTCTTCTTTCTTACCTGTAATGGCCCACTCTGACTTTCCTCCCAGCCAAGTGAGTGTGCAGCATCCCAGCAAACACGTGCAGGTCAGGCACAGGATTCATAAGCTAGGGGTGGAAAGTAAACACTATCAGGAACACAGTCATTACAAAAAAAACGACATATTAACTTATCTCATTTTGAAATCTATACTGAAACAATACAGACCTGGGAAAAGAGACTTGTATTACACATGCCGTAGGTGTGGAATTGAGTGGCTTTTGGAGGGATGTTGTAGCTCAGAGAGGTATGTGGGTTCACACCTGTGGTCAGGATGCCGCCATCATACTTCCTGCGTTGGACTGTGTAGTGAAGCCTCAGTCCTGAGCTGTCTCTCCTACCTAAACAGAAAGAGACAGTAGTTTAAAAATGGTTGCATGTTAGTCATGTCAAAGAAAATAAGTAATAAGTATAGTAAAAAATAATACTGTGTTATGACAGCATATTACATGCGACTTATACCTGACATGACTGTGTACTGTGTATTATTGCCCAGACAGCAGCCAAGGCAGATGTTTTCCATGTTGTATTAATTGTATTTTAAAGGGAAATACCACCAATTTTACAAATAAAGGCCAATTTACTGCCCATGGGAAGTCCTGCTCAAATAGATAGATATTTGGATGTGTAGATAGATATATCTATCTATCTGAGCTATGACAAGTCTGAGACGGATACATAGATACATAGATACAGTATTTACCTGCTTCATTGTTTGGATTGTTGTAGTGGATTTCCAGCCTATACAATGTATCACTGTCCGCACCTCCAACAGGAATACCCACATTTTCTGGAAGCTCAAATACCTGAAGTTTCAGGAATAAATTGGATATGGATATACACACAAGAATACAGACAACAACATGAATTTAAGCATTGAGAGATAGATTCTCCTTCACCCCTCCTCCCACTGCCCATGCAGCCACCGCCTCGAAGCAGACGTCCCCCATGTCGCCCATGAAGCACGGCTTGTCGTACGTCTCCGTCACAAAGGAGGGGCAGCGGTACAGCAGCATGTGATGCACAATGTCAGGGTTCTCAATCACTGGTTCAATCTGAGGTAAAGTAAGAAGAGATTTGAGTTAAAAAAATGGTGAATGAAGGTAGAAATAAAACTGAAAATCGGGATTCATTTTATGTTGACTTTTCATGTGTGGGACTTTTTATTCTTCTACAGCTAGGACACTTACTTATACAGTGTCAGTTAAGTATTTTCATCTTTACTACTACTACAGTCAGACTTGTTTTGCATCTGAAAGCTCAGTCCACTCGAAAGATGAGTAGTATAGCGTGTTAATCCAACACCACATCAACAGAACAACATTAAATTGTTGATTTTGATTGAAGGTGAGGAAAAATACGAATGATTACCTGATATATATAATATGTTGTATTTGGATCCAAGTTTTGAAACTTCATGACCTTGCAGTGGTAGTAGGTGTGATTTTCAGGCACAGTGACCTGCAAAAGATAAAGTTAAACTTAAAGTTAAAATCTACAAATGTTCCCATAATTTCCAAACATGCCTTGTGTATCATTCTCATAAGTGTTTTCAATTATTCCTACATTATCCATTGTGACGTTGAGATAGGTGAGGTTGGTTGAGCTTGGCCTGGCCACATAGTTCAGCAGGTTGACTTCCTTGGCGCCTCTACGGTGCCCATGATAACCGAGCGTATCCGTTGTTCCGAAGGCATAGATAATTTTAATGGGTGTATCCTGGAAAAGAGGTGGAGATTTTAGTCAACGAATATGATACAGTACAAAAGCGGCAACATGAGAGAGCTTTCATTGAGGGGAAAGGGATGTGGCATGTTCTCAAAACTGAAAGATCAAGTCTCTATTTACCTTAAGAACCAACTAATTTTTTTTAAATCAAGTGATAAACAGAGTCAGTTTAATGCTCTGACTTTGCATTCTGCTCCCACAATGTTCAACTCATATAACAAGGTGTTATGACTAATGATGTATAGTGTTTCATGTGTTAAATGCAAAACAAAATCTTGCTTTTTCTTTTGTTGCCATTGTCTTCACATTGGAAAAACACCCAACCCAATGTACTGTATTGAAGAACATTCAGGTGAACCTGACAATAGAAATCCTCTAACACAGTTGACGTGGATAAAAGCAGGAAACTTGATCTTTACACAGAAGATTTAGATCAGCTGTACAAAAGAGTTTAGAATTACAAATAATGAGCCACAACAGTGGAGAAGAAGTCTAACCCTTGTGATTCAGGTTGGTGGTATTGATCCCATGGACATTTTTTCCATGGGATCAATAGTTCATTAATAATTTTTCTATTCTGTGTAAAGTTTTAACCAGTCTGAAATCAACAAGATTAACATTATACGTCGAGGACATTTGCAATCTCAACACATATTCAGTGTGATTTAGCAATGAAACTTGACCGGAATAAGTAAAACACCCTCAGAACCAAATAATGGATAAAACACTAAATTCTCAAGCAATTTTTTGTGTGTCAATGGGGACTGAAATTGATACGCATGCCACATTTCTCAAGCTCTACACCTATTTTCACACATGCAGAACGTAGACTTTAAAAAACTGGGAGACAAAATATCCGGAAGTCTTACAGTGATTGGGGAATCTTCGTGATCACACGTCTGAATGGACCTCTGAAAGGTCATGATGGTTTGACCGTCCCTCTCAGTCAGAGACAGGAGAGTGTAGCTCTGCTGCTCGTCCAGCACAGGCATGGAATCCCCTACTGCATGGTAATCCTAATGGACGAAAAGACACAACCCTCAGACAACAGCAATGTGTTCAGTTTGCTATTGAGCATGGAAAAAAAACAAAAATACATTTTGCCTGTAATATTTAATATCCAATTATGGAGGAAACATAAAACAAACTGCTACACATGCAGTTGTTATCATCTGGGGCTGACTTACTCTGAAGTAGCTTCCACTGGGTCCAACTCCCCCCATGACGATGTCGGACCCGGTCATCTCTCCGTCCGAACTGAAGCCAAGGCCCACCCAGCCTGTTGTGTTGACCACCAGCTTGAATGTTATGATTCCTTGCGGGTTATCGAAGCCCCACTTCAGGCACACCAAATGATCCTGGTCCAGGTACTCCATGAAGGGCAAGTCGGGGTCCGACGCCCCGGCTCCCTTTGTCCAGACCGAGAACAGGCAGAGGAAAGGAAGCAGAGAGCGCATGATGTCTCTGGGAAGTTGGAGATCTTCAAACTGAGCTCAGTGTCTGTGGAGCTGCCAGACACCCTCCCACCCTCCTCTGACACACCTGCGTTGCTCTGGGTGATAACAGCAAAAAATGCTCAGTCATCTGTCCTTGTAGCACAAGAACCCCCCCCCCACTGCATACCACTTTGGCTGCTGCCTCAATTGCATTCTTATATTTTGTGCTATATTTCACTTTCAATTAAGGATTTCTTTCATGGCTCATTCTCTGTGTGAAATCTGCTTCTTCACCGCCTTTGATGTGAAAATCTTCGGCCTCGAAGTCCAGTCTTTTCATATAATTACACACTCATACCCTCTTTCTGTTTCTCTTAACGAGCTGCAGACTTCACCGACTTACTGTATCCACCCCCTCAGGTCCCCTTACATCAACTCACTCCACCGGTTCTTTCACATTGACGGATAAATGAGACCACTCAGGTGTCTGATATATGAGGAGGCGACGAGGAAGGAGCAGGAATGAAAGTTGAACTTTTCATTTCGGCCAAAAGTCGAGGTTGTCAATATATTGACTTGTTGTAAGGTTTACCTCTCTCTCTCTCTGTTACCTTCTCATATATCCAACACTTGATTCCAGCCCAAACTATTTAATCTTATAGGAATGTGAATAGTGGGATCATGCTTTCAGATCATTGGCACTGGAAGTCACTGTTGAATTTCTGTATGCCTTTGGTGACGCTGCACTTGTATACTGTAAATCTTAATTTTTGTTATTGACATTACACACTTCATTTATCTCCGGCACTTCAGCTTCAACAGATATGTCAACTGCTTTCAGCATCCACACTTCAGCTGACACCGACAGCAAGAAACAACTCTGCTGACACTTCTTTCCAACTGGCACTAAAATATCTACAGGGCACTTCAACTATCTCTGGTGCTTCAACGTAAAATTTTCAATTGCTGTCATCTTTTGCACCTCAACTACTTTCAGTGATTACATACATACTGAAATTTCAACTGCCAACGGGGCTGAAATTTGAAATGATGAAATACTGACATGTGACCAATCATTACACCGGTGCTGTGTAAGTAAGTAAGCAAGTTTTATTTATAAAGCGCTTTTCACAGACGTTAGTCACAAAGTGCTGAACAGGAGCAGAATTACAAACATAAAAAACACTATGTGACCATTGTGGACATTTAAGAATGCACAAAAAACAGAAAGTATAAAATTAAAACATGGTTTAAAAGCAGGCCTAGGACATGAGTTTTTACCCAAACGGCAGTCTAAACAGGTGTGTCTTGAGCTGATTTTTGAATGAGTTCACAGAAACAGCAAAACGTAGATGTGCAAGCAGAGCATTCCACAACCTTGGTGCTACTGCCTCAAAAGCTCGATCACCACGGGTCTTAAGGCGAGTGGACAGACAGATAATTTAACACATTTGACCTGAGAGCGCGGGCGGGTGAATAAGAGTTCAGCCACATATGTAGGAGTCTGACCGTGTAGTGCTCTGTAAGTGAGAGTGAGAGTTTTAAAGTGGATGCTATAGGGAGCCAGTGGAGAGATCTGAGTATGGGGGTGATGTGAGACCGTCTATTTGTCCTAGTGAGTAATCTGGTGTCAGCATTTTGGATTACCTGCAAACGGTTCAGAGCAGCTACACTGAGTGAGGAGAAAAGTGTGTTACAAAGTCAAAGAGATAAAGGCGTGTATAATCATCTCTAGTTCAGCTGTTGATACTACGGATCTCAGTTTACTGATATTTCTTAGGTGGAAGAAACATGATCTGGTGGGCTAAGAATGAGGTGTTGCATGTTAGAAGAAAAGATGACACAAAACAACCAAATCAAAGGACAATGAGGGAGCTGAGAGGGTGAGGCAGTCTGAACTGGCCAGGTTTAAAGGCTTGCTCTCTGACAGTGCGTCAACTCCCTCTATAACTCCGATTCTACATCTCAGATGAGAACAATTCTAAGTTGTTAACAGGGTTTGCAATTTTCAGCATAAGATAGCAGGATGGAATTTGCTTAATAATCTAATCTTTTCTATGAACAAAGAGTGATTAGAAAGATGAGAACTGGACAGAATAAACATTATTTCTTATATTAATCAACTTATTGTAATTGTTGCTTTGTCTTTGGTTTTGATTTGATAATCAGAAGCTTGTACAGTAGATGTGTCACAGAGCTACCAATGATGGGCCTTGTTTGTAATGTAATAGCACATCGAGCCCAGCAGAGGCCGACTTTAGCATAAGAAATAAACCCTGAGTCACTCCCTTTCAGCCGTTGGGCCAGCTGTGAGCTGACAACATTGTGTCAGTAAACACACTACATACAGTAGCTGCCTTAAGATTACAATAATACACCGGAACATTTAACCTTCATTTAACACGGAAAGAAACTTAGGAAAGTACAATATTAACCAACAAAAAACCTAGAATATATATTTTAAAGGAAACATGTTTGATGGCTGTTATTGTGGCATATTTTACAATTTGACTGATTATATTATAATTACTAAAATCCCCTTACATGGTTTATGAATTCACATTATTCGTATTACTATAATTATCATCTTTATTTTTGTGGTTTTAACATGAGCTACTTTCAACGTACATTATGCATGTTTTATTTGTTGGCTCACTTTATTTTGGAATGAACGAGTCATGTCTTGGAGGGCCATGTCGGACAGAGACTACCTTTCCGGTTTCTCTCCGTGGAGCAGGTCACTCCCTCCGTACTGTCAGCAGCTCTGCGCGGCGCAAACTTGCAGTCACACTGAACTAACTTGACAACTCCTCTCGTCTTCTTGCAGGATTTTTGTTTTAAAGTCGGTGGTGCGGCCGCTCTTCACCGGGTGGAACTACCGTGTTGTGTTTTAGTTGTAGAGCAGCGGGGGGAAATGTCCAGCTGAGGATTGGAAATCCTGAAAATCGCAGGGCCTGTGTTTTGTAATGATTGATCAATGCTTCGATAATGGCGCAAAAGGTAAGTCTGGCAGCTTTTCTAGGCTGTTTTAACGTCAACCCGGGTGTATTGTCTCCTCCGGAGTCGCCTGACAGCTGTATTTTGTACTAATAAGGCGCGGGCTGTGGACTCTGGAAGCTCAGACAGTTGTAGTTTCTCGAGTTTAGGTTCACAGTAAACACTTCACTCGATAAACTACATATTAAAAGAGTCCGAAAACTGTTTAATAATCTGGTTTAAAAGCGCGCAATTGGCGCTTACGACACATTCGTATGCAGTAAATGAGTTTTCTTGCGATACATGGAAAATGTGCCTCATTAAGAAAGTGTCTTGTGACATTTTACTACCTTTCCAGTGCGGGTCATTTCTACCCCCGTGGAATGCTGGGAAATGTAGTCTCGAGCGTGTGTGAATGGCCCTGTTCATTCTCTACAGTATTAATATGTATGATTGGTTGATTGCTACTTTTCACCATAGATTACAATGCATTCAGTTCGTTTAAGTATTATCAATACATGTATTAGAGTTACTGTTGGTATTAATACTAAGTGAGATAACAATAAGTAAAACATCTTATTGATTGGTGGGGGACTTTAAATTGAAATAACAGCAATCCACATCATGCCATCGAGCTAGGAGGATCTAGATAATCCTGTACCCAAGTAGAATAAACAGAAACAAAGTGCTAAAATAGCTCTCTGATTAAATAGCCTTAAATTCCATCTCACTGGTTAATGAACAAGTTAGTTAGTCTGTGAAGGTGATACTGCTTCGATAACACTGACCTCAGAACTGACAATCCAAATGAATTTGGATAGTCAAATATATGAAAATAAATGAGGCCTGAGGCTCAAAATCAGCCATAAAGTCAACTGTGAGAAGCAAAGTCATATTGAGAATAGTTGTCACACTTCTCAGTGTTGTTGTGTGACATGTGTGAGTGTCTCTGGGGGTAAGGGGAAAGGGCAGATCTGTAGATGTGGGTCAGTGTGAGAAGAACTGCAGGCTCCTGTATTAACCTGAACCGGGTAACGTGACGGTACCGGCCTTGTTTTTGGTTGATACTAATACCTAATTAAGAGTCAGCATAACAGGGCAGGAGAACGAGTTTGGCCTGTTTCACTGCATGTTAATTTAAGTCCACAAGAGTTATTGTTCAGAGGGTGATATTGTGTGTACATGCAGATATATGTTCATGTGCCGTCTTCTTAAAAGTGTTTGTCAAACATGTCGTGAATTGTGTGTTTTTTTTCTTGACTGTGTTCAGGTACAAGTTTTATATGACTTCGCTGCTGAGGCTGGAAACAACGAGTTGACAGTGAAAGAAGGAGAGACGCTTACTGTCACCAATCAGGTAAATCTTGACACTGAAAGAGGAAAAATCCAAAATGTAGCTTTTCACTCAGTCTTTTTTTTAAGCAGCGGTATTTTATATTAGTTGTGTGTGTGTGTTTCAGCCATAAAATAGCGTTCTTGTGACTTTTCTGTTAGCTTCCTATCTCAAACCTACAGAACTATAAAGGCCCGGCTCACATGATCTCAGGCTGAACACAAACAAGGAGGGTCACAAACTCGTACTGAGGAAGAAAAAGAGTAAACATGATGTCATTACAGCCAGTCGACAACAGTTCAAAGGTCCCTCGCTGTGTGCTGACCTACATAGTTTCCTAATCAACGTCGGTTCTAAGTTTTTACTCTATCAGGAAAACAGTCTCTCTCTTTCTTCTTCTCTAAATAAACTGACTGTGCTGAGCTTGCGGTGTGTTTACAGATACTTGGGAAAACCTGGATATTGTCACCTACGTGAATAACGTGTTCATGGGAAACCCTGCGGTCTTAATTGCAGTGGTGAATTAAGAGAAACAGAGCGACAGGTTTGAATAAGTATTGCTGTGGCAGCAGGGATCACGGCAACATCAGAACTTGTAGCAATGTGTCCTTTACAGCTGCATGTAAATGTGTTTTTTTTTTTTTGTTTTTTTTTTAGAGTAATCTGGGAAATGCAATGCATTTGATCATATTCTCAGATTTCCTTTTAATGTGATTTTTTTTTTTTCTTTGTGTGCATGTGACGCGGACGCCAACTCTTTTCCGGACTGAGCCTGTTCATGGTAACATGTTGCGTTTTGGTCTCACTCTATTTCAGAGTGTTGGAGGCGGCTGGATTGAAGCACAGAACTCCAGAGGGGAGGTTGGACTGGTGCCAGAAGACTACATCGAGGTAAGATAGACAGCCTCCTAGTGTGGGTCGGTGAAACCTCCGACGCAGAGAATGAAGCCGCAAATCCATCTGCTATCAAGTTGTGAGGTTGCGATGCACAATATGTGCTAAATTAAAGTTCAACCATTTAAGATTTCAACCTATCAAGGCCTCTATCGGTTAGATATCTGTCGTTATAGTCGAGGATAGCTTTCTCCTTTTGACTGAACTGTGGCGCTTATCGAAATCACAACAGGATGTGCCTTCTTCAGGGTTTTGCTGATTAGGGTGTTTGTGCGCGTGTGTGTGTGTGTGTCCAGTAACTCTGACCTCATCGCGGGGATGTGATTCACTCCGAAGACATTCAGAAAGAGACACAGAGAGAGTTTGATTAGAAGTAAAGTTTCTGAAGTCTGTTACCAGCTTAGCCTCACTCTAAACAACCTCCTCTGCAATGTCTAACAATGTAGTGTGTGTGTCTGTGTGTGTCTGTGTGTGAGAGAGATTGATATTATCCTTCTGCTTTACTTGGCAATAAAACTCATGTGGATGTGTGTGTTTGTCTGACCTTAAGTTACCTCCCCAGCTGCCCCAGACTGTTTAGATTTCTTTCCAAATCATAAAAAAAACAAAAAAACCACTGATGACAGTTGCAGTTGTTGCTTATGCAACATCTAATGAAAAACATCAGGAGTCTGTTTCTCAAGCAACCGCTTTCTGTTTCAGTGCACTCTGCTGGCAATAATAAGATCTGCAAAAAGAAAAGGATGAGCTACAAGAAATAGCCAGAAGAATTAAGTGTGGTGTCGTCGTCTATTGACAAGTGGTGAAGCAGATTTGAATGTGTGCATTTAAGTATCGGCAGCCAGTGTTTTCACACTTTGATGGATACACTGAGAATGTTTCAAACGCAGTTTGCCAGGGAATGCCAAGGAGACACGATCACATTACCACAGAGGAATGCGTCTTTAAAAGTCATTAAGTCATACTGGAATCTCTGGAATACTTCTAATGGGAATTGTTTTCTGTCTTTTTATCTTTCCGTTTGTAGTTCAGTAAGCAGTTGCCATCGTTCCCCGGAGCTGCAGCCCCTACTCCAAGTGTAGGACATGTTGCAACTCCAGACCTGTCCATCTTTGATTCCTTCGCTCCCGCAGCAGCACCAGCAGCACCTGCACAATACCAGGTAATGCGCTCACCTAACGACGGTTTGGGTATATTAAATTAACACCGGGTGTCCTATCAAATGCCTGCTTTTTGGGCTAGAGTTTGGCTACCTGCCATGATCCCATTCATCCACTCTAAAGAATGTGTGAGATGGGGTGATGTTGAAGAAAAATCAGAAAGCAGAAGTGAGTGATGACAGAGTTCTACTGACGTCTGTGTAGCTTGAGCGATCCCCAGAGATGCAGAAGTGAGAGCAGCTGCCGTGGAAGCTCTTCACCGTGGTCCTGTCATTTATAACCGACACAGGTTTTTAGCTCTAGTAAGATAGAACCGAGAGGAAATATGCTCGGTGAAATCGTCTGTATTTAGCAGGCAGGAAGTTCCACAAGCATGAGCGTACTGCTGGATCAGTGGAAATTTTGGGCAGAGTTAGGAGGTGAGTCAAAGCAGGAAATGTGTCAGCCGTTATCCCTCATACTCTCTCTTTCCTCTCACACACTCTCACACACACACAAACGCATCCATATCCAGCATCACTTTAACTCATCCCATGCTGAGTGTAAACCTCCACTGCTGGCGCCTTGTGATGATGTCACCTTCTTCTCCCTCTCAAGGTGGATGCTGGGGGCTTAAGTCCCCAGCCGGACACCCCCGACACCCCAGTTTCCCCCTACCTTTCGTCCCCCGATGAGGTAACCGCCACGTAGGGGTGGTGGATGAAAACCCAAGTCCTGTTCCCTCACCCGTTCTCTGCCCCCAAGCCCCCCCTCCTCTCTGATTGGTCTGCTTTGGCAAATTCCCCCTCCTACTCCGACCGCCTGCAAAGAGCATGATCTCACCCTCTCCTTACACCTTGCACTGCAGTGCAACACATGCACACTCGCACGTCGCCAATCGACTCCCACGCCCTTTATCACAATTGTATGAATCGGCACTACAGCGGAGCTTTAAAAAGCTTAACGATCACGTATCTTGCATATAATTGACTAATCATCTCACTGACGAATCATCAGACCACTACACGCACATTTACTCCATGATGATCAGAATCTTATGCATAATCTTTAAAATGTTTACCATTTTGGCTGTTGTGTAAAACTATCTATTCATGTACATAGAAGGTGCTGCTAAATCTGGAAAAATGCTGCTGTTGCTGAGTGTTGGTCCTCACTGCACTGCTGTGTTCATTTTTCATTGCAGCGATCGTTCTGTATGTCTGTGCGTTACGTGGTGGTTTAAGTGACCCTGCACTAGTTCTGTGTTCAGGCAGCTCATTACTTGGTTAGCATTAAGCTAACTGCAACCTACAAGAGGCGCACATACACTCTATTGCATGCCTATGCCTACACATTTTCATAGCGGTTCAGAGTATGCTGGACCTGTAAGCACGGCATGCAGACAGGAGGATGGTAGTGTTTTTGTGCGAGTGTGCATATTCATATTGTAAACAAATGTTTTCAAATATGCAGTATTATTATATTTGTACTTACTGCATGTGTTAAACAGAATTTACAAACTACTCTCTTTAACAAATTGCTGTGTTAGGTCTGCATCATGTGAAAAAGCATGTTGTTAAAAGACCACTGTCAGCCTCTCCTTAAACAGACTCCAAACTGTGTCGTCGCTCTCCGCTCCATGCTTCATCTGTCATTCTTTCGTCCCTCACGTTTCCTCTCTCCGTCTGCTCCAGGCTAGTAACGGTAATGATCCCTGGTCGGTGTGGAACACGGACCCCTCGGGGGGCTCCAACAATAACTGGCCGTCCAATCCGGAGGGCACCCAGACCGGGAAGAGTCCCGCTGACCCCTGGAGCTCCGGATCACAGGGCCACCCTCAGGCCTACCAGGGCCCAGGTACGAACAGCGTTTCAGTTAGCAACCATGGTGGCCTGAAGTTAGAAACACAGTATGTGTCGGTACAGTAAAAATCACTGCCTAGGACCTTGTGCTGTTTATGAATTGTAAATTGAATTATTTTAGTATTACTTGCACTACTCACTACTGCTATTACTGATATTTAAATAAGGAACTAGAGACTACTCGTCACATTTGGCATTCTAGAGTGCTTCTGCTTTCTTTTCAAGTTATTATATTTGTCTCCTGTCAAATGTTTAACAGGATAATTTAACTTTATTTGAATCTGAAGATTTTTGAATTTATAGACATAATGATCTAGAAAAATTAAGTAGTGGTGCTAAAAACAGAGATTACACCTCTACTGTACATTGTGATTGCCTCCAGGCAAGGTCACACACTGTTCTAGCTCTTGCTGTCATGATCTTGCTAAACAGTTGAGCTTAGTGTTTGCAAATAGTTTAATTGTTGGGACGAAGATAGAATACACGGCGGCAGTGGATGACGTCTGCGAAGCTCCGTGGAGGTGTGCGCTTAATTCAGCAAACATCCTAATAATAAGCAAGCTGGTGCAACACTATCCTGCAACACAGTTCGTACCAGATGGGGTTTGCATCGTAGAGGAATGAAATAAATGATTTATACTCGGGACAGAGAAGTGTTTCCTTCCCTTCGACATAACCTGATACTAAGTGAAGTACCTTGAGAATACACAGCAACACCCCCCCCCAGGTAGTTTGATCCAGTGTTTATTATTTGCTAATACTATTTCATCCCGTTGTTTAAACTAACTCCCAGATGTGGTTGTGCTCAGTTGTCTCTGGCCAGTCCCTCCGCAGAGATGGGACAATCAAGTCATGACTTAGAAGGACACATTACTTTTTAATTCTCCAGTTGTTATTGTAAAAAGGCGCGGAGAAGAATTAACAGACTTTTCCTTTCTTTCCCTCTTGCCAAAGACATCTACCCGTATCCTTACCTTATCGATTACACAGGTATCCCATGCATTGCCTGGTGGAAGCGGTTTCCTACGTTTTGTGTGTGTGTGTGTGTGTGTGTGTGTGTGGACTGGCAATAAATAGCAAATAATTTTAGGAAATGATATACAGTCTTAAAAGCATGTGTGTGCAGCATTTAATTTGTATCTTAATATTAACACTATTAACTTACATGTGATGTGGAAAGATGCCAGATGTGACTGACCTCTGAAATTGAGTGTAACTGGATGGAATTGTACCTCTGATACATGCGGCGTATTTGTCAAAAACCACAATTTGACAACGTTGACATGTTTGACAGACTTTTGTTGTAGTTGGTAGTGTTTGATGATGAGCTTCATAATGAGTCTCACAGCATGTCTGTCCTACAGAAGAAGAAGAAGAGCAGTAACTAAAGAGAGAAAAGGAGGTTTAAAGTTTTAGGCTGGTTTGACGTACTTTGGAACAGACGGCTACAGCTCTGCTAAGCTAGGCTAGTCATCTTCTAGCAGGACTGTTTCGGTTTATGTTGGATGACAAACTGAATAACATGTTGGATCATTAAAATGTATTCTTCAGTGACAGGAAACCGGTGGTAAAGAGTTGTTACATATTGCTTTAGCTGTGGCTATCTGTTTAGCTAGCGCTGACGTGTTTTGTCGTTTTAAACCTAACATACTGCTTTTCTGTTTTTCTCACTGTTTTGTGGTCTTAACTAAATGTTGACCAAATATGCAGTGGTTGCATTTTGGCTTTTTCAGGCAGATGTAATCATTTTTAAACTGCACGACTGTTGAGAAAATCATGCTATGCAAATTATGCATCATGTTTTTAGGGCAAGAAATTTAGAATTGTTTCCCATTTAGAACCGGGTTCAAATTGTTGTCTACTTATTTTAGCTGTACTTGCAGATGCAAAGTGCAATAGTTGAACTCATTTGTTTTGAGTAAGCGCGGCAATGTTGTGTATATGCTAAGACATTTGATGGCAATGCATGTTATTCCAGAAATGCAATTTCTCTGATCACTAATAGGCGACTGCTGCATGCTCTCAAACTGGTGCAACTGCATCCGTTACCTCTGGAAAACAGAATTGATCCTTTTAATGTCCGTCCCTGCTGGTGGTTCATTGATTTAACGTAGCAGAAGCTTCTGTTTGTATCATTTAATCTTCCGCAGGATTTATAACTGTTCACTTCCTGCACATTTACACGTTTCACAGTAGGTTGTTTAACACAGAATTTGTGCTCTCTGTGCCAAAAACACGACCGTGTGTGCATGTATCTGCTCTCAGGAGCGGAGGATGATGAGTGGGACGATGAGTGGGACGACGTGAAGTCCACTGGAGGTTACGCCGAGTCAGAATCTGGAGAGAGCGGCGCGATGCAGAGGGGAGGAGCTTCAATGAAAATCTCCCTCAACAAGTAAGACTTACTAGAGCAGTAAGACACGGGGCTTTGGATTCTTGAGTTTGATAGAAAAACGAAGAAGCAGAACAGTGGACGGTTATAAAATCGTTGTCAATGAAATATAGTGATTTAAACTATTACAAATGCTTTGTAATAGGATTGTGCTTCAGTTAGGATTTGCCTTTAAGAGATTGGTTTATTGCTTTTAGGAATGTCCCCATCACTCCCAAACGTCTATGCACAACATCGTGGTTAATTTCCAAACTTCTCTTTGAGCAGGTTTCCTGGGTTCTCTAAGCCCGGTCCAGAGCTCTACCTCTTATGCAAGCAGCTCGCTAAGGGCAAAGAGAAGCTACCAATCTATGTAGGTTATATCTAAATATCCATACAAATGGTTTTCATGCCATAAAATGCAGAGTAGCAGGTTTCACAACCTTGTGTTTGTATGCTCAGTCAGGAGAAGTTGGTCCGGTGTGGTCTTACCCAGAAACTCAGCTTGACTGTGTGGTGGCTGATCCCAAGAAAGGCTCAAAGATGTACGGCCTCAAGAGCTACATCGAGTACCAAATCACACCCAACGTAAGTACCCAGTACCATCTAATCATTTGCTCATCTTATTCAGTAAAATAAATATGATTTAAAATAATAATAATAAATGATGATTTGCCTCCAGTTTTCATGACTTGCAGTGTCTATAATTCCATGTTCCTGGTTTGCAGACCACAAACCGACCAGTCAATCACAGATACAAGCACTTTGATTGGCTGTACGAGAGGCTTCTAGACAAATTTGGGTCAGCCATCCCCATCCCGTCTTTACCAGACAAGCAGGTGACGGGTAAGTGTGACCAAGACACAAAAAAGATGAACGTTGCTGAAGAAAGCATGGCTATAGAATCTTTTCTGTGCACCTCCCCCCTCCCCCCTTTATTCCAGGGCGATTTGAGGAAGAGTTTATTAAGATGCGTATGGAGCGGTTGCAGGGCTGGATGACCAGGATGTGCAGGCACCCCGTTGTTTCCTGCAGTGACGTATTCCAGATTTTCCTCACCTACAAGGATGAGAAGGTGGGCTGTTTCTCCATCACTTCTTCTCCCTTCGTTCTAAAGGGTTTTTATTTGTATTACTGCTTAATTAAAACGATGCATTGGTACAGGACTGGAAGACGGGGAAGAGAAAAGCAGAGAAGGACGAGACGGTGGGAGTGATGATCTTCTCCACGATAGAGGCTGAAGCTGCGGAGCTGGATCCTGTGGAAGTGTGAGTTTCATCCAACTTTACCCTCAACCACTGCAAAAGACTCAAAAAGGCACCGACGTTAACTGTGTGGCTGACTGTGTGCTGCTTATGGTGTAATCAATGTATGTTAAATGTGTCCCTCGTCCACAGGGAGCAGAAATGTGAGCAGTTCAGCAGGTTCACCAAAGCCATGGATGACGGGGTGAAGGAAATCCTCACAGTGGGCAACGAGCACTGGAAGAGATGTACAGGCCGTACGTACACAATGACGCACGAGATAAATGTTTTACCACACACAGGCCACACCTTCATTTTAAACCGCAATCACTGTTTATGTTGATGTGTGGTTCATTCTGTTGAGTATTTTGCCAACTTTAGACAAATCCATTCACACAATGCGGGTCTGTCTTCATGTTTCATTTCTTCCCTTCCACAGCGTTGCCAAAAGAGTACCAGAGAATCGGCAAAGCCTTCCAAAACCTCTCCTCTGTCTTCAACAGCAGTGGATATCAAGGTACAACACCGTCAAAACTTCCACACATGTATTTATCATATTATTTACGTGGAAGTCTGTTTTGAAACGAGTCTGCACACAGATACTGTTGAGAAACGCGGTGATGTCATATTTTAACCCCTTCTCCGCTCCAGGCGAGTCAACCCTGACTGATGCCATGACGGCAGCAGGCAAGACCTATGAGGAAATAGCTCAGATGGTGGCAGAGCAGGTAGGTACAATTACTTAGAAATCTTAAGTGTTTGCATCATGTGTTTTTCCATCACGTACATGGCAGTGGAGCAGAACTTAAAGGCCTCTGTTCCCTCAAAGGTCTTAGAGTTTATTTTAGACCCGTTTATCAACCACATTGTTTTAGTGTTCACTCTCTCACTAATCGTTGTATCTCTCAAACTCTGTGAACATTTCCTGTTTGCAGTCTGTGTTTACATCCTGGTTGTGGCGTTTTAATGACCACTTTAACCCAACGTCCTGTCCGTGATGTCTGTATCTGCACAGGAAGAAGCCACCGGCACACTTTTGTCTAGTATTTCCTAAAATGTTGTTTTCATCCTTCTATTTCTGGATTCTCTGACCGTTCTGTGTGGGCTGATTTTAGTTTGGTGTGTAATAAAAATCAAACTTGGGCCTTTTTTGATATCCATGCAGCTTCCAGAGGGAGGATTCATCTGGTAAGCGTTTGCTGCTCCGACATTTTTTGTCAGTGTGTAGGATTGTTGGCTTTAGCTTTAGCTCTGCCTGTGTCTGGACAGCAACTCTTATTTTTTTAGTGTGTGGCTCAGTTGGTGAACTGAATCAGTGAGCCCTTAAAGGAACAGTGTGTCGGCTTTAGGGGGGTTTATTGGCCGAAATGGAATATAATATTCATAACTATGTTTTCATTAATGACCTGAAACTAAGAATCATTGTCTTAGCCACTAGATCCTACACACTGCTCCTTTAAGGAGAATCGTCACTATTATACATCTCCCTTTATTTAGGCCTTAGCCTTTTTTTAGGCCATTGTTTTAAAATTAAACTTTGGGAAGTAACTCCTGTGAGATAGTGTTTCCCTGTGTTCTTTCTTATCACTTTCACATCTCTTGTTATTTCCTGTTTTTGATTTGTATGTGACATTTTTCTGTTGTTCCTCTCTGCCCATCTACCTCCGCTCCCTTTACAGCCCAAGAAGGACCTCCACTTCGTCATGGAGACCAACAATGAATATAAGGGTCTTCTCGGATGCTTCCCTGACACCATCGGAGTCCATAAGGTACACTGGGAATAGTGACACAAAGCTTTATTAGCCTCATTTATACAGCCTAAGCTTTCAGGCTTTGCTACACCACTAATTCCGATGTATGCATATCTGTTAAAAAAAAGTCATACCTACATTTTAATATATCGTTTGCCTTCTAGTTCTCTTACAGCTACTGATGCTACAGTGACTTCCTGTTTACATAGTTGATTGCTTCTGATTGGACAACGCTACGGATGTTTCCTAGCTGCCAATTTACACATTATTAAAGTTTGCATTAGCTAAGACCTTCCTTAAGTCCTGAAGAATAATGCAACTCAATTTAGTAAATTGATAGTTTAGACAGTAGCTAGTAGTTGCTTATTACTTAGTAAAGACATCACACACAAACCTAGTAAAGGATTTATGAGTTGCTGGTGCAACACAGTCTAGAAGAGACTTGAAACCTGTAAAAGCTTCATTTTGCTTATTTTTTAATCCCGTCACCTTATCTGGATGCTGTTGAGTTAAATGGTCTTTTGTCTTCATACTATTCTTTAATTCCTGCAGGCAGCCATAGAGAAGGTGAAGGAGGGAGACAAGCTTGTGGCTGCCAGTAAAATTACCGCTCAGGACAAAGTCACGATGGCTAAACGAGTCAGCACAATGTCGTACGCATTACAAGGTAACGCACTCACTCAGAAACATTCAAGCGGTGGAGTTTTATCGTATCAGGATGTCTGATATCTGGTTTCCCCCCTTGTGTCCCGCAGCTGAGATGAACCACTTCCACAGCAACCGTATCTATGACTACAACAGGGTCATGCAGTTGTACTTGGAAGAGCAAGTCAAGTTTTACGAGACGGTAAAGCACTTTTATCGTCTGCCCTTTTTGTTGTCTTCTCACCTGTGGAGCATGTTGCTCACCAGCCTCTGATGCAAGTTTTTTTTCTTCTTCTTCTTCAGATTGCTGCAAAGCTGAGACAAGCACACGGTCAGTTCACGACTATGTGAAAGCAACAACCTTCAGGCTCGCACTGCAAGAAAAGAAGATTGAAACCAGCTCAACATCCAAAATATTGTTCCTTGCACTGCGTTCCTTTCCCTCCCTTTAATTTAATTTTCACTTCTCTCTCTTTCTTTCGCTCTCACCTCATCTCTTCCTTTACTGTTTATGCTAACAGTCTCAGCATGTGCAGCGGCTGAAAAGGCTTTGACACTTTTTTTCGTTCAGCCAGCAATGATAGCCGACCACGACACGCGTGTCACACACACACCCTTTACTCCGTTCAAGGCCTGTGAGACAGGAAGTTGACACCGTTAATTGCACAATGCATTGAGATTCTCTAATGTGATGCAAGTTTCGTACAGCTATAGGCGCCAACACGCCTGTGCTCACATGATATCTACGTATTTTAAAGCAATACTCTGCAGTTTTTCCATTTTTCCATGTAGAAAATTGTTACGGAAAGGTTTTACACATGTTGTCTGCACGGTGATGTAGTGATGCACTTACACCAAAAAACAAACAATGCTGTCCTCTCCTCAGCAGGACAGCAGGGGGGATTTCTGAATGCATAATATTGTCTATTCCTCAGCCAATATTTGAATTATTAGTGCTGTTAACATTTGAGAGTCCTAACATATTCGGTAAAAGAAGCGGAGTATTCCTTTTATGAATCTGCCGAGTCTTGGAAGAGCTGTCGAAGACGGTGTGTGTCCTCTGTATGTCCACTGCTGCCAGTCCCCGAGCCCCCTTTTCATCCTGCACTTCCTCAAAGAGCTAACAGGAAGCTCCACCTCCTTCCAGTCTTTCCCCTTTGAGGAAAATAGAAATGGTTGACTTAGTTGCCCCCCCCAGGCTGCGTACCATTTCACTGCAGTTTACACATCAGGAGAGATGACAAAATGTGGGATGAATGATACTCAAGTTGGGGTTGATTATTTAATGCGTTGGACAGTAAAGCCAAAAGTCAGTGAATGTAATACCTCCCTTCCTCTCCCTCCCAGTCCTCCTGAAGAATATTTGTGCTTTTTTTTGTTGAGATTACGGTGTTTTATATGAAGATTTAACGGCAACGTTCGCTGTAAGAATATGTACTAAAACAAGAGCCATGGATTCGTCCTGTATGCAGTTTTGCTCTTCACCACCCAGTTTTCAATCAGTCTCTAATCTTGTTCACTCTGTTTTCTTGTCGCTTGATACATGAAAAATATATATATATATATATATATATATATATATATATATATATATATATATATATATTTCTATCTGCCCTATCAGGTGCTTCTTGTCATTGAGATACTATTTTATGTATAGGAGTATTTACAATACAGTGTAACTCAAAGAGGAGCAAAAAGTCAGTTTGATTTATTAATAAACAATGATTTGTACTCATTGGCAGTTTTGTTTCTTTGTGTGTGTTTCCTTAAGAAACCTTGTCTTGTTCTCCGCATGGTTCAGAGTGCAACACACTACGCATTCTCTGACTCACTCACAGTAAAGCCCTTATTCGCTTTTGCAGATTCATGCGTAGAGATGGATGGGAATGAGAATGAGTCGGCAGCCTGTGCGAACGGTCAAAGAGTGTGTTTGTGCAGTTTGTAGTGGAGGAAGTGAAAGAGCCCCTTTACCCCACATTCAGCTCTCGGCCCCCATCAGGTGCAGCTGGATGTGTAGGCCACATAAAGTATAGATCGTGTACACCAGACAGTACATGCATTCTTGGTATTTTTGAGTGTACGTGTTGTGTCTTTAGGGCTCCATTGGAGCTCGGAGCACTCGTTTTAGTTTAAAATGAGTTTTTTGTCACACTCAAGACTGTAAAACATTTGTAAATTTGTTTACGAGTTTAAAGTGAAAGGAGTACAAACCTGCAGCTCTTTTTTTGGTATCCTTTGGCCCACAGACTTAACATCTGCTCAACGCTTTCCTGCTATATTGACAGGATAAAGGTCTGTGGAAACCCACGTGTGAAGTAATTTGAATGTAAGTAACACTTACTAGATGCCGTAGATAAATGGTAGTATGTGTACTGTATGATAAGAGTTCTCTCTTATTTCCACCTATTTGAAATGTTCTTTAGAAAAGTGCTCTTTCAGAACTTTTTTTTTTTAATGAAATAGTCATTTGTGTCACATTTTGTATATATGTTTATTGTACAATCCATACAGTATACACAGTCGTCATATAGCACAGCTTCTCTGCCATACCCTGTACTGTGAGACAGTAGCACTTATCAAACCAAAGGGATATTAAATCTAATACAATACAGTGTTCTTATGTTCCGATGTTTTAGTCTTAAAACCCTTTTTATTTCAACAAAGAAAATACACAATGGTTTAAACTCATAGTTGGCTGCAAATTCAAAATGAATGAAATTAGATAATAGTCATCATAAATATGCAATAAGCACACACCATATGCAGATAATTCAATAAACTGTTTCATGTGATCTTCCTGCCACATGCCTCGTCTGGGAGCCCCTTACGTCAACACATCACAAAAATGTCCGGTTTTCTTTTTTTGGCTGGGTTGCTAATAGTGTGTCAAGTGTCGATGCATTAAACTACAAATACAAGTACAAAATAGAAGTAGAAAAAAATGGAAGAACTTGGTTCCTCCGTGGCTGAATGAAAAATGTTCATGTCCCAAACAGAACTCCACAGTATAAAGTTTGTGGTTTCAAAATAATGTGCAGCAGAAAATCCCCACTGTTTTGAAAATATCGAGCATACCAGTCATATTTGCACGTGTAGCGGTTCAAAAATAGCAGGAGCGAGGCCATTGTTGTTGACATAAGTGACATTCAGTTCCTTCTTGATGAGCTCTGTCAATAAAAACATCACTGGAGGTCATCGTGACTACGGTGTCCCCGAGAGATCCCCATGTGAGCCCAACAGCTGGGATTGTTCCTGTGTATTTACAGTTGTCATGACAACAGTGGGTCATGGTGACAAACGGGTTCGGAAAGAGCGTGGTCGGATCATCATGCTGACTTTGCGTAGGGAGTAATAGTCAGAGTCTCTCCAGGAGTACCAAACGATCCCATCAGGACCCAGCGGCCCCCGGCCTTTAGCAGTGTAATGGCCTCCCTGCAGGATGAGTGAACAGGAGTAGTAAACATTCTCCTGACTTTAGAAGCATAAAGTGAAGCCATGGCTGCCTGTGTACACTTACCCTGTAGTAGACACCGTTAAGGTTGGCGTAGAAGCACTGATTGTACCACCATCCGCCGTGGGAGATCTCAGCGCAGATGTTGCCACTGTCTGGGGTGCTGAAGCCCTGCTTGTCGTGGTACCAGCTGAAAGAGTCCTGCACTGTCCCGCTGAAGCCTGACACATGGAGACGGTACAGATGCTCCTCATCTTCCACACTACAAACACATAAACACATACAGAGAGGAACACCAGGTAATTATGCAATAGGTAGAGATTGTTGCGTATGTTTTTGCAACAACACACAAGTAAGTGCATTTGTCTATCAACTGTTTGTGTACTTGTGCATGCCACCAACCTGAAGCTCTGGTAGAGGGCATGTTTGTGCATGTTGCTCCAGTCCTCCAGGTCGATGCGGAGGCTGTAGTCTCCCTGGGTGCTCAGCTCATGTATGTGATTGTTGCCCAGCCAGAACTCCGAGTGCAGGTCCCCAAAACCGTCCCTGTAGTCCCTCCAGCTGCGGTCAAAGCTCAGCGAGCCGTCAGCACGTCGCTGGATCACAGTCCAGCCACCACCTGAGGCAAAAAGAAGGTCACTGGAAAGGAAAGCATATGCCATGTCTAATGAATTATTGTACTTGATGGCCAATGGGGGAAGACAGGGCCACAGCAACCCTGGAGTTGATACTCTCATGGACTGAAACTCAGCTGCAGCTTGACTTACCCTTCTGTGATTGTGTATGCTACTCACCATCTGTATCCATGTCACAATAGACCTCCACAGGCACGCCGGCCATTGATGGCACCACTGTGTAGAGACCTGATCTCCTCACTCCATTGTAGTAGATGGAAGCGCAGTCTATGGGACAGTTCCTCACATGCACTGAGGAAAGAACGCGAGACGGGGTAGAGAAGGAGTAAATCAACAAGGTGGGTTTGGCGCCCTCTGCTGGCAGATCATGCCTCTCAAGACTTTTTACTGTTAATGTTTCTGAGAGAGTGTACCTGAGTGCTGAGGTTCTTGAGCACTCATCAGCGGGTTGGGATGGAGGACGTTGATCAAGCACCCGGGGCTTCTTTTTACTTTATCCACCAAAAGAGTCAGATTATGGAGGTGGGTCTAAACAGAAACACAGTGAAACAGTAAAACTATCAAAAACCACCCAGTGCACATTTCATCTAAAAGTGAAATGGCATTATACTCATGATAGGTATACCTGGAGGTCTAGGATTAGGGTGCCCTGAAGGTGCAGCAGGGTGGTGGCTTCAGCGTAGTGATGCTCCAACTCATGAAAACGCTGCTCCAAAGAGGTATTTAAGTGGTTCCTCTCTTCACTCTGACACCATACATGTGAATAGTCAATCACACAAGCATGCTCACAAACAAGAACATAGGAAATATCTGTGATCTGTATATGAAACCCTGTATCATGGCCTGAAATATCTTAAATTTATTTTTCTAGTCTATCTCAATACACACATTGAACCTCAAACACGCATCGTCTCCCAGTGCTCTCGGGGCAAAAGGGGACGAGCCCTCTCTTATAAACCTTCTCTATTCCTAGCTTTGACATAGAGGATAACACTAACTCCCATTACCACCAGCCCTGGTGACATGTCTCCTGCTCTCTTCCCATGTACAACACATCCGACACATGAAAACCCTCTCCAACATCCACCTTTGGCTACTGACCCGTGCAGCTGAGAGTCTGTGTATGTATAGGCTCACTGCCTGAGACGCATGAGGCAGCACGTGCAAGAGTAGGAGGCTAATCCTGTTAGTGAGTAAGGTCAAGGACGTGTTGGGGGGGAAGCCAGCTTGATGACCAGGCACCAAGTTACAGTGCAGAACTGTACACAACTAATCTGTTTCCTGTACGGAAATATGGCACAGGCAAGCATTTTTAATGGTTCCAGCAAAATGCCCACCACGATCTTTAATCAGAGTATACAGAGAACAAAACCAGAAAGGTGAGTTCTGTCACCTGTCGAGTCTGTAAAAAGGAGCAGTCACATTGTTACAACATCCGGTGAGCTGCAGGTGGACTAAAGTGAGCTCTCAAAGCATTTGAAAGGATTGGTGCTGATAGTTGACCCAGGACTGCTAAGTCAATATGGGGATCTCACCTGCAGCTCGAGGACTTTGATGCGGTGCCGGTGGTTCCTCAGCTCCTCCTGCAGCTCAGAGATGGTCTCCTTCAGCGCCACGATCTGCTGCTTCCTCTCCTCGTTCTCGTGCAGCCAGTAGGAAACTTCGTCCGTGCAGCGAAACATATCCGGGCATTTCTGCTCGTGCAGCTGAGGTAGTGTGGCCACCAGCCGACACATCCCATCCTCCATCACCTGTTAAGATGACAGACGAACCCCTGACTTCCAGACCTGCAGTTGCTCAGCAGAGTGTCAATATATCTGTTAATAAATAATACAACTACAATTGCCCAGACTGTGTTTTTTCCCCCCCGAGCAGATTCAAACTGCAGCCTTAATACTAGTTTATCTAAACTACTCAAAAGTATAGAAAGCTGTGGAAATTAGCTCAACATATATCAACAGTTTCAACATACTATTTTAAATAACTCTCCATGGCCCAAAGAGTTAAATGTATCCAATATTTCACAAGTTTGTCCAAAATATGATTATAGTTTGGTGGAGCAGAACTTTGTTTTTTCTCCTTTCCAACTTAGTTATCTCAAAACCCCGCAGATTTCACTCGCTGCAACATGACCTATCAGTAAAAGGCTACTTGATTGATCAGTATTGACTATCTTATAATGTCACTTCTTTTCCCACCACTGCCTTCTTGCACGATTCATTATGTATTTCTAGCAGAGAACTACATTCCCGAAGTTGAGCTGCTTTCACACAGAGCTGACGCTTCTCCAGAGTAAACAGACGCTCGTTTAGAAAACATCCCTCTGCCTTGTGTGCAGGATGTCTTCAGTGAGTATACCTGGTTAGTGTACTCCCCACACTGGGATCCCCCGCCATTGCGCTGAGTGGTAGTGTTCAGGCCATCTGCTTTGGCCTCTGGGAGCAACACGATGAGGATACAGAGAGCAGAGCACACGCTCCAGCCGGGAGGGTTGGTTAAGGACAGTAGAGACATTGCTGCCGCCCGGTTAGTCTGTCCCTGCCTTGTCAGTGGAAGCGAGGACGAGACACAGGAGTGTGTGCTTCACCATGTGAGGCTCTGCTGGCTCTCCCTACAGGGAGAGAAACTGAGAAAATCAGTATTTGATGCTCCTATTAGAGTATTGTCTAATTCATTAAGCAGACCAAGACACATTTTGGCATACAAAGTCCTTTCTCTCTATCTCTTACTCACTTTTGTCTCAGTAACAGGACATAAATTTATAAGTGAGATTAATTAAGAGGAAGGTCATCCCCTCGGTCTATCACATTACTGTAGTAGGTCCTCAGGTAACTCAATAAACACACACACACACACACACACACAGCTTGCACACGTCACTTGCTCTTAAAGCCAAACTGAGATTTTGACCTAATTAAGCTGAATTACAAGGCAGGTAATAGTTCATGTATTCTGACTAAATCTTGCTCAATAAATCATACATGCACAGCTTATTCAAAAGTGTGGTATTGTCCTTTGCAGGAAATATATTTGTACTGTCCTCTTATAGCAAATGTAGTAAATGGTTGTGTACTCACCCTAGTTACAGACCGTCCTCTACCCCGTTCCCGACCCATTTCAGGCCGAGGGGTTCTCTCCATTTTTTTCTTCTCCTTCCCTGTATGTCCTGTTGTAACGATCTCTCTCGCTCTCACTGTGCCTCATGCTCTTCCTTTCTTCCTCGCTCTCCCTTCCTCTCTCTCCCTCTCAGTGTAGACATCTTAGTGCCATAATCCACCTCTAAGAGGATTCACAACGACCGAGGGATGGAGGGAGGCAGATAAATAGGGAGTTGATAATAACATTTTATTATCAACTCCCTATTTATCTGCCTCCCTCCATCCCTCGGTCGTTGGTAAAAGAGACATAAGAGAAAAATATGCTTTTTTTTCAATCTACAGCAATAACCATTTCTTTCATAATACAACTTGAGTACAAAACAACTTTACATCAAATATTGTGAATAACATGATTATGTCACAGAGAGGTCAAAGAAAAGGTTCAGAAAAAAAGAGAACGGGTAATAGCATAGCATTCAATTTGAATTGAATACACATAAATGACATGCATCAGCAAAACGCCAGCACACATCAGCACCTACAGTAAATAAGCATCACCTGCAGGCACAATAATCCTGCTCAAAGCCAGTCGTAATGAAGGCTGATGTGAGTGGGAGCATGAGGGGTGCTGATCCTATTACAGTAGCCAAGCCGCTTTTTACATCTTTATACTCTTGACTATGTCTGAGCATGCGTGGTCTCCTTGTTATAAGAAAAAACACAATGCTATTTAAAGCCTAATTATTTGTTTTTACGTCATTCTAATACAACAGCTTTTCAATAGACTGTTATAAAAACCCAAACCAGCTATCTGCACTGTGAATGCATATCAATTGACAACACTGCCTGAGGAAAGGCCCTCACACTCACAGAGGCCTTGAAGAGAAGAAAACGTCTGAGCAGCGCATCTTCCAGCTACTTTTAAAGGGCTCACACGTCACACAGAAGACAGGGCAGGGTTTTACCAGGCCAATGCATTGCAAATTGAAATTGATGAATACAAATACAAAACTGAATTCCACATATAAGCTCAGAGGAAAGTAAAACTTCCCTCATAAAAGGTTTTGCTGTTGTACCCGTTAGTGTCTACTGTATGCATCTGAGAGATACCGTGTTTGAGGCCACAGGGGGGCACCATGAAACAACATATCTCCTGCTCTCCTCGCCTACAGTGATAATGAGCTTGCCTGCCGAGGTGCACAAGAGAGACAATACACACAACAACAAAAGTTAACTGAATTACAAGACAACTAGTGCTGCTGCTGATTTATAACAGAAGAGCAGGAGGCTTAAATTAATGAATAGAGCAGAATGACTGAATGAATGAGGGGAAGTGGCATCTTGGTAACCTGGTTCACAAATCAAGGCTGACACATAGTGTGTGCACTCTACAGAAAATAAAATTTGTTTTATGAATATATTTTGAAGTGCTCATAATTGAAGCATTTGAAGGAAGGACATGAATGTAGTTGACTTCCTCAATTTGCTGAATGTTAGGTCAGTTATTTCTATAAGAAAAATACATTTGCAAAACTTCATGGTGCTAGATGGCCATTTTTGTATGGTGGTAATAATGATCCTTTTGAGCCCATTATACAGTCATTCATCATAAAGCTTTTCATAAATACACAGATTTAGCCTCTTTCATTGACATTGTGCTCGACCAACTGCTGTTGACATTAACGATTCAGAGCCAGTAAAGACTGACAGACTCAACAGCGGCTGCTGATGTTGTTTTAAAAGCCAAGGTGTAAAAAAATGTTAAACTGTGAGGCAGCTTTAAAACAAATTGCTGTCACGTTTGTTGAACATTCACTGTGATGTCAACTGGTACAGTCGCATATTGAATTTGCCTTCATTTCCCAAGATCCTCTTGGGTCAGTTGCTTTAAAGACTTACAGGAGGATACTCACTGATATTACTTAAACAGCAGCTGTCTAAAGCTTGATAACATTACCTTAGCTTAGCTAACGTAAGCTACTGGTCATACCAGACCAAGTAAGCTTGCAGCCTGAACACCCGTGAGTATATTGAATATATAAATTCAACTTCACAGTCATTAAAAGAAGATTGTGTCCAGTTTAGTCAGCCTGGTTCCAATCATGTTTTCCTTACAGCCTTTTGAAATGATTTCATGTCAGGACAATTAAATGAAATTGCAGTATTTGCTTTAAAAATAATAAATCTTTCTTCAGAAAAAGGCAGGTAAACATTTAATGATGTAACGTAGCTTGTTCGAGCTAAAAGCTGAGGCTGAGTGTTGTGACAGCTTGACAGGATGCAGGACAGGTGCTGATGGCTTAAGAAGGTGCTGTGGTGGGAAAATGGTGCTCCTGTCAAGCACAATGAATGGAGTTGACGAGCAAAAAGACATTTTTTCATCCAGCTCTCTGCCTCTGACTAACGATACAGGACATTTTGTTGACAGGATAACTGCCTGCATCGTATAGATACCGTTCTCGTGTAAGTAAGGCGGGAAATGTCCATATCGCTGGGTGAAAGAACTGTTACTAAAGCAGCTGTTGCTTTACACTGACCTGGTAGTGAGAGTCTGGAGGTTTAGAGAAATACGACTGCTTCCTTTAAAACTAAATTTAATTGATATACGTGTGTGTGTGTGTGTTTGTGAAGTTGAGAGAGAGAGAATTATAATACAAAGCCAGTGAACTGTCTAAACTCACACACGGCATGTTACTCCTTTGATCTGACACAGCTTGCTCTACATTTTCTGAGCTGTAACACAAATCCCTCTCACCATGACAAACAGCTAGAGCTCCAATATCTATCGTGGCTGGAATATTATCTCTGTGGAAACAGAGACACAAGCTTTTTCATGCTCGATAGAATTGCTGTAATTTCTCAGTCACATATAGTCACATGGGAGACATTAAAAAGATAATTAAATGAGCCGTAATGAATGCAGATGCTTCCATACAGGACTCAGGGCACTTGATGATTTGATTAGTGTAAAAAAGATGTGAATCACAATGATGCTATGGCCTCCGCAATCACCAGATCTCAATCCCTTTGAATTTTAGACCGACGTCATAGACTTGCTCATCTACAAACCAAATAAAGGAATTTCTTTGAGGAAGAATTGTGTTTCATCCACACAGTAGCATTCCATAAACTTGGATTAATCTCCACCAGGGAGCTGTTAAGTAAAGCTGTTATTGCCTTTTGTGGTGGCTCGACACCTTTATGTTTGGTTTCCCCTTCAATTTGTCACCCTATATCTCGATGACTGTTTTTAAAGAATATCTTTATTTGCAGCCGGTTTTAAACAGCCTCTTCCAATCGATGGTTTATGTTGCTTGAACAAAAGAATAATGTCCACAAGTCCAAAATTATAATTTCCAAATGATTTCCTGGAAAGAACATGTAATTTGGTACCGAGTAAAGTAAATAGCGCCAGAAAACAAATCTCACATTTTCTGCTGTGCACCAATTAAAAGACTTTCTAGGTTACACTGTTCATTCAACAGTTTATTGGAATCAATTAATTGGAAGTGTGCACTTTGACCATTGTCTGTATTGTTCCTATAATTGGTAAAACATTACAATGTTCTTTCCAGGAAACTTTCCATTTAGACAATTTCAGAGAAAACCTTCACACAATTTTGCATACAGTGTGTGTAAAATCAACAGCTAATCAAACTATGACCCCTGCACCTAAATCAATAATCGAATTATTAAAACCTGAGATAAGCCAGCATGTATCGACATATTTTTTAGCACAAGAGTGAACTCTCTCTTTTTAAACAATAAATGATCCATGCTTCTTCAGGGCAGTTACAGAAATAAACTGCTGGTTCACTTTACATCACGGAGTGAGCGTTCAGAGACACTAAAATAAACTAAGTGTCACAACATGACATTCTTGAAGGAAACATACTCAGAGAGAAAAGGTGTTTTTGCCTATTAGATGCTTGTGTGATTTAAAAGTACAGCAACATAAATACATGTAACAGATTCACCTGTAGCCTCTGATCAAATGCTTTATATCCACTTAATTATGAAGAAAACCAGATTAATGATTACAGATGGATTCATGGTTTCCAAGAGCCGGCACTGTGACATGCACACTTAATCCTTTCCAATGAAATTGTTTTGCTAGAGCTCCCCTTCAATACAGATCATAACTCATGTCATCTATTTGTGATGCGAGAGGCTCTGAGTATCCGTCTCAATCGATCAGTCAATATCTGTCAGTAGGCATCGCCTGTCTGCACCATTCTCTGGAGGGATATTTATCTGGAGCACATACCTTTCCACCGGGCAGTTACTGGTCATGATGCAACCATTTCCATCAGATTTCAGTATCCCTTATCCTGTGTACACACACACACACACACACACACACACACACACACACACACACACAAACATCCATAGATGTCAAGGTCTATCTTAAAGCTTTCCGGCTTTAGTAAATCTGAAGAGACACCAGACTTAATCCGTTCTATTCATCACTATACTCCCCTTGGTATCATGTATCAAGCGAACCTTATTACCTGAGTGCACCACAAGGACACTAAACCTAAACTAAAAGGCAGAAACAGCTATGAGGGGGCTCAGACAAACACGGACGGGTACTGTCTTTGATGATAACAACTTCGGATATCATCATCTGAAACTGAAGGGGGTCACATAGGTCAAACGGAGGAGTCAGTCTGTGCTGTACCTTACTCCTGGCAGCAGAGATACTAGAGGCATCCTTTTTCAACACTGTATCCTCCTCCAATGTCTCTCTGAATGATTTATAAGAAAAACCTGAGGCTTCACCTTCCTCTGCAGCAAGAACTAATTACAGTCCACTTCAGAAACATCACCGGCCCTCATTTACCATGTCAGTGGCGTGTTGGCAGGTTCATCAAGCACGCGGCTGCCTGTCTCACTGCCTTGCCTGAGAGAAGATTCATTGCAGCGTGGAGGGGTATGTTGACTAATGTTCTTTCATTTATACAGGCTGCTCTATGCATTGTACTCATAGCTAGCAAGAATCAGTTCAGCTATCTACAAAACTCTTTAAAATATCAAGATCAAAAAATGTTCAACATCTTCTAAGTGAACAATCAAAATAAATGATGGCAAACAGAAAACCTGGATTACTACATGACCAAAGGATCAATCACCAATTCATATTGTTGCTCACATGCTTAACGACTATGTCAACCATTCTTGTTAAAAGTTTTGAGTTGACTGCAAATTTAACTGCACTCATTTATTTTATGGCCAGTCGGGGGCTGTGGAAACAAGCTGGAAAGACAACACTGACACACCTTAATAAGTTGATCTGGCCAGCTGGTTAGCAAACAGATGCCTATTTACGCATCCAGCGCATACGGAGCAACATTATACATTCTGAGTCCTGACTTTAGCCAAGTGGTCCAATATTCACTCTTGCAGCGTTTATAGGTTTTTAGCTGGAACACTGGAAATGACGCTAATTGTTTACATTTTCTGAAACTCATTTTGTTTCATTGTTTCGCTGTTTTGTTCTTGAAAACGCACTGATACATTGCTTTCTGGAGCTCATCACAAACAAATTTCACTACACGTTGAACTGTACATGATGGTATGTGTGATCAATAGACATGATTTGATTTAATGAGAGCAGTGAGAGTGAATCGAAACAGTAAAGTTCTGGACTGGAAAACAAAAACAATGATTCAAAAGACGCTCAATAAGGAAATTGCAAAGTTGGGTGATAATTCTTTGTGGGTTTGTCACTATGAGCAACCTTTTGATTTACGGAAAACAAAAATCATACATAAAACTAACTTGCCTTTAAAGAGCTAAAATCATAACTGTGTGTCAACCGGACGTCTTGGGGGTAAAGCTGGTCTGTTGTGTTTCATATCAAACTGACAGATGTATCATAATCCCAGCAGAGCTTCCTCTGGCTGCATCCCTCCTTCCCCTCATCTCCTTTAGCTGTGCTGTTTGTGTCTCCAGAGGACACAGCTGCCTTGACCTCCGCTTCACAGGAGAGAAACAGCATTTCACACATACAGTGGTGCTCATCCCGAACCGTCAGACCACTGGGAGTGTGTGTGTGTGTGTGTGTGTGTGTGTGTGTGTGTGTGTGTGTGTGTGTGAGAGGTTTGACAAACTGTATCTTAGTTGGACAAGCAATGCTGGCTTCATGTCATCAACACACTCACAGTACAAACAGTACACTCACCCTAACAATATTATTATAGAATACGGCTTATTTTCAACCCACAGAGTGATTAAGTAGAGAAGAACACCTTTGATATTCAGTGCAGGCATAATCCCTGCATGAATGAATAGTGAACGGACAGAATCTTTTTACAAGAGAGGGATATCAGTCCAAGTCAAACCACTCAATGTATAACAGGAGGATGGAACACAATCCCTGGAGTAAGAGACAGGTCCTCAAGTTTAATTGATTGTTATTGTTCACATTAAAATCAATATTCTTTTGAAAAGCACTCCTGAAATCTCTCTCAGAGAAGAAAGAAATGAAAAATGACTGAATAATAGATAAAGATCATCAAAGAGGTCTGCACTATTTCATTTACCTCTGATGGAATAAATAGATTTCCAAGAAGGAATTATTATGTCTAATTACTGAAAAAGTGTCTGCTTTCAGAATAAAAGCTCCCTTTGATTGATTATTGTTACAAAGTGATTTAGGGATGTTGATGTGTTTTCCCCATCACTTCTCAAAAATACAAATAAGAGAATATTTGAAATCGAGGTCTGCACCAAGATAGACATTTATTACAAACAGAAAGGCTGTGGTGCCAAAACAATAAAACTGTTGTCCATATTGTCATCACAAAACTGTAATAAATGTAATCAGCAAAACAGATTCTACCCTAATGTGCTCAGTGAAGACCAAAGCTTGGGTTCTGATGAGATAACATAAAGCGGTACCTCAGCTGTTTTTTTATCCATATTCTAGATGTTCATCATGAAATTGTTTTGGTTCAGCCTTGCAATTTGTTCTTACACGCAACAAAGCATAACAAAACTAAATTTTGAAGCTGACACATAGCTTAGTTCAGCATCTTGCATCTGTTACAAAAAACAGCCTCAATAAGTTGTTCTTTCTGGGGAGTTCTCTGGAAGAAGTGCAAATCAAAAGCAACAGGAGAAGAAAGACAATTTAACACGTAGATAGAAAGCAGCAGATACCAGAAGCAAAAGAGTGTCTAGGTACTAGCAACTCTGTGAGTCACTGTGCTTTGAGCCAAATGGTACCGTTCACAAACTAATATGTTCACTGTGGTAATGTTGACATGCTGATGTTTAGCAGGTATAACGTCAACATACACAGATTTCACCAAAATCACCAAAGTGGTGTTCATTTGTGAAGATTATCCTGATGAACAAAACTTGATCTTATTTTCTGCAATAATCCAAAAGCCAATGGAAGAAATCCCATTGGCTTTTTGTTAAGGGAACCAGTGTGATGCTAACTTCCGGAGTTGCCTACAAAAATATGTCATCCCTGCAGCACTCTCTATTGTTGTAGAGATATTTCACTCAAAACCAGAAAAGCCAATCTCATGATGGCGCTGCGGAAAAAGATTAGATGTAGTAGATTCAATAGGTTTCATCCTCTGGGGACTTTAAATCTCTACACAAAATATCATCGCAATCGCTTCAGTCATTGAGATTTCAGTCTGGACCAAAGCGGTGGACAGACCAACTGACAGACAGCCATGGACCACCCTATAGCCACGCGGCTAGTGTAGCAAAAAAAACAAAAACCACCAATGGGTCCTGAGCAAACAAGTCTTGGCTTCCCGATTCTTAGAAATGTTCTTTTTTTTTTTTACTCCGGCTATTTTTGAACTCTAATCTAAAATGAAGATGAAGACTGATTGAATGAAAAGATTTTTGTCTCTACTTGAAGCCCCTATGTGTCCACATACCCTCTGGCCAGCTGTAGCATGGGGACACTCAATGCACACATTTTCTGCCTCCAATGGACTCAAAAACAGTTTACATTCACTTTGTATGATCACAAAGACAGATCATACCATTGATTTGATGAGTGTAAAGGTTAAGTTAGACCTCAGGCTCCTCAAGGTTTTAACTGCAGCTGTTTAACTGGTGAGTCACAACAAATTAGTGACCTGTTGTTGTAAAATCATGTTACGGCATAGTGTCATGGGCTTGAACTCAACTAAACTGAAAGTATTTTGCTAAGCATGAAACATTTCTAAGCCTAACCCAAAAAATGTTCCAACCATCACACGGTAACATTTAGTGTATTGGACATCCTCACTGTTTTTACAACGTGGGAACTCTCCAGCAGGATGGAGTGCTGAATGAATGTTTTATGAATGTGGAGCCTCTTTGTGCTGATGGCGTAAACAGGGATGTGTCTTTCTGTCGATTGCATCATCCATACTGTCGCTTTCACTGCTTCTCCTGATTGTTGAGAAAATATATGGCTGCCTCGATCACAACAAAAACTAAATAAAAAGACTAAAAGTAACTGTTGTATTATATTTTACAGCTTTAAATAAAGACCACGTAGCAGCCTGTTCTCATTTATTTGACACCCTGTCAAATACAGATGCTTTGTCACGCCCCCCGCCGGCTGATGTGAGACGTTCTGGGCTTTCAAGTAACTATAATGTAAACCCATCTATGTCATTATTAGACGTTCAGAGAAAATGTTCTGGGAGTGTAATGACGTGGTATAAAGACCAAAAGATCCACACACAGTTGGTGGGAGGGGAGGCGGATGACTCTAACAACCACAGGACTTAAGTTATGCGATGTTTGTGATGCATTTCTGTAATTATGTTACGTTCTTTACGCTTTACTTATTTTAAGTAGTTCATTTAAACCAAACCCCAATGTTTTCCCTTTAACCTAAAGTTTATGTACTGTGTTGTTGTTTAAATTCACAATGATAACCACGTGTTTACTGCAACCGTGTGCTGTGTGTTGGAAAATGACGGTTTGGGCTATTTGGGGGGTGCTGAATGTCTTGGGTTTTTACCCAATACAAATTTCAAAATAAGTCAGGTGCTTTCAATCAATCCCCTTAGTGTAAATAAATCACCATGATGGATTCAGTTGCGGTCAAATTTTGCGGGACGATTGGAGCAGCATCTTGGTGAGACTGAGAGAGGCTAAATAACAACAACATAAGGTGACTGTTTGAAGATCAAAGAATACATTTATAAATCAGTACATATAAAACTATCAGAGTGTTAAATATGTTTTGATTTAAGAACAATTCTGCAGAAACAGTGTAAATGTTTATATATATATATATATATATATATATATATATATATATATATGTTTATATATTATATTATATTTACAACCACGAAAACAAGCGTGTACATTCTTAGTTGGGGACAATAGTATTTCACGATATTAAAGTAGTAAATCATAACAATTTCTAGACATTTATATGCACAGGAAGATTTTTAAATAAAAATATAATAAACTCGGAAATATATATGTAGAATACTAGTTTTTTGTTGGTATATGCTTGTGGATTGGAAAACGTATTTGTGAACAACACGTTTTTTTGAAACTTGTTTTTTTTTGTGGATTACGAAACACGCATTTGTCATCAGTATTGAGTCAAACTTCTCGTCAATCTGTGTGCTCTGTTACTCACTCTTTCCTGGTGTCACACTGACCTCACAGGAGCTCCTGTTTGGTTATTTGAGTGAAATCACTCAACCACACTTGGTGTTTCTTTGTCCACTTCTTGTTATGTTCTTGAGCCAGACAGAGGCGTGATAATGACTCACACTTGAAGAGTTTAATGTAATCAAGTGTCAAACAATTGTTTGTGCTGTGAATGTAAATGCTGAATCAGACACACTTCATCACACAGCAAATGTGCTTAATCACACTTCAGTGTTTCTCGCACTGAATTAGAGCAGCTGTATTAGCATGGTAGATTATTTGCAGGCTCCAAGCACTGCATTGTACATCCTGCTAATTAGCTTGACATTGTAGGAAGGTGAAAACCTCATGTCTCCCACACAGAACTGGTTTGCCTACACAGACTTTAAAATGAATCAAGACCTAATATGGATTTCCTTCTTATTCTTTCACTGTGTTGGTCACAAACACATGTTGTCACGACTTTAAAAAATGCAGGTTTTGGAACCAAACCGATAGACAATACAGCCATATTGCCACAATTAAGGTACTCTATGGGCTTAGGCAGATACAGGTTCATATTAAGGGAACAGAGGCTTATTGGCAGACACACAATGTAAGCCATGAGAGTTCCAGCTTTGGCAAATTGGCAAGGAAGGAGTGGAAATAGGCTGTTTAAGTACTGCATGGCTGACGAGGCAAAGTGGAAACAGGTGAGCAGGTGGGCGGGGCGGGTCAGGCAACTGCAGAGCAGATGAGGGAAGTGGGAACGAGTGTGTAGATGGGGGGCAGTCAGCTGATGGAGAACATATACAGTGAATGTCATAAAACTTTCATAAAAGTTGTGACTTGTGTAACTTATACACGTACAACGTATGCAAAATAACAGACAAGCAACTAATATAACTCTGCTTATGTCTTTCTAATGCAGCACTTCCAGGACTTAGATAAAGATCTGTGTCGGCTTCTCTCTTTTGGCTGAAGGCTATATCATATGATGAGCCAGTGTAGCAGTCCAATTCAGTGTAGTTCTGGTCAGTTCAGTTCGTCATTGTTGAAAAATATAAAGCCAAGGCCCACAATGTGACCTGGTGCAAAAAGACAATAAGACGACGAAGCAAACAACAAAAAAAGTGATGTCTGAAAACTGACATATGTTTCAGTTGCACATAAACATATGCTGTGAGTTCATGAACACTCGTCCACGAATAACATGTTGCCTGTAGCTACTGGCAGTGACCGGGTAGCCATGGCAACAACGCACGGCCATTTGTGGAGAGGGAAAAGTCTCCTTCCTGCTCAGATGAAGGTGAAAAAGCAAATGACGGAGTGATAAACAGAGAATGGATATTTGCATCAGGTACACAGTTGATGCATCGAAAACCAGGATCTGCTCATGCTCTTCACGACTGACAGTAAGCGATGGAAGTCAATAATCCCTCAGACTGCACTTCAAAACACAGCTCCATCCTCCCACTCTAACCTTTTAATTGATTGCTCTCTCCGCCCACTTTGTGTGCTAATCAAAGTGGCATGCTTTCTTTTTCACTTGTCTTCACAGAATGATATTGACAAGATGAATGTGTGTTTGTGTGAGCGTGTGCATGTGTTTGGCCATTCAAGCAGCCTGGCAATGTAATTACTATTTGGACTATTAAGCAGTTTCCACTGGGTATCACCATTCCTAGCAGCAAGACACTAATTACTGCTTTAAAGCTGGGTATATAAATGACTTCCTTACATGACCAATGTAAAATGCAATCTTTGAAGTCAAATGTGATTCTGAGATCATCCTCAATGTAGTTATTTGAATACATTTATAACCCGTACAACAAATAATCAGGGATTGAAATCTTGCTTGAAAAATTATTTTCAGTAGTCAAATAAGGAGAAACATGCTGTGATGCTTTTATTGTGAAAGCCTGCCTGGAAATGATTGCTAAAATTCAACCTGAGGGGTGCAGGAATGTCCTAACCAGGTATTGCAATCCATCTAATATAGAAAAAAAATCTTTATTTTTCATCCTCTGGAACTTATGCATACTATGCACCATATGTCATGGCTGTCCATTCAATAGTGAGAGATATTCTGGTCAAAGTGGCAGACCGACTGACCTATACCGCCAGACTGATATTGCTGTCTCTACAGATGTGTTGCTAGTGCGGATAAAAACCTGTCAATTGTTAATACTTTTCAGAGATATTGTCCTGTTTTGGTAGTTGTCACACACACATACATGAATGCTCAGCTTTGATCAGATGTAATGTCTTACATAGCCTAAACACAGACTCTGTTAATCCACACCTACAATTTTTGAAGTGAGTTGAGAGCAAAAAGTTCTCTTGAATTCATGAATTTAAATTTGCACATTAATTCTGACAGTCAAATTGCTCTCAACTGTTCCCACATGTCTAAAGCCAGAGCCCGGTCTATATGGAGGTAACAGGTTTTCTGCTGAGTCGACACAATGTTCATGTATATTCATCAACGTTAACATCCTGTCCTTTGGCTGAGTGCCCGACTGGAACAAAGCTAATGCCTTGTTAAGGGAGCTTATTGAGCTTGAGGAACATGCGACTCTTTGAATGGAAGCATTGAAAGGTGAGCGATGGGTATATTTTAAGTGCAGCAAGAAAAAAATACATGAAGGGATGTGTAAAGGAAAGCTTTCCTCTCCGAGCACAGTTACTTACTTAAACTACTGAGATACAATAAAATTAACTCATAAGGCATTAGTACATACATGTACACGCTGTATAGATAGGTGACTGAGCAAAGGAAAAAACACCATCAAGATTATTCATACAAGTCTCTGGTCATTCTCACATAATTCCCCTAAACCCGGTTGATGAAGATCCATTTAGTGAAGAGCATGTGATTCTCCTTGTTTTCCCTCATCAAACAGTTCAGTGACCCCTCGTTCCCTGAATAGAAGTGCCTGCATTCATTATGTTTCTCCAAACATGCATACAAATGCATTAAACAAATAAAACAGAGGCTGACAGAATTATTATGAATTAAGTCAAATAATTTACCATTTTTCACACAATGTGAATAACCCCCTACTCAATCAGCTGTTCAACAACATTGGAACGTTAGAGCTAATGGCTAACAAAGAATAGCCTTTCTAACTTTTGGATTTGGATAAATTTACCGCAAAATGAATCAAAATTCAAATCAAAGTTATTTCACAATAGCTGTTTATATATATCTGAAAAGAGAGATGCAGATACAGACCCATAATTAGTATTCGTGCAGCAAGAGGGAACGATTAGGCCACTTGATGAAGTGGCTGTTAACAGCTCCATTCACAAGAGGGGTCGGCACAAACCAGCGTAATTTTCCCTCGTCTCAAAGTCAATATTTTTTTTTAATCGTTTTTTGTTTAGACGCCTGGAATAATGTATGTGGTTAATACAAGTTTAAGAGATTTTAAAGTTATTTTCTACTGTATGAAATATGTCGGTAAATACCCCTCTTGTGAATTTTTGAACCTTTTATGTGTCTTAAAAAAGGTGGTTGCTAAGAAGTGGCTAAATGAGACAACAACATCATCATCATGCCAACTAGTCTCCTTCACAGCCTCGTGTATACTTATGTTCATGCGACCATGGTGTAGATCATTTATAGCCTAACGTCACCCTTTTACTTCTGCTGATTGCATTCATGCTTGAAAAGTCATAAAATTGGCGTTCATTGTGAAGATTCTCTTGCTGAACAAAACGTGTATCATCAACTTGTGTTTGCCCCGGAGCTTATTTTCTGCAATAATCCAAAATCCAATGGAAAAATCCCGTTGGCTATTTGTCGAGGGAACCATGTGCCATGCTAACTTACGAGGTTGGCCTAAATCCCTGCAGCACTCTATTGTCACAATGTGGAACAATTTAACAGTAAGGTAGGAAAAATGTAACCTTCCTCAACAGCAGCAGTATCGGATGACTAGCCTGAGGGCAGAACGAGAGAGATCAAAGGTCACTGAGGAGACATGGATTCACATCATTTGTGTTGTCAGTCAATTTCTGAATTGGTGCTCATTTCACCTTCCCCACATTCTTTGAGCCTGAGAGTCTCCCTCCATGTCTGAGAGACCTGTGCCACCGCTTACAGGCAATAGACAAAGTAAGTGAAAATTGCCTTCTTAAATTAAATAAAGGAATATATTTCAGATAGAAGAGAAGGGTAATTTTATTTCCCAAAATTCAGGGGTAATTCATGGTAACAAATGGAGGGCAAGTCTCTCTTGTCTCTGCAGATTCAAGCCTCCTGTCATGTGTTTGTCAGCATGATAGACGATAAGATAACAGATAAAAGAATTACAAGCATTCTCAATCTGATTTTAATGAAGGATTGTTTTTTAATATCAAGATCTTTGTTTTTACAGTGAGAGTGACATACTTTCTCTCTTCTACTTTGTAGTGGCTGTAGAAAGAACAGTGTGTGTATGGGGAGAAGGTTATGAAACAAACACACAAAGTGAAATGTTGCATGTTTAAGGGCTGCCTCTGCATGTTTTTATGGCGTGCATGTGTACTACAATCCATGTTGTGATAAAAAGATCAGATGATTTTAATAGAGTAAAAAAAAACCTAATTAACCACTTGTAATGCCTTGTTCACACTACACGACTTTAGCCCTGATTATCTACTTGCCGGCAGTTTTTGGAGCTCTCCAACTAAAGTCTCAGATCAAAGACAAACTGAGCGCTGTGTGTAAAAGACATGAGCCAAGAGACTCACCGATGCATCGCAGACGCATCCCAGATATCTAGCAGGCTTATTATCGATCTACAGCAAATGCGATGGCAAGACAAGGGTTGAGGGGAAACCTGGTAGAGGGTTCGGCTGTAACAACAGGAACTTTAATGTCTTCTCAAGTGTGTTTTCGTGTCAAAACGTAGTTTGGAGACCAGACATACTCATCCGGGATTCCTCTTGTGATGTGTGACCCCCTGTCGCCGACTGTGTGGTGTGACCCTGGCTTAAGGAATGAGAGACAAAGTAAACAAACTTGTGCTGTAGCCTGTATGCCCACTGGCCAAAGTTTTTACTTTTCAAATTTTAATGTCAGCATCAGTTGGACCAAATGGTCCTCGGCCGTGTCATGGGCCAGCAGCAGCAGACAGCACCGAGTGGAATGCTGCCTGTGCTAATTTGGACTGATCTTTGTTTTTATTGAAAGTTGATTGTCTGAGTCATTTTAATCGTGAACGTGATGAACCGTGTCTAGTGTTCCAGCTCACCTCGGCTTGCCTGGCCGCCGGTCTTGTTTTGATTCGGTGCAGTGGTGACTGGAGGCAGGTGGCAGCAAGACATCCAAGTGTCTTCAGCATCATTGGATTCTCTTTGTACCGCACAAACTGTATTAGTGTTAAAATTACCGACAAAATTACTGACACCCTCCAGGTGCTCGGATAAAAGGCCTCTCCATCTCAAGGGTCTGAATGATTACGTGGATAACATACTAAATTATTTTGTGCATACTTTGGTTGAGGCAACAAAACCAATTAGCTGGATTTGGAAAAAATCATCACGTTTGTCCTCAAAAATAAGTACGTAAAATAAATAAAACGTAAACAATATAACATGGGTACGGAAAACACATAACTCAACATCACTTTGGGACTTACTGGTTGAAAGTCCTGTGCTTGTTTGACCCATTCATGCTCCCGGAGCATTTTCTCTGATCACTCTATATCTATGTCTCAATAATGAACCTGGATGGCTTTGCATTGTAGCCGAGATGTGTGACAAAGCGTCTGACTTTGACGCTGTGGGAATAAGAACGAGCTCTGCTTTTCTATGAAGGGCCTTTTCTAGTCTTTCTAGTCTAGTCTTACACTACATGTCAACCTTTACCCATTCACAAACACATTTGTACAATGATGGCAGAGTCTGCCATGCAAGTCGCCAACCTGCCCATCAGTATCTAATCTAAATGCTCATACACACATACCGATGCACATATCATCTTCCGATTAGTGGACAACGTAACTGCTCTACCTCCTAAACCACAGCGTAATAAAAAATAAAAACTGGAAGATAATGACAAACTCATTCAAGCAGAATGCATTGCGCTAACCTGTATCAAATGACTGCTGTTGGTTAACCACAAGTGTAAACACAAATTAAAATAATAGTCTCATTTACCAGCGAGCCAGGAGTCTCGCGGTTCCCTTACTGCCCCTTCGTTTTCTTCGTGCTCTTGCTCAGCTAATGGAGCTTGATATACCTGTGTCTGGGGAACAAACATTTGCAATTACAGTCAAAACCATGTTCTCTCCCGGAAATTGACTTTGGCAAATGGCGAGACAGCTTCATTAGCTGCAGAGCTGTAAATATCATCTAAGTCTGGCTGCGAGAAAATGTCTTGTCTAACACCTAATCAAGCAACACTCGAGGCATGAAGAAGGAGCCCTTCTGAGAATTACTAAGTTCTTCTTGCCCTGAAATATCTGTTGCTGCAGCCATCTGGTCCTATTGCTCCTCAGATGGACAGCTACACACTTACAAAGAATGAACAGCCGAGAGCACTTATGTTTCACAGCGGTGTAACGAGATTGTGGGAGGGAGCTGTACATCCTCGATGCAATACTTGTTGAGAAAAACTTTTGTTCTTTGAACCGCAGCAATGAGAAAGAAACAAAGTAGCTTTGGATGAAAGACTGGTCTCTAGGCTGTTCTGCTCATCACAGAATATGTGAAACGTTTTTTCTTTTGAGGTAAATTTGAAATGCCCATCATCACAGAGAAGATCGTACCAATTTCATTCACTCAATATTGAGTCTCTGTGTTTTGTGCATCACTAGTTGCTTCTTTCTAAGTGTTCTTATCAAAATGTGAAAAGCCTTTTGTCTTGTCACCGTATGACAGCTTCACACTTCCACTTAGCTTTCCTCTTATTGTGTAGGTAGATAATACCACGAGCCAGAGGAAGAAATAGCTTTTGAAAAGTGCAGGTGCATTGCGTGTGTGTGTGTGTGTGTGTGTGTGTGTGTAGTGTTGAAGCAATATGAGGGTTTGCAATTAATTTGCCTTCTTTTTGCTATTACGGGAATCCTACTGTACACCGCAATCCAAAAAATGAAGTGCACTTTCAGTAAGTTTAGCAACAGAGCTCTTTTTATTTTATTTCCTCTCTCTTCTGACTGAGCTTGAGTGTCAAACAACCAGGACCTTTTCTTTGGGCTGTTCAATCACTTGACTATGATGACTCACTGTAAGAAACCCAACAAAAACTCAGTAGTTTGTCTCTTTGGGCTGTCCGGACCTACGATTTCAGGTTCAACAGCATGAGAGAGATTATTGTGAGACGCTGCGAGCGGGGAAAACACATAGCCCTACAGGGGCATAACAGATTGCAATAAATGCACAGAGAATAATCAATTGGGAAAAATATAGATGGGGATATTGATACTACTTATTTGTGACACTAACTATATCACAAATGACCACACCTACCCTGTCATTTCTTTGATGAGACAGTTTTACTGTAGCAACCGCGTCAAAGGAGAGATATTGCTAATCGCATGTTGCCTCTTGCAGGTAAACAGAAGGCAGTGGATTAACATCTAGGTTAGCCCATATCCGTGCCCTGCCAGTTTAATTTCCAGACAGATGGCACCTGCTTTCTGGCGAGATAGTAGAAACACCTGGAGATGAACCACACACATGCATACAAATGCCACCTTGTATGGTATGTAACACCAAGATGAGTGTGTCATCCAACAGATAATGAGCCGTTGGGATGCTGTGGGTTGAAAGCTCCAAAAGAAAGGGTAACCATAGAGTCATTGGATAAGAGGAGAGGAGGAGCTTTCTTATCAAAGCCCACCACCCACCATAATAATGTCTTTGGGGGAGAGCTTCTCATGCATGGGACAAAACCTACATGCTACAGCACACTCGCACGTCTTAAAACATGAGTATGTCTCCATAGACATTTGCTATTTGTCTCTCCAGCATCATCCTCTTCGTTAAAGATCAAACGAAACCACAAAAGCAAGCTTCTGTGGTTTGTTGTTTAGTGATTGTGTCTGTAGGGTAGGACGTGTAGGACGTGAAGGGAGTTAAATATGAGTGCCCAAATAAGCTTTTTGGTGGATATTGAGTAGTCCCTCATTGTCTCTGACCTCTGTTTGTCACCGACATAAGAAGTCATTAGCAAGCGCTCAAACGAGTGAGCTAAAAGCAATGTGAAGATTCTCTTGTGTATAGGGGTGTGTGTGTGTGTGTGTGTGTGTGTCTAAAACAGTGACAGACAGCAGGGGAATAGCAACAGGATGTGGAGAAAATCAAACAATTATTGAACCTATTTTTTTCTGTTCCAAAGACACCTTTTTAATTAAGGAATCAATCCTCTGTCAGGAATGAAATGCAAACCATTAAATAAAGATGTCATTCTGTCAGTGTTGTGAATAGTACCCATAGTTTCACCACACAGAATGCTATTATTTCAACAGCTCACCCCTTGTGTTGTTTGTTGCTGCCGCCGACATTGTGTGTGTGTGTGTCTGTCAAACAAGCAAACCCCAAGGTAAGGTTTCATATTTTTTTGGTGACAAGAAAATAATCTTGGAAAAGGCTGAAAAGAGCAGTCATTGGTTACAAAGAAAGAGCCTAAATTGTCTATTATCATCATGAATAGACCAGCAAATTAATAATGTCGTAAGTATTATTAGTAGTGAGCTGCTATTTGTGCCGTTTTCTCTGAAAAAAACTGAATTCTGTGACTTATTATGGGTGTAACAACAGCCAAATCACACAAAGATTAGAAAATAAATTACTTAAACGTTAATTAGAAACTGCACTATAATTTAAAACTGGAGCAATACTCTAACTCTAAATACATACAACAATAGCCTGGTAATATGCCGTGTGTGTGTGCGTGTGTGTGTGTGTGTGTGTGTGTGTGTGTGTGTGTGTGTGAGATAACCAAGTAAAACTACAGAGATCAACAGAAAGACATTAGATACAAATCTGAGAGTGCAAACGGTAAACAGAACATAGAAATAAATATGAAAGAAACCAAACAGTTGTACCGGTATTCCTTCACTGTAATTAACAGCAAAAATCATGATGATTCTCTGGAGAGAAATCTCCTCACGTTTCCAATGCTTTGCTAGTTTGATAAGCCAAGAGTATAAACTTGTCGTGTCCGTCGCAGCTTGTGAATCGCTGGCATTATTACATGGAGTTATTGCACAGTCGTGCTATGACATCATACCACTGAAGAAAAAAACAAAGTCGTTTCAACAGACCTTTCAGCAATAAGGATGATGTGTAGACAAGCTGCACAGACACAATACTGAGCTCAAATCTGTGGTTTATGGACCCTCTGTGGTTTGCGATTAAATGAACGATCTAATCCGCAACACTTGAGAACATCTGCATTTCAGCTTAAATTACACTCTCAGGGATACATATGCCTTCAGCACTTATAGCCCATCTTATCTCCTCTCACCAGCTTGCATTGTTAAGTGTGTGATGTGTGCGTGTGTGTCTGCTTGGTCAGCAATACCCTTGTCAGCCCCCACATTAATCTTCATTTACCCCCCCCTTACCGAGGTGTACCGGTGGGATAGGTGACACTGACATCTCAGTGGGTGGTACAGATCAGGTGGACATCAGAGTGTGATGTAACAAAAGGAGGGGAGAGTAAATTGGAGATCCACTGCCAAGAAAGACTTCAAACCTGTTCAAGACAATAGAAAGCTTCTGTACAGGGTGATGGTATATTTCTAGTATAGAGAACTAACTACAACATCCGTACAGTTATCGTCTCTGGCACTCGTTAGGTAGCCTTTTTTCCTTAAGACCAGAGTCATTTTTCCATTTTTTCAATTCCCAGTGTCAGTGGAACTGGGACATTCTCTGCCTGAAGTTTAGTTTAGCCTCTTCACTGCCATCCTTCCATTGTTAAAGGAAATGACAAAAAAAATCTTACTTATATTATTTCTCATTGCAGGTTCTCTACATCTAATTAGTTTTATTGAGACACTTTCAATGTCTAGCACTTTGTAAAGTGTTTTCATAGTATTTCGCACCTAAGAAGCACATTTTAGGAAAAAACATTTTCTATAACTTAGATAGAGGCAACAACGTAAGTTATGCAGGAGATTATATTGTGTTTTTAAAAATGTTATACTGTAGCAGTGACCAGACAAAGAAACAGTTTGGACACTGAAATAAAAAGAGACCAGAGACTGTATATAAGAAGTCACCGTGACGTACTCATTGGTTTGTGGACTGTTTTAAAGCCTTGAGTGTGTCATGGCACAAGGTAGCCCCGCCCTAAAGCATACCCTGCTTTATGGTCCTTTAAACTATAGAGATTGAAACCATAATCTCATGTTTACAATGTTTACTGAGGTAATACATTTAAGTAGCTATTGTTGCAGCACAAAGTGCTGATTTTCCTTCCCTGTTCTCCAGACTTTTGTACTTCAAATAACCGCAGGAACAAGAGCAGGTTCACATTTTAATGACCATGCATGCATGGTATGTGTGTTTGCAGGTGCTCTATGTACACACATATCGCACGAGTTCATTTCGCTCAGTTGTTCATAATGATTGATTTCTGCAGGGCTCAGTCGAATAAGCAGGAGATGAAGGACTTGTCTACTGTGAAACCACAATTATTCTTTTTGAGCTCTGCCATCTATTGAGAAGCAGCAAGTGGAACAACCACAGCTGACACTGAACGTGCAACGCATTGTTGAACACATGCTTAATGAGGGAGAAGCTTAAGACCAGCATCAGTTATCTTTACAGCCATCCTTTCAACACTTATTCTGAGAAAAGAACTTCACTTTTAGTGAAGTTGCACCATGAGTGTCAGTATAACCTTTCTTTAAATCTTGCAAACAAGACATGTCTGCTTTTTTATGATATTTGATGTATTAGGCTTGTACATCACAGTCACATACAGTATGTCAGTATTGATTACAGATGATAGATCAATCTAAAAGTAATAATTTTATATTCAACAAAGGCCCCTCTTTGGTGCATGCTGAAAATACTGCTGATAATTCTCTGACTGGAGGAAGAATCTGCAACTTCAGTAGAAATGATTCAGGTAGATTCAGCAGGATTTGGTGTCGAGATGCAATTCATATAATGACATCTGAGTCTCTACATTGCAAGCTTGCAGGCAACTGTATAAAATATACATGTTAATCATATTAATCACATTCAACTTTCAGCATTTCTGTTTGCTGATGTCGCAGATATCTTTCAAGCAAAGTTTGAGCAGGAATATCCCTGTTTGTGTGGCTTTGCATCTATAAACAAGTAAGGCAATAGATTGAGAATAAAAGCATTTAGAAAATGTTCTCCAATACTCTGATCATGAGATACAATAAATACAAAATAATATATTCATAGATTAAGTTAAAACCACAAAGCCTAGAAAAGAAATTCAAAATTAACATCAGATTTCTGGAAGAAACCACTTTGTAAGCACCTTGATGTCAAACAGGTCACAGGGGAACTGTAAACTGGCTTACTATACGATGTGTCTGGCATTCTGCTGTGACATTAAGGGACATTACTATGGTAATAGAATCCATTAACAAAACAATGTCACCAATAATGAGATTACCGTCATGTAACAAAAGCCATATGTTGCTGCTGCAGGTGATGTCCTGTTTGTGAGAAACGCGAACGCAAATTAGGACAAGAGAAGCAGAAGCATGAGGTTATAGCTCCTGAGGAGACTATTAATGAGATGACAAGGAGACAAATACATTCGTTACACTGTTTTCTGTCCAAAAACACCTCAATGAAACACATAAAGTTGAAGACACATCAATGTAACAGTGTCATCTGAATGGTTAACAAAGTTTAGCCTCACTCAATCTCTCATTCCTTTACAGCAGTCAGGTTGAGTTAACTCTAATTTAATTCTGCACAGATACATCATATTCATAGATAAGACGCTTTCAAAGTCGTATAACTATGGATGCAAATTACACTCCGCTCCATTGTGTGTGACTTCGACACACAGTATTATAAGAGATAGCAAACTATTTAGAGATAAGCCTCGTGTTTCATTACATGCCGTATATGGCACAGGCTGTAATAGCTTCTTTAATGGAAGTAGAGGCCGTTCAATTGATTTCTTCCTACTTTGACCTCGATGAGAAATGGAATTGTGTTGTCCAACTCTAAATTATGGAAATAATTAGAAGAGCAAAAAGATGAAGAAACAGGCCATGAAGTTACAGGAAAAAAGATTACGGAGAGAACATTTCATATTTATGACTTTCCAGCATCTGTATAGGTTCAAATGGTTTAAAAACACTTGATATCTAGTATGTGAATGTGTGCAAAAGTTACACAGCAGCCCTGAAGCAAAACACTGACTGGCATATTCCCACAGCGTGGGCACTGCAGATGTCTTGTAGTTCTGCTGGTCAAACATGACAGCATTAGGAAGCTATTTTTAAGGCCACAACCACACTACTAGATTTAGCATCGTTTGCGAAATGATTTCCGTCCATACTAGCAAGCCTGAAAAGGAATATCACATGACTATTCAAGTACACTCGGTATGCGGGTACCGGTGTAAACAGAAACATGAGTATTTCAGTAGTCTTTACTAATTTGATACTTAAGATCTTCCTCTAAAATCGTCCTCTATGTACTCAAACAGACAAATTCCGTGGAAGGCTGCAGGTCTTGATCTCTCTCTCACACACACATCGAATTTACTTTAAACACTTTCAGATAAAAGTGTACTAGATCATAGGTCAATAAATTTGATCAACGCGCGTATCTCACTCGGTTCCCCTCGGTTTCGTTGTTGTCGGTTGTCACACTCGTAGCTCTCGGTAGCGTTTCTAAACTCCTTCGTTTTCAGCTGCTCTAAAACTCCGGAGTAGTGTGGGCACTCAGTGTAAACCTAGCAAAGGATATGCGTTTTAAAATGGAAACATAGTACTGTGGATGTAGCCTAAGTATGTTCCGATCTAGACATCTTGCCTCAGTGCTAATGAATTCTGCTCTTCCCTGGCTGACCTGACCTCTGACCTGTCCGAGGACATCAAGCAGAAAGAAAATCCAACCTCTCAGGGGGATTATTAGAGCTCATGTGTATAAAATGATTCGTCTGTCTCTTGGTAATGTGTCAATATACGCTTGTTAAATGCATAGTGTATTTTCAAAATAAAAGCTTCCGTCGAGAAGTTGGGTTTGGGCAACAAAGCCACTTAGTTGGGGGTTAGGGAGAGAGCGTGAGCTCAGTGCGTTGATATCAGACGCTAAAGGGGCATCGACCAAGAGCTGTGGCTGCAACAGCAGGACTGCAAACAATAAAAATAAATTCTTGCTGTGAATATGTAACTACAGCATCCAATGCCGCAGTTACAGCAGACCCGTAACCATAGCAACATGAGCAAATTCAGCACTCCAACCGATCATTCATTTGAGGTTCATATAGGCTCTGTGGATGACATTAAAGTTAATATTGGACAAATGAAAAGTATTTACTTGACTTCTTGAGCACGCAGTGACATGACTGGATGTGACTGAGGCTGGAATGGGGAGATTCAACAACGTTGTGTAGCGCATCAGAGCCCTTTGTATTAATAATGTGCGACTATAAAAAGAATAACGAGAACAAGCAAATACTTAAATTGATCACAGAAATAATTCAGCATTGTTATGTAACTATTGCATCAAAAAGCCCCAAACGTTAGAATATTTGAAGGGGGAATAGGTTGTCCACCTCTTGAGGGACGGAGACATCTGAGAAAACCAGTCACGCCCCACCATCAAAATGAATCTGCCAGTCGTTGAGCATGTTAGTGCAAATTGGATTCTTCTGATTCAAAGTAATTTGAAGAAGGAGAGAGGAAGACATGGGCAGAAAAGGAAAAGAGTGAAAGGAAGTAGGAAAGGGCAAAGTAGAAAACAATTACAGCTGATTTATGCTGGACCATGCGGTTTCTTGAAATCTGGAGACAATCCATTGAAAGCCTTTTAAGAAGTGTAGCGCAAGCGTGTGTGGAATTGTTTTATGGATGTACTACTGTCATACTGCAGACTACAATGTATTACTTCTGTCTTTTGCAGAAGAGGCATTCTTTCCTCAGCAAACTGCAGCTACTGGAAGACTGAAATGTCAGCAAAAGTGGAGATTGTGGGTTGTTCTCACCATTACGTCTCATCGTGCACTTACAGTAAAGATTTGTTTTATAGCTTCATTGACACATCTTTCAGCGTGTGTTTGTGTGTGTGTGTGTGTGTGTGTGTGTGTGTGTGTGTGTATCAAAGCACCAAACAGCACAGCTGTGCAAGTCTCTCAATACAATTAGCAGCAGGAGCTCACATAAATCAATAGTGTGGACACACGTGCACACACACAAAGACCCTTTCTTTTAAACACACACCTTCACAAGGACAAGAAAAGGGCGGAACCTCATCTGATAATCAAATGACTGAAAACCCCTGTCAGCCTTGGTTTTTTAAATGAACGTATTGTTGATAACTGCATGCCATGATGAATAATAACTTACATCAGCTACATAAACCGCACAGACTCCTTCACTAATTCAGATAAATTGAATTACTGCACTGACACTGACTTCACGTGCAACCTGAAGTCTGCCTGATAGGCTGTTGCCTGGATGTGGGATGTGAACAGTTTAAATGACAAAACAAGAAAAAGCTCTCTCTTCTCTCCCCTAAACGGGATGAAAATGCCCCTGAGGAAACAGGGGAAAAAACAAGGGTAGTTGTACGTTTACCTCGAGACTAAAAGCAGGGTTCTGTTGAGTCAAATTGATGACATTCAAATGTATTTTTAGCTTATCTCTTCTTAGCAGCATTTGTCAGTTTGCTCTTGAGCCAGGCATCAGGGGACGTTGGCCAATTTACTGACACAATAACAAGGTTTTTGAAGTATGAACGAAATATCTTGGGTGAGTTGCTACCTTTTTATAAACATGCAGTAGAGTTGTGGTGTCCCGTGTGTGACGATTGCATTTACAGTTTCGAGAATGTTAAAACTATTTTAAAAAATGAGCCAAAGCGATTGAGCAAAACTGTAGACCTTAATGGCTGCTCAGAGGGGCAGTGCGCAGGCAGCTTCTTGGATGATGCTAGAAAGAACAGGAGTTGTCCTCCATAATGCATAACCACTCTGTAGCTACAGATGTGAGACAGGTTCATGCTTTGCTCAATCTCAACTGTAAGATGTTCTTCTTCCCTTGTTGTGTGACATTTTGCAGCATGGAAAGCCTCTGAAGAGCTCCTCTCTCTGCTTCCACACTTCCCAGTGCAGCACAGCGCATCCAGCGTGTCACACTGGTGAATACTCCCTCGAACCGGTACGATCCAAAGCTCTGCGTCCTCCCGTTGAGGCGCCTCACAGCGCAACGATGTCTCCAAACACACGCACGGATTTCATGGAAGCGATTCGTTCCCATCGTTCCTTTTACGCTCCGTCCTAGCGCTTCTTCTGGTGGGAACCCGATGTCCTGCATGTATTTTCTGCGGAGATTGTAAAGTAGATGGAAGCCGAAGAAGCCATGTGGAGAGCGGCCACGTCCCTTGGTGCGAGCACCGGAGGCGTAAAGCGACAATAACAGGACATCATCGTTTGCGCTTTCGTGGAGAAAAAAAAACGATCCGTCGATGAGGAAACAACGAGAGACGAGATGGTAGAGAAGTAAGTGTTACAGATTATTAATATTCTACATAACTGTGCACCTTATGATAGTGATATGAACTCAAAGGAACAATTTATGTTGTTATGTGAATTGTTTAATTGTGAGTTTCTAGTGTGGTTAAATTAATCGTGGCATCGTTTCTTCTGCCTCACATTACCATTTATATTTGATCTTATCTCTTTGTGATATTTTAACTGTAGCTTTTTCTATAAATGTACAATATTGTGGTATGTGCAAAATTCAAAACGACAGTGATGAAGAAAATGCTCATGTAGTTATGTAAAACAAATATCGTAAAAAGGGAAAATAATCTTTATTTATGAGTTTATTTTACATGGTTTCAGCTTAGTTTAGTGAATGATCGTCGCCATAAGTTGTTTACTGTAAAATACTGGCTATTGAGACCTCATGGGGTGGTTATGTAATTGCATCTACTTCAGCAAGCTGTTGGGGGAAACGAGATTGTGACAAAGAGTGTTTAATTTTTAATGAGCTTCCATTTAGTCGTTGTATTCATTTGTATTGTATTGCACAAGAGCAAGGAAAACCATCATTTTATTTCCCGTAGGGAGACATATGTGTTACCTGTTCCATAAGAAGCCTTAATTAGTTGAATCCAGGATTCCCCTCAATAGATCTGGCTCAGAAGAGAAAGCTAAGATGTGAAAATTCATGCATTTAATAAGTACAGATATAATTGTAAATGTTGCTGCTGGAGAACTACAGGTGGTACGCAGAACGTGCATTGAACGAAAAGTGCTCCACTTGCATGCAGCTCATTCTACTACCTGGAAATACAGTTCAGTTGTCTTCTAGACTGGTGGAAATGATAAAGGTTACTAAAAAAAGAATATTTTACAATAGTGTTCATGTGTTAGATCAGTCCTGGAACACTTTGTATGAGTTTATGAGTTTATATCCTTGTTGACAGTAGTGAATATATTGTAATAACCATCAATGATAGAGTTTAAAGTATGCTCTATTTTCTCCAGAGGGTTATTGCCTCGTAATTTATTTGCTTTGATGGTTTTATATAGAGCTGAAACAATAAGCGGATTAGTCAGATGACTGAAGGCTTATTGAAATAACAACAATTTTGATAATCAATTTAGTGTTTAATTAACACCTTTTAAAGCTGAAAGGTCAAACTGTATCTGGTTCCAGCTTCTTCGATGTGAGAATGTGCGGCTTTCTTTTTAATGCAAACACATTTTTTGGACAGTTGTTTAGACAAAATGAGATATTTCAACACTTCACCTTGTGCTCTGGAAATTTCTATGGTTATTTTTCACAGTTTGTTTGTCGCTTTCACATTTTTAACCCGCCAAACCTTTAATCGATTTATCGAGAAAATAACCACCAAAGATAGTGTAGGATGCAAATTATTGTTTCTAGCAGTCATACGCTTACATTGTAAGAACCAGATGGTTATTTATGTCTTTATCTAACAGATAGAGAGGTATGTAGGTGGATAGAAATAAAAACAGAGTGATGGGACGAATTAGACTAAGACGAGTATGTCCAAGGGGAGACTCTTGTAATGGAAAGAAATTGATCCACATTCATCACTTCCATCCTCACAGTGGCCGCACCTGACCTTCTTGACCCGAAGTCTGCCGCCCACAACTCCAAACCTCGCCTGTCATTCTCAGTCAATCCAGTGGTGCTGAACACTCCAGAGGACGAGTGTGACACCCGGACTATGGTCATGAGGTGGAAAACTGTGTCAGCCATCTTCTTCTTGGTGGTGCTTTACCTCATTATTGGGGCGACGGTATTCAAAGCACTGGAGCAGCCTCACGAGAGCTCCCAGAAGCTGGCTATTCTAACACAAAAACTGGAATTCTTGGCCAATCACACCTGCGTGAACTCCTCTGAGCTGGAGGATTTGGTGAAGGTAGGTGGAAGCATCAACATCTATTTATATTTAAAATCTTTTCTCTTCTGCAGGACCTGGCGATGACCGACAATAATCAAATTTTTCTCATATATATTTTTTAAATACCTGCAGAGGTTACTACTGGTATTTGGCAGCTTTACTATGTTTGTTTGAGAATTGTGGAAATGGCACAATGATTTTGAGTAAAAACTACCAGAGCTTTCACCTGAGGATATTTAAGAGAGGAATGGACTCTTTGAACACGAGACATCACTGTTGATTAACTGTTCAGCAAGACCGTGATCCTTTCCTAACCGGTGCACGTGTTTAGTATTTTTCATCATCATGATGATGAACGTCCTCTAACCTTAAGAACATGGAACATGTTTTTCTTTCTGCCAGGAATCTCTTTAGGCAACAAACCTTCTTGGTAGGAAAAGATCATGTTTAGGGTAAAATAAACCGTTTCTGGCAGAAAGCCCTTTAGCTTAACTTGTTCTGTGCGCTAACCTTGACATTTTTTAAGCCTAACCTTAACGTAGTTGTTTTTGTGCCTAAACCTAACCAAACCTTTGACCATATCGTTGTCACATCTTAAAATGTATTTATTTTTCAACAGAGATTTGTTTTGTTTTTGAAGGCACAGCAAAATGATCAGATGTTATTCTAAAGGTCAGTTACAAACAATGTATTCTAACGTTTAATTCGGAGAATTTGTTTATTCCAAAGTTTTACTCTCTATACTTACATTTCCCTCCACAAATATTCAAAAGTACTGTAGTGCACTGTGTGGGATATTAAAGGAAACTATCGAAGGAATCCTGTAGTTTCTTAAAGCGATGCTACTCAAATGTCAGATGAATTTGCATTGTTTTACTTGTAATGTAGGCCTGACCTAAGAAGGTGAGAAAGATCTCTTGAAAACAAAAATATTTTCATAATAATGAGAAAACCTCAAGTTTAAGAGCACATTTAGTACATTTAGCCTTTGAATAAACCCATGAAATAAACAGAACGAGCACTTCCCTGAAAACATTTCCCTTTCGGACTAAATGCACACCATGATAATGCTGTTGTTAACATTGGATGGGATTTTAATCAATAAGCGAGTCTGTGTGTGGGATTTTGCCATCTCAGACTACAGTAAAGCCACTTTAATCACATTGACTTTCAAGATGTTTTTCTCACGGCAGAGCTGTGTAGTTACTGATATGGATAAGGAAAGCCATGACTGTAACAAGCAAGTGTTCTTGTTTTAGTGACATATGCTTTCTGGTAATTATAAAAAGACTTTCCAGGTAGAGACTATGTGAATATTTTGTCCTCTCATTTCTGAGCTCCAGTATGAACGACATACTGGAGAGCAGGACAAATGCAGTTCATGGATATTCACCGTTATCCGGAAAATAATGTGTTATCTCTAAATTATGTATCAATGTTTCCATCTTCTGGGTTTCCTTCAAACAGTTTCAGCAGTTGTTGTCCACTGTGTTGGCTTCAGTATCACTACAAGTCTCTTACATATTAAAACTGACTAGAGCTGACAGGATTTATTTTTGAGTAATGGTTACCACCTACTTGTATGTAAATGACACTGTTTTCGATTAAGAAGGGCTGGTAACAGATGGCGTTAATTTGACTTGAAGAAGCTGAGTTAATATTCAGAGATGATGATGATGCTTTCTGTCCTGAGATTATCATCTGTCTGTTTGACTGTTATAGTGATCTTGTATTTTATGTTAGCTTAAACATACACGTACAGTGATACAAAAAATGAAGTAGATACTTCAAAGCAAATGATACTTCAAGTATATGGTGTCATGATTATTGCTGCTCATCATTCTACTGTCATTGTGAGCATGTTAGCATGCTAGCATTTAGCTCAAAGCCCAGCTGTGCTGAAGTGGAGTCGCTATCTCTCTATGATATCCAATCAGACTTTTTTTAAAAGGTCAAGAGTGTAGGAATACGTGGCATCTTGCGCTGAGGTTGCAGATTGCAACCAACTGAAACTTCTTCCATTTGCCGAGCTTGTAGAAGTACGCTGGCTGACGTGAATGGCCCGCTCTAGAGCCAGTATTTGATTTGTCTGTTTTCAGCTATTGTAGAAACGTATGCAGTTATAAATGACTCAATCTTCAGTAACGATTCTTATTTACAGGGGATTATACTGTACGCTAAGGAAAACATACTTTTTAAGATTATATTACATGTCTGCCCATGTACAATAGTGTATGCCCTTTAGTATTAGCCTAAAGTTGTAATTTAACTTTGCTAACAACCATGTCTACTTTACTCGTTCACATTCAAAATCCCTTCCAGGCTTCCGTTTCAGAAAAACCAAAAGTCAATTGAGGGGAAACTGTCCTCTGTCCCAAAAATGTCTTTTCAGCCAAATGACAGTTTGTTTTTAGGCAAAGTATGACTCCCTCTGTCCCTGATCTTTCCACTGAATCAGTCTGGGCTCATTGCAGATTCCAAAAACAAATTACTTCGTCTTGGACCTCAGAAACAAATTACAAAATGAACTGAATTAATTATTGGCTGGGAAATTTGCCTGTTGGATGCATTTAATATCACTTTAGTGTTTTCCTAATGCTTTAAGGCTAATTATTCTATACTGTTACCGCAGTATATACATAACACCAGTCCTACTTTGTACCGTCCGACTAAACAGATTTGCCCATCAGTCAGTACCCTGATGAGTTCAGCAGCCTTGCAAACAACTCTCTCTTTTGATTATTCATTGATAAAAGCAGGTGTCCCCCACTCATTTTTACTGAATTATGTACGCAACACACACACACACACACACACACACACGCTCACAAACACACACACACACACACACCATTATAGGCTCCCACTGATCAAAAGCCAGTCAGAAGAGAATTGAGGAGAGATGTGCTCTCAGAGGGAGTAATTAAAAAAGTGAGTGATGTCAAAAAGCTCAGATGATTCAATCTCTCCTGTCTGTTTGCCTCAGCTGGGAGACAACCAGTGTGGTTTCACATTATCCTGTCTTATCATTTCCCATGGCCATTGTTGGTTTGCTAAGACAGTGAATTAATGTGCCCGCTTTGGCTGGGAAACAAAGGGGCTGAGTGAGCCAAGCCAATCTGATTGTTTGATTTGTTAAATTGTGTTTTTAGAAGCACAGTGGACGTAGGGTTTCAGAATTGTATCTTTGAACCATCTCTTTTGTTGCATTTAGAAATGATATAGAGATACAAGAGGTAAAAACACTGAACTGTTGATGAATTCACCTTTATACATTATGTTGTTTATTGTGTCTGTGAATACATTTGTCAATGCATGAGTTGATTACAATTTGCCTTTTGGTTTTGTCATTCTGCGATTAAAAAATGCATCCATTGTTTTGTTTTTTGTTTCTTTATTTTTGTTTGGGTTTTAGTCTCCACTAAGGAGCAAAGAAACAAACTGTTAACACAATTTTAATATATTACAAGTGCCTTTTGCGTGATACAGTTGAACCAACTGCTGAGGGAAATAGCAGGCTCTTTAGCCGCTAAATGCTCTACAATCTTCACTATAGTTTACTAATTTTGACTGTCTGTCGTGGCAGGTTGTTTGCAGTGCGATCATCAAAGGATTTGACTGAAATTAAATTTTTGTCTGCTGCAATGAGAGCGGTGAGAGGGAACCAAAAGAGTTGCTGGCTGAACAACCCAAACAATGAGCTGAACGAAGCTAAAATGCTCTTAAGTTCTAAGGGAACCTGCAGAGTCAGATGATTATTCTCTGTAAGTTCCTCACTACAAGTTACCTTTTACATGAAGCTGGAATTAAGCTTCACCCAGCTGTTCGAAAACGAAAGAAAATCCAGATATGGAAATCAATTTCACTGCAGGGACAACGTAAACAAACCACTACTATCTATTTATGTGCTGTTGAGACCTACTGTTACGCAAAGACTCTACCTGTATTAACACAGAAGCATAATTCGTGCTTTAGGTGACACATAATCCTTTGATCTGTTTTTAAAATGAAATCATTTTTTTCATTGGCATTCATCCATACCGATAGTTTTGGTTTTCACCAAAGATGGAAAGTATTTTTTTATTTTTTTCTATCCCTATGAAAACTATTGGCGAAGAGATTATATTGATATTTTCAAGCACCATAAACAAAATGTGCTTTCATTTATATTGTATTGCTGTGGAGGGTATTTCAAAAACTAGACAAATAAAACTCTACATGGCTAGATATCTCTAGTGTTATTTCAAACCTATCGTCAAACAAGAACGTTGATGTTAGACGAACCTGCAAAACATTTTACAATATCCGTGCATGGTATGGTCAAGGTTAGAGAAAGATCGTAGTTTTAGTTAATAAAAAGAGGAAGGATATAGTTTCAGATCTGTGCTTGGATGCAAACTCCGCACTCTTACTTTTCACCTCGCAATTGATAATAATCGCACAATATTTCCTGCATTGGCACTTGACGTTGGCCAAAAGTAAGGTTCAAAATCATCCAATATGAATATGCTCTTTTGTAATTTGAGTGAACCAACCATTTAAGCTGCGTTTGTCAACTGCAGCCTATATCTCTCCACCCTCTGACACATCATGACATGTTAACTCGTGTCGTTACATTGTTCCCTCACTTTCCTATCCATTATTCATTCATTTCAGCTCTCACACGCTCTGCCTCATCACAGTCAACAGTCGAAGGTTAACGAAAGCTCTCTCAGTTTCACTAAGGAAAGATGAATCGCAACAGCCTGACATTGCAGTGACCCTAAACTGTGTGTGCATGTACAGAAATAGCTGACTGTGCTGCTTCAGTAGGACTGTGGGCAGTGTTATATGCTGCACAAGATTATTGTAGCATTACTGCTCTGTTCCTGAAGGTGTATTGATGTTAAATACAAATAATGGAGATCATCAAAAAGAGCTACTCCCCCCCCCCCCCAGTACAAGTCGCCTTGTGCCACACAGGAATTATTAAATCATTTTTATTGCTCTCGATTGGCAAAAATCCCACATATACACAGTGGAATTAAAGGTTTAGTCCATAAAGTATTCTTCTGTGATTTATTATCATCGGCTCTGTGGCAGTGTCTGCTACTCCCAGAAGACCTCAAAGCTTTTCTCTTACTTTTGTCCGAGTAATTATTCTATATCTTGAGAAGCCACTTGGGCCAAGGAATATTTTGTCTTACTGCAGTGAACTGATTTTGTTTTAAAAAGCCTAGTGAGATAGGTTTTATACAGCCTTCAGAGTTCAATTCAATTAGTGATGACAACTGTTGCAGACACATTTCATCAACTGTAGCTCGATAGCTAATGAAGCTGAACATATCTGGCACACTTAAGGATTCCAACTGACCCGTTTTCAAACGAGAACCTTGCAAAAGGGTTACAAACAAGGTTATAATGTTATTTATGTCATTGGACAATAGGATTGTGCATCAAAATGTAGTTTGTAGTCCCATTTTGCGACATAAGAAAAAAAAACAATATATTTTGGAGGTTGGAGGAGGAATGAGCTGCTCTGAAGTCTGGTGGTACAGCAGCCGCTACTTCTGTATCTCAGCAGGTTGAACAGGCTGTGGCTGGGGTTTTAATAATATCGTTCGCAGGCACCTCTTGTCACCGATATCAATGATGCACGGTTGATGTGTATGAAGTTCTGGGCAGTATAAATACAAGAAGAGACTGAGGATGAAGCTGAATGTCCCAGACAAAAGCCATGTTTTCACGTTTAATATTACAAGGGAAAAGGCTTGTAACCAGTTTCAACATATCCAAACCAATAAAGACCATGTCAGAGCTGCTAAATTTAGCCTAATACACAGTGGATGTGCTGGTTGTATAAAGGGCTGTTGTTGTTGTTGTTTTTACACCTGTGACCCCACAAATTCATGTACTTTAGTTGTCCATGATGTACTCTTGGCTTTGGCAGTAATGCTCAGTAGTTACAACTCTAGGTAGTAAGCTAGTTAGCCAGACTTATTAGCTTTACGCATATGAACACACTTCATTTTATCCATTTACAGTTTATGGTACAAACCCACTATACCTGTAGTGTGGATGCACATCAGTCAGTGTGTGGCTCTTCACTTCACTGCTCCTCACGTACGTCTATTTTTGTGATGGTGGGTGTGAAAAGGTGTGCGGTGGTGTGTTTTCCCTCCAGCTGGTGGCTGCTCCCGTCTTGTCTCCTGTCATGCAAGTACAGCAGTGAGTGAGAAAACAGTTCCTTTTCCTTTACAACCGGCGGCTGTCTAAAAGCCTGTCACAGTCAGCGGGGATTCGTGTCACACCAGTGCTCTCCCACATGTACACATAGTCAACCAATCACCTGGGAAAGATTAACAGCCATAACACTGACCCAGCTGGTGTCACATCATAGCCACAGTCGCGGGGTTAATCAAAATCAAACTCAAAATCATATATATAGGATTTATGATATATCATTATATACAGGCCAAAATTAGGGTCTAGATTTTGAGCTTGTAAAATAAAGTTCAGCAACGCATGTATAATTAAGGGATTTTAGAGAATGAAAAAAACGATTAATATGTAGATGTAACTGTGATGTGTAACTGTAGTAATTGTAGAAATATTTTGAGAATGTGTAAATCATGTGTTGGTAAATGTTTGTATAAGAATATGCACAAATTATTCTTTTATAAGCTCCAATCCCTAAAAAAAACAACTTATTTTAGCTATAACTGTGACAGACTTTGCACTTTTATAAAGAGAGCAGGTGTTTAAAATGTAAACCTGCATTTATGAAGGTGACAGATGCCTCTTATTGTTTGTCTCAACTCTTAATTGGGTTTTGGTGTAATGTGTATCAGGCTGTCATCTATTCCCCAAGAAAATTTATGCACACCGCTAATTTCCTTCTGTTCCTCAGCTCACCTCGTACCACACTCCCACTGGGAGACTCTGCATTATGTGCAAAATTTTTCTTTTTCTTTCCACTCCAGCAAGTGGTATCAGCAGTGCGAGCAGGTGTGAACCCTTCAGGAAAAGCATCCAATCAGACGAGCCTCTGGGACATCAGTTCCTCCTTTTTCTTCGCGGGGACCGTTATCACCACTATCGGTAAGAGACGTAGTTTCTCACTCTTACACATCTCAGTCCTCATTATTTTCTCTTTGTAGAAACCTCCGATTATACTTCACTCTACTTGCGTGCAATGCTTTGAAAATACTAAACAGATGTAAAAACATTTACTTTTTATATGTGGAAACGTGTTTGGCTTTATAAGCACTGTCTATTTATCCCAAAGCTGTCAGAGGCACGGTGCAATTTTGGTGTTAATTTTAGCAGGAAATTGCACTTGCATACCAAAATTACACTTTCTGACACCAAATCTGCTTCAGCTGCTTTTTTTAGATTGTACTTTATTGCGCCATTCCTTTCAGTCTACTAGTCACCAAAATTGCAAAACAGATTGAACACACTGGCATGCACCCGAAGTTTACACAGTGTCAAACAACTAAACTCTATACATCAGCAACAAAGCACAAATGTTTTTTATCTTAGCAATACAAAACAACAAAAATGAGATCTCCTTAATATTGTACATGTTGTGTTTTCTTATTGACAGAATAATAAACAAACATTAATTTACTTATAATCACATAGGACACTCTCGGTCCACACTGAATCTGTTAAATATGCACTTCGAGACCAGACTGGAGACGTAACTTTAACCACTTAAAAGATAGGTGATACTTTTTTTTTGTAGCCTACATTTTGAACACAAAACGCATGTTTTATTGTGTGATATTTACTAGAAATGACAAACAATAGCCAACAGCAAGTAAACTTTAAGCTCCCTGAGATAACTCCTCAATGGGGACTCTTTTTTCTAAAAAACGGTTAACTGAACAGGAAGAGTAGCCTAAAGAGTTTAAACTGATCTGACGATACAGAAGAATAAGCTGCCTGTGGTCATTTGCTCTTATTTACAAAGACTGCTAATATACTTACTATTTAATCTAAGAGATGTCAACTGTATCAGCCTGTAACACTTTCTCTGTCACCTCCAGCTGTAAAGAACAAACGAATCAGTTAAGCAAAACAGCGCGCGCACACACACACACACACACACACACACACACACACACACACACACCTTCTGGTTCTTCTAAGAGGACCCAGACAGATCACTGCATCCCTTCAGTAGGCTGTTTGGCTCCATTTCACTTCTCTAGCATCTTGTCAGAGCTCATTCTCCAATACCTAATGCCTTTAGTTTGAATAAATTGATTTTGCTTGTTTTTCAGATTACACATGCTTAATGTGTAGGCAGTTTGCAATCCCGATGCATATTTTGGCATGGAATTGTACACGGCTCCAGCTCCTTTTCCACATTTTGCTGTACTGACTTGTGCTCGTAACCTTGCTCGACAAAGTTGCAAAATTGTATTGGCCACAGCAACAGCCCACACACACACACACACTCACACACACACAACTAGTATTATCTAGCTTGTTCAAGCAGACCTCAACAACATATAAGCGCGTCTGTTCGACCAGCTGTTGAGCTTTATTTCACTTCTCCAGGATCTTGTTCGTTCCTCACTCAGAAAATGTTTCAAACCTTACAATAACTTTCTGCCCTCTGGTTGAAGAGTATTTGTGCTTTTGTATCACATTAAAGGTAACAGTGTGAAGAGTAAAAGTTGCACTGTGGGTCTTCCCTTTGCTCACCTTAGACTGACTATGTTGACTTTCTATTTTTCACTCCGGTGCTGCCGGGACTTCATCGAGTAAGTCAAATTTGCTGACGTCTGACTTAAAGATGTAGTGGTGTTTTCTCATGAAAGGAGGCGCGGTAGTTTGATCGCTAAAGCAGGGAAAAAGGATTACTCTTTGCCTTCAGTCAGTTTATTTTTGAGGGCTTAGATTTGTTTGCTTTTTAAAAAACTCAAATATCTAGAAAAGCTTGCGGTAAGGTGAAGGTGCTTGGCAGAGTGCTCTAGTTTCCAAAGCTTTGATTTTGCTGCAGAAACCTCACTCCCCGGTGGTGTTTTGCATGTATCACCTTTGATGTGTGGTGTAAACACATAATTGCTGTGCTGGCGGTTGGAAATCATCATCATTTTGCCTGATTAGTACAAAATGTAACTGCTGCTGCACAGAGATGCTATTCCTAAAGCCACTGTGAAATGCCTTTGTCAGTGATCAGCCTTTGATGTTGTACGAAAAGTCCCGAAAGGAGAAGAGACAGTTTCTTCTGTTCTTCTGGCTTTGCCCTCAGCTGGAGGTGGATGAGCAAGAATCTGACTGACTGGTGAGGTGGTGATGAGTGGATGGATTGCAGGTGTGTAGTTTGATTGACAGCAGGAGTGTGATGGAGAGCCACGCCCAGACAAACAAACTCAGACGGAGAGAGAGAGAGAGAGAAACCACAGAACCAACAAGAAACACAAGGGAGGAGAGAACGGCACAAAGAAGAGAGTAAAAACATATAAAATAAAATAAACTTGAAACATGCCAGGGTTCAACATAAAAAACAAATAAATAAATAGTAATTTGAATAAAACATTACATTGGGAGCAGTTTTATTTGCTTTTTTGTTTTATTTTTTGCCGAAGTCATTGTAATATTTAGCTCTGTTTCTTTTTTAAAGACAAACAATTAGGTTTCACTTTACATTGATGAATGTAGAACTCATGGACCATACAAGCAGCAATGTTTGTGGAATTTAGACAACTTCAGAAAATATGATTTGAAAAACAATTGAACTTGTCTTTTTTTTAAAGAACTGCTTTATCCAAAGAAGTTGAGGCCCCCATTCTCCTATGTATTCATGATGGGTTTTTTTAATGTAATGTGTTTTATGTCTTTAATTGTTTTATTATCAAATAGTAAAGCAGCATAGGTAAACCTAGACATGCCCTCTGCTTTTATTATTACAGTTCTACCTTTTAAAGACAGATCCCTTAGAAGCCACTCATTATATTTCCTTTGTGCTTTTTCTATGGTTGAATTTAAAGTACTTACCATGTCATTCTATCTTTGACAAGAATGTTTGCAAATTGAGCGATTGCCAGTCTTTCACTGCCAATAATTCACACACACACATATATATATATATATATATATATAAGAAGCCTTACAGAATACATGTATTATATCTAAAGCTCAAGATACCCGAGCAGAATCTTTTGGAAAGAGAGAGTGGTGTCATCTCATAGCTGGCTAATGACAATTTCTTGTGTAGATATGATTGGTTAAAGGCTGCGTGATGAGGAGGAACAGGTAGGGAGAAGTCAGGCAACCCTGTCTGATCCCCAGTTTAATATCAAATCATGGAGTTGTGCCAGGGTTTACTTTAATAGAGCTATTGCTAGTGGCATACCAAGTTCGAATTGCTTTGCTAAAATAATGTTGAATATGTTTCTAGTGAATTGAAAATAAATTGTTCAACCGCGTCACAAGCTTTGTACGAATCCAAAAAGAGGATCATTGCGTTGTATTGTCGATCAAATATGTGCCTATTTCTCATGAATCCAGATTGTGATTCGTCATCGATAGGATCCAAAACTAATTTCAGCCGTTTGCCAGAAGCAACTGCCAACGCCTTGTAATCGTTATTCAGCATACAAAAAGGAAACCAACTATCAATAAGCAGTACTTCCTTTTTAGGTTTCGGAATAAGTGAGATTAATCCTTGATCTATTTGTTACTCTTTCTTTTTGATTCTGAAAGGGAAATGGGAAATATGAGTATAGTTATAGTGACAACAACGAGACAGTGTTTCCCCAATAAGCTCACTTTAATACCAACCAAACCCCTCGACAGGGTTTCATGTCTTTTTTCGTAATTAAATGATCCACAAAAGCAACAGTGTTGTTGTCAGAAGCTAATAAAGTCAGTGAAATGTTGTGCTGCCGTTTTCTCTCCTAGCATCACTTGGAAGGAAGTCATTGAGCTTTCATTGCAATTGCATTCGTTCCTGTAGGAGACGGAGCGTGACGCTTTGCTGCATGTGATCATTACATAACCGAGTCAGTGGTGTCACGAATGCAGTGGTTTAGGGCCCATAATGACAAATAGGTTGGTCCATTTCCAGGCTTTAGCTCATTATAGAGTGGAAATCTTAAGTTTAATGAATTATTCAAGCAGGCAATGAAGTCCAATTGTGAAATTAATTAAACGACTTATTGGTATTTAACTGAATTAGCCTGTAATTTAGGTCGTGTATTAGAAACATGATCAGAAAGTGTTAGTTTTAACATCAATTTTAGTTAAATATATATCATCTAAATGCTGAAATCAATTTTTTTGAATTCATGTTACATATAGAAATGCACCTTCTTCTCAATTTATAACATTTCACCAATGTTTTAGTGCTGAAATCTATGTTTTTGTTGTTGGTATTTTTATCCCATTTGAATACAAGGACAGTGTATTTTCTCTGAAAGCCATCATTTTTTTATTCTAGTGCTTGACTCTCAAATCTTTGAGCTTGCGTAAATATTGTGATAGCATTCAAATATAAGGTGAGAATAAAGACAAGAATAAGTCTGTTTAATTCAGGTAAAAAAGAAAGAGGAAGTGAGTTCAGCTTCAAATTAGGGAGCCGCTGTGTCTCGTTTGTTATGCAGGGACACCCAGAGGTTTTAAATACTAACAGGGCATCCTGTCTCCCATTGAACTAATCATGAAATTGGTGAGACTTGATTGACAACCCTACTCCATTGTGAGAGTAGAAAGTCATTAGAGGGTACCCTGCAGCTCGTATCCTGACACAGATGACTGTATTAATAAAGGAAAAGTGGATGTAGTTCATTATGCAGAACCATTATGAAACTTCAAATAATGAAAGTCACATTGTTGAATGAGTGAGGTCAGCTTAAAATAAGGCACAGGGCTTAAAGGTGTTGGTCAGATATCAACTTCTCAAAGCACCATCTGCTTTTCTAGCTGCACATGATGATGAGTTTGGAGAGAAGATGAAAGGCAGTGAACCAGTGATGGACTCACATTAGTGTGTGTGTGTCTGTGAGTCTGTGTGTGTACATACGAAGGCCTACGTACAGCGTACTATGTATCTTTATTTCTACTGTTCATTTCATTTTCGTCAGAGTTGCTCGAGGACTGAGGTTGTGAATTATAAACTGTAGTCCGAGTCGGTGCTTCAGCACGACTTCCGTCTCTTACTACCGACATGTCTCAAAGCTGTTGTGCTGCAACTGTCTGCAGTGATGTTACAGCACAGTCAGGCTTTGTGGAAAGCTTTGCTGTCCAGACAGTTTACTTTAAACTCATTTTTCTTCTTCTGACAGTTTTGATGAAATATGTACACTTATAAGATACAGAATACCTTCTAAGCAGAGAGGTGCAACACATACAGTTCTGAAATAAAACAAGCACACAGAGCATCTTTTTTTATAGAAAAGTGTACAAATCCTACATTAAAACGTATTTACTTCCATAAAATAGTATCAACACTTAACAATTAGGAAATATGACAGCCCCAGAAGTGTCATACAAACTTTGAAATAAGTATTACCAGAGTATACAATGTCCTGTTCAAAGGGCAACAACACACACACTACCTTGCTATGTTAGAGCTAATTTAAACTGACATTTTGAATGAAATGCTGCCTGATGAGCTAATGAACTATCCGTGTCTCCTCTCTGTCAGGATTTGGGAACATTTCTCCTCACACGGAAGGCGGGCGGATCTTCTGTATAATCTACGCTCTGCTTGGGATTCCCCTATTCGGATTCTTATTGGCTGGTGTCGGGGACCAGTTGGGGACCATTTTTGGCAAGGGCATCGCCAAAGTAGAGAAGATGATTGTGGTGAGCGCCGTCGTCTGTACGAGCTTGTCTTTGTCTCTGAATCATTTGCACTCTGTATGTTTACACGTGTGCAGTGAGCCAACGTTTGATGACGTAATTACCAAAGCTGTAAATTGATGTTGCCTGAGCAGCTCCTATAAAGAGGTGCAATATCTAAGTGTTAACGGTGCAACATAAACACCCCTAAACAATACAGCTGAAAGCTCACAGTCAACAGTGCAGAATTTGACTTTTTTTCCTCTCAGACACCAGCAGTCAGTGCTCAACACTGTGGAAAAAGTGAATGCAGTTTTTGGGTTGCCATGTCAACAGACTTTCTTTGAAGCCAATATAAAATGCAGGCAGTTTGTTTTAGTGCTGAAATCCCAGAACAGTAAATAGCAGGTTTCTTTAGAGCAATATTTCAAAAGTTTCTATCTTATTTCTTGCTCATGGCAGAATAAAACTAGCAGCAAACAAATCGATCACTTTTTAAATATTGATGGTATTGACACATTGACTATTGATTCTGTCAAGCACACAGTGTGCGCATGCACGCAAACAAACGCTGGTAACAGTTCTGCCAGCAGTTAGACCGCACGATTAGTCAAGTGTGTGACGCAGAGAAAATAATGGACTCTGCTGGACTGTCTGGCTGATGGCTGCTCACTATGTTTCTCCTGGAAAATGAAGGGTTTGAAAAACTGAGCAGTTTATTTTATCTGTTCAAAGTAAAAATTGAAATCTGTCATTTATTTTTTACTCGTCCCTGTACCAGAACCACGTGTTCTTTTTATGAACTACATCATTTAACAAAAGGACTGTGCAGCTTAATGATCACTGGAAATATAATATTGAATAATAAGAGTCAGAGTCAGTAATAGGAGAAGATGAATGTAATACAAAGTAAAGGAGACAAAGAAAAATACTTTAAATGCAAATATAGAAACAAGTATAATTAAAAATGACATTATTAAACCATGTTGCAGGTGTTAGATAAATAGATGAAATATAAGATCCCAAGTTCAATGAAGGAAAATGTGTTTTTTTCAAAGGTGTATGAATGCACATCGTTACAATGGGGAAGATGTGTGTGGGGGCGTATGATGTAATTGTGTTATACAGTTATAGGGTTTTCTCCTGAAGTGAGCAAAGAGAAAATATACCAAATGAGCTTTTTGATGAAGAAAAACAGCACAGAAGCTTGCAGTTACACATCATTTTCTTTACATGGTTGTGAAGAGTTAATTGGGTGGTGAGTAGCTGTTAATGTCGATGCACTCGCTCACCCATATGCAGTATGTTGACTGGGGAGTCATAGCAACCAGCTAATAGCATTACCTAATGGGACGGTGGACCTCGAGAGTGAAACTCTTTTTCCAAAGCAGACTCTCTGTGATATGAAACAGTTCAGGCTGCCAGCGGGGGTTGTTGTGGTCTCAATCAGCTGTCTTTACGTCCCTGATGACGCAGTCCCCCAATGCCATGCTGTGATCAGATCGGATAGAGAGACTGATGTTTAGCCAACAAAGCCACTTGTGTTGCATTTTGAAATGTATGTTTTGGATATAATGGTAATAAAGTGAACAAGTCTCTAACTTTTTCAATATTTAACCAAACCCACGACTCTCCTAACGTTAATCGAGTGCTACGAGTGCCGAAACAAAACCGTTTCAATAATGCTTTTGTTGCTGTGAGCTGATATTGTTTTGCAAGAGCAGATATTTTAGGTGCTTTATCGGTGATCATTTCACTGATCAGTATCAACATTGTGTGACATGCCAGATATGGTAATTAATAGTGCTTCCTAATTACGTTGATAAATACCTGGGTGGCATTTTGTTTCCCTTTTTGCTGTTATAGCTATTATAAACATCATTTCTAGGAAACAGTGTTATGCAGATGTGGGCAGGAGAAAATGAAGAATAGAATGAAAGAATGGAGAATCCCCAAACCATTTAATATTTCTACCAGAGCTCATTTTCACAGAATGCTCTTTTGTATCCGCATGCAGTCGTGTCTGCAGTTCGCACACATATTGATGGATGCAGGGCTGCAACACCAGCACTGCTGTGATGAAAGTTGGATCAAATGCTAATTAATGGCCACTAAAAGCAATCTCTGATTTCCCTTTTTTTGTATAAAAGCACAAACCAAGCATTTTTTCAAAACACGGGATACTTGATAGCAACAGGTTGATTGTGACTATTGATTCATCGCTGGCTCCGTGTCTACCGTCTTTGGGGAGAAGAAAACAGGTTGGCAGCTTGCTGGAAACACTGGAAATAGAGAGACTGAAAGCAGTGCCTGCAGCTGCTGTGCATTAAAGATGCTGGCTGAGAAATCACCTCAGCTTCACAAATCCCTTTGCACTATCTTAACTACTTGTGTATACAAAAGGTCTATTCGTTACCTTTATTTTTTCATCTTTGTTGGCCTTGACCCTAGATGTTAAATTCCTTGTGTTTGCACACAAACTTCACCAATAAAGGTGATTCTTATTAATACTTTGTCTTCAGCTAATTTGCTCCTGTAAGGCTCACTGTAGGTCTCTTCAAACTGTATACCACTGTACTGCACTTTGCTTTGAGCAGCGAGGACATTAGACATCACAGACTGAGCGATCTGAGGTCTGCCTGCTCTCCATGCTTCCCCCCCCCCCCCAGAGGCACTGTGCTGTGAGCTTACATAACTGGAAGGGAAAAGGGCACGGTGCACAGGGAACCAGCTGAAAGCAGTCACCTCTAGTAAAATGGAAGCAGAGACAACAGCAACATGCCGAATAGAACCTGACGTTCTAACTGTGATGCAAAAGAGGGGCTGTGGAATTTAAATTCTCATAGTGATAGCACAGGCTGTAACTGCAATGAATCCGTTACAGTAACTGCTACTGTGACGGCATGTGAAATATTTGATGAGATCTATCAATATTACAGCACATGCGAGGCATGTCAAGTCACTTGCCACCTCTCCGCCACTCGGGTGGGCGTGCCATCTGACAGCAAAAGTTACGTCACATGAGCTTAGCAGACGTTTAAGATGTTAGAAAACAGTAAAATGTATCCCCTAGAAGGAGGTCGAAGGAAGTGACTTATCACAATGTGGAGCAAGCAAAAGAAATAAAAGCAAAAGCCTGTAGGATATGAGGGACTGGGAAGTGGGCCGCATGTCCAAATAGCTTATACCTGTAGACTAAAACTATAACAAACTATATTACACCACTAATTACATTGCATGGACAGACGAAACCACCAACCTGCACTCTTCAGGTCTCCTGCTGAGCATGTCATGTTTCTGTATGTGGTAATCATCCATTCTCTTTACCAACAAATCTTTTATCTCTCACCAGAAGTGGAAAGTCAGCCAGACGAAGATCCGCGTCATCTCCACGCTGATCTTCATCCTGTTCGGGTGCCTCATCTTCGTGGCTCTGCCAGTCGTCATCTTCAAGCACATAGAGGGCTGGAGCACGCTCGAGTCCATCTACTTTGTCGTCATTACCCTCACCACGATCGGTTTTGGGGACTTTGTAGCCGGTGAAAAAGGTTGATTTTCTTTTGGATTTATAGGCCTTCTTTCAGCTAGTTTAGAATCAATGCATTTATAATTGAGTTATTCCTCAGCCAGTCTGGCTCAACAACCCTTGGCCTGCTATATTCTCTTCACATTGTGATACATGTGTTCTGTGACAGTTTTTTTAAATGCACCTAAATCCCTGCAATATGTTTAGTTCTCCCATCTGTTGAACCAGAAATGTATATACTCACTACTGCCAAAGAAATACCTCAAACATATGTTTTACTCACTCTCATAATAGCACTTTAAATCAACATGCTAACAACAATAATAATGATCTTAGGCAAATAACTCTTAAATGAATACTATAAATTCTTCCTTTTTTATCTGAGCCATCCCCTGCCAAACAGGTGCCAAACAATTTAAACAATAGTTCGGCAGGTGGTATTTGCTTAATTTGACCGGCCCGACAAACAACACGGCAGGGATGGGAAAAATCCCAAACAATTAGCTGCTCGATTAAACTTAACTGAGCGGTCCTAATGATTATAGATTAGACTACTGTGGCTACTGGAGTTGGCACAGGTGGCATAAAGTAAGCCTGTTTGGGAAGCAGATGCTGTAACGGCTGGTTATCTACAACTGAAGGTAGTGTTTACATGTGGATAGGACATATGTTATTACGGTAAGGCACAGTAAGTCCATGCAGCTGATATAACAAGCATCCAGTAGGACCTCAAGAGCCGTATCAGCCGTGTTACAAATATCTGTATTACTACTGTACCACTGTATTTGTATCCAAGTTCATATTTTACTGTTTTGTTTAATGTTGCTCAATGAACAATATCTATTATAGCTTAAAATATATATAAATAGCTTCTAATATATCTTATTAGAGCACTAAGATCACACAAATGGATTTATTGGAAAAGATAACAGTCTCTGAATGTTTTACTTAATTTATGCCATTTTATCCTTACTTATCAGTCTCAATCGCCTCCCTCTTTATATTCTATATGTTCTTATATAATGGTCCACTCAGGGTTGAGTCAAAGCCCAGGGCAATTAAAGGCAACACTACAGCAGAGAGAAATGGCTACTCTCTACAACCGAGGCTCATTAAATGATACAAGGGTGAAAGTTAAATACTCATTTTACTCACCTCACTGCATCAGGCTTACTTACACTTCAGCCAAACCTGCTTGTTTTTCTTCTTCCTCGCAGAATGATTCATTTAAGTACCACATGTAACCAAGGGTTGTGTAACAGACTCGTATAACCCACTTGTTGTATCTTTGGTTCTGCAGGTGGGTCAGAGAATCCAGAGTTTCTGAACTACTACAAGCCTGTGGTTTTGTTCTGGATCCTGGTGGGCCTGGCGTACTTTGCCGCTGTGCTCAGTATGATTGGAGACTGGTTCCGGGTCATCTCCAAGAAAACTAAAGAGGAGGTATGTGCAAATGTGCTGTGAGTTATGCAACACCAGAGGGGATACAAGTGGGAGATCTCTCCTGTAAAGGAGGAAACATTGAATTTCACTTCAGAGGATTTTCACAGAAAAGTGGAGAGGATTATGGTAGACGAGGGTTGCCTGCTACATTTTTTTAATTAATCAAGAATCCAGTTGTCCAGATAAACTACATTTTTTCCCAAAGACCAAAAATATTTTAGTCCAAAATCACTGTTTCAACCAACCTGACAAGCACAGAGCTGTGTCTCCTCATGTGGCTCACAAACTTGCAAGAGTTTGATTGCTTAGTGATCAAACTACTTCTCAGGAAACAGCCCCATGAGTCACTAAACGTGTCACCGTAATTGAATAAAAAGATAAAGAAAGTGACTTTAAAGGGACTCATAAAGTCTCACACAGATGAACTAAGCTTGTTGTTGGCACTGCCCAAACTGCAATTATTCTAAAGATATAAGAAAGAAAATATAAAAAGAAAAAGCTTTTTCTCAAATATTAGCATAACATGTGTTTTTTTGTGATGCTCAAATGTTAAGTGATCAAATCATTATGAAACCAAAATGAAACATGAGAGAAATTAATTAAATCAACAATCTCTATTGAAACATGCTGGATTTATTTTTATGTGCCACCGGGGCAATAATAACCCCACACAACTTTTAAGGAATAACCTCCAAGTTAGTACAATAAAAACTAAAACACAGCAAATGTATGTGTTAAAACCAGACTCTGGCCCTTTACAAGATACAGTGACAAGATTAAGAATGCTGATAATGCAGAAACCTCTTCTGTTGATATTTTACTTAAGTATTAAGTAGTGCAAAGTCATGAAGAAATTTACATTTTTGTCTTTGCAGTGCAGTTGCGTGGCATCCTTTGTTTGTTTAGTTTACATGGCGTTCGTTAAGATGCGTTTCTTTTTTGGCATTGTTTTATTGGCGTTGATCGACCCGCACCGCTGTTAAATGATGTTAATGTTCAGTAACATGGAGTACACTGCTGTGTTTGTACCGGTGGTGCTGTGGTCTCACCTGGCTGGTTGTTGGCACGTTGACTTTAAATCCAACAAGATCGAGTACACCAGAGACTTTCTGCTTAAACTTAACAAGCCTACGGGCACAAAACTACCTTTGGACGTATAACTTTCCCAAAGCTTGACAAATCTGACCTGGCTACATTAAAATTGATTTCACCAGCCCGCCTCACGCCTCATCTGGCGTCCCCTGGGGTCGCCACCGCCACAGCCCAAATATACTACCCACATTCAAATGATTAGGAGGACTGGCGTTTTTCTGATTTCTGTTAATGTAGCCTAATACCCCAAAGCCTTTTACAGTTCACTCCTCAATCTGGAGTGATACATTTCCATCCTGGCTGCACCCTGTGGGGAAAATGCCATCTCGTTGGATTAAATATTTGGTGTGCTTCCAGTGGCTGCTGTTGAGTAATAATTTGCTTGCCGTTCTGGCAGGTTCATTATTTACATGTAAAAAGGATGGAGGGAACCACACATCCATGCACCAACGCAATCGCTTGCATACACCAGCCACATGCACATCTTATTTCTTTATTCTACAAAACATAAGAAGATAAAACGGGGCCTATATGGCAATCTGCAGTGGGAGTCCCTGCACAGGCATAATTAGGAGTTCAGCTGCGGAGGCTGTGAACTCTTATTGAGAGAGAAGGGTCTGGCGGTTGGGGGAAGGGGATGGGGGAGGGGGTGAGAACAATCGGGCAGAGAAAGAGAGAAGGAAAAGAAAGCACGTACTTGATGGTACCTAATTTGCGCACACATACAGACACATCCCATAAGTTTTAACTGAAGTGCTCACAAGTCTCTTTAAACAAGAACACCTCAGAGCCTCATGGATAATGAAACAGCCTGGAAAAAGAGGCCTAATGCATCATGAAAGCGAGATCAATGATGTGCTCGCTGTTCCTCTCCTTTCTGTTGCTCAAGGACCATAAACAAACAGAATGTGCCAAACAGACACAGTACACCGTCTCCAGAAACCTGGTCCATTAGGTCACTATGGAAATTTAGTTTTTACTGCTTGAGGCTCCTGCAGTCAATTTTAGAATATTCCATCTGTGAGGTGATGGGTGAGTGAGGTGCGAACATGTCCGCACCTAAAAACACAAATGGTCCATTATCCAGATAGTGGTATCAATCTTTTCATCCAACTCTCAGCAAGAAAGTGAATAAGCATATTTCCCAAAATGTCTAATAATGGCTTTAAAGAATCATTCCTAATTCACTCTTAATCAGATGCTGAATGGTAACCGATAACTATCTGAACCTCATCACATCTGTCCCAAAACAAATCTGGTATTTCACTTTATTTTTATGAATTTCCACATCTGCTGATATACACTCTGATAGATGAGCATTTAATAATAGTGCAAGGTTAAAGAGTGTTTTCATGGGCATTGCTTACTGGAGAGCAGCCAAGACTTTAACAACAAGAGTTGTTCAAAAGCAGTAGAAACAGTTGACATGGCATGTTCACAAGAGTGAAGTCCATTAATTCAAATTGGAGATTCCTGTCGAAACACATTATACACAATGAACTACTGGTTCATTCAGCAGCGTATGCCCCGCCCACTACATCCAAACTCAACTCAGCTTTTCATTTTGAAACCAAAGATTTTTTTTTTTTTTTAACCAAAGGTTGTTTTTTTTTAACCAAAAATTCTAGTTTCATAAGCAAAACTAACAAATAAATTATTCTCAGTTTATATATTTTCACTTACAAACTTGATTTTTGATTGCAGTGCGAGAAATTTGCTTTTAAAACCTTTTTTTATGTTTGCGTAATAAAGACACAAATATACCTTCATACTCCCAGGCCTGGCAAATAAAATCTGCGACAAAAAAGGTTCCTTTCCTGAAGCACAGCTCAAATTTTCATAATCATCCAGCCAAAAGAAATCAACATGATTGGAATTAATTGATCACCTGCAGACATTAATATTCAGTCTCTCTCTCTGCAGGTTGGGGAGTTTCGAGCTCACGCAGCAGAGTGGACAGCAAACGTGTCGGCAGAATTCAAAGAGACCCGGCGGCGACTCAGCGTTGACATCTATGACAAGTTCCAACGCGCTGCATCCATCAAGCGCAAGCTGTCATCCGAGCTGGGCATTAACACGTCCCTTAACCAGGAATTGACCCCTGGCAAGAGGGCGCTGTCCACCAGCCTGTGTGAGGACAGAGAGGCCTACCCCAACTTGACTCTCTCCCTCAGTCCTATCAGGGGGGGCCTGGCCAGGAATGGCAGCCTCTACCTGAACGGCCTCAGCCCAGACTACGCTGACCGGCGGGAGATTGCCATCATCGAAAATTTCAAATGAGGAGCAGCATAAAAATGGGATTCAGGGAACTGAGTGAACTACATCTGGTAGCGGACAGAGCTTTAAAACTCATACACACTTTTGTGCTTATTGATTGGGCATCTGTGATAAGGTAGCCACGTGCATTCATTAGGTGGATTGTGCTCCAATCATTGATTGAAAATCGGACTTAAACACAGAACAGTCGTCAAGCTGCGTACTTTAATGTGCGTGATTAAAACTCAGACAAAATCTAAGGATGTGCTCGCTCACCGGTTCCATTCATTCAATGGGGGAGGACGACTTCCTTTCAATGTGTACGTGCCAACGTGATCGACAGCTGTGAAAGTGATTGAGCCAAATCAGAAGCATGCTCAAAACCGGAAAACAAATGATTGTATCAGAGGCATGAATTTAAAAATACTTATCTCATGACCAGGAAGGAAATGAAAGCCCACATTGAGGTAGCCACGCATCGGACATCTTCTTCAAATAACCCACAGCAAGTCTGTAAACACATATAAATAAACACTTTCATCAAACTTAGAAAGCAATAGATGCATCCGTGCTCATCTCTTGTTGAATTAACCTGGTATCTGCATCAGATAAAGAGGATCAATATTGCTAAAAAACACTCCAAATCAACAATGAACACTTCTTCTTCTTCTTGATGAAGCAGCAGTCCTGTGCTAACAGAAAGGAATGTGGCTTTTTCTTTTTTCAGTTTACACTTCTTCCAGTATGAATTTATATGCCTTGCATTTGCCTGTCAGTCTGCCCTCGCTAACGAGACGAATGTTGACTTGTTTTGTTCCTCCATGACTGACATTCAGCTCTTCACCCTAAGGAATAACCCACTTGTGCCTTTCTGAAAACCACACTAAATGAAGAACCGAGCTACGCTCTGTCTGTCCACTCATGCTAGTTAAATATGAGCACAGTTGTAATAAAGGCAGTATGAGGAAGAGGCAAATCAATGGAGAGGACATGGGCATTTTTATTTATCTCTTTTTAAGAGGATTCTACTGTATGCATGGATAAACTGTTTCTTAATAACTGGGACATTGCCACTTTTGTCTGCCATTGTGATTTAGCCATTTCCTACCAGTCCTAATGTGCTGAGAGAGTTGCATTAACCACACAGTGCCAGGCTCACTGATCAGACTTCCTTCTCCCTCATACCAAAGTAAGATCCTGCTTTTCTCACGGAAGAATCCGGTCTTTGGTGTGATCAAAGTTTCAGAAGTGCTTTCTGTTATTTCTAGGAATTGAACCATCTGTTTTTTTTTTCTTCATGATATTGAAAAATGGCGCTTAAAATGCGTCAACACTGTATTTTTTTTCCAATTGGAAATGCATGTATGATACTGTAGCTATGAAAGCTCTGGCTGTGAAGCTTACTGCATCCTTACCTTACTGCCTTTTATGTTGCAGCTCTCAACACTACCTACAAAGTTCAGGAATATTTCTTTAGCTGATTATGCTGAGATCCCTTTATCTTTATGAGATCCATTATCCTTTATACTTCTAAAGGATCAAGATTAGAGGTATACGCGTTGCATCACATAGAAATAGAAGCCTTGCTTTAAATCAATGCCTCTCTTTGGCTGATTTGGTGTTGATTCAAGATTATGAAAATGGTAGGAATGTCATAATATCTCACTTTGATTCTTGATACAGAATATACATTTTTGTTCATGTTTTAAAGAGGCCCCTCCAGGTTGAATGGTTTTGGATATTGTGTTTTATGGTGTTATTCAGTGCTTTTGTCCAGCAGGATATGCTGGAATATTCTCAACACATTTGATAGTGCTATTTACAGTTTGTAGCATTATCATGTATTTGCAATACAGTGTGCATACTGACAGTATGACATAGGTATGTGGCAAACCAAGCCTATCTGCTATACAAACTGTCTATAATGTATGGGTTATCCTGTGGACATTAGTATGTTTTCTGTTAGAGGAACCAGTTGCACCAGCTCTTTGTAAGTTTAAATACGTGGCCTATTTGTAACCTAAATGATTAGATGGAGATTTATACATCACTAGATTAAAACAGGCTACACAAAACAGACACGATTTTTACTAAATATTTACACCCACGTACTGATTTAACTGACAACACTTACATTAGCTGGCTAACAAATAACCGATTAGATTAGATGAAAACCTAAAATAATGCATGGTCAACACATCTGACCCGACACTTGGCTGCCTATTGAAGATTTGAAAACACGTTATACAAATGATTCAACATAACTCAAGTGTGTAACTAGCAGTTATTAAGGCTACACATCCACACTAATACGTTTTCAAACATGGTCAGATTTCTAAACATTATGACATCAACCCTTATGTTCTTGTGTTTCTGAAAAGCATACACTGAAAGGAAGACTACTAGTACAGTAATGCTGCGTTGCCTGGGGGAAAGCAGTCCAAACCTCAGTGCAGCTGCTCAAAGCGAAGCCCCCAGAAGTCGTCCTATTGCTTTTTCTCCCCAGTCGGCCGTGTGATTGACAGCAACTGAGAGGCGACAAGTCAATGCTGAGAAAGTCAAGGAGTGTTGTCGATGGAGCATTATGTAATAGGTCAGCCCATGCTAGGCCACGTGTAAGGAATACCCGTGCATGACTGTGTTTACAGTAAGTATGTGTGTGCATGAATGAACGTGTGAATGTGCGCCAGCAGTGGGATTCGACAAAACTAATTTCATTTCCACCCACAGCATTTTCGCAGGGCATCCTCTTCTTTCTTTTTTTAATTAAGCCTGTGGCTGCATCCATATCCCAGTTCAAGCATGTTGAATGTAACTATTCATTCATGTCGGCAGAGATGAGCCTCATTATAAATGAAAACACATTCATGAACATTGTGATTTATGTTTGCAAAGGAGTTCAATTAGCTCACTGGGTAGGCTGTAAAAACAACTATTGGCTTGAAGCCACTGGTCATCAATTTTGTTTTCTTTGGTATGACAAATATCTTTAAATGAGACTATGTTTAAATTCCCAATAAACCCATCTGTAAAAATGTGCTAGTAAACATGTGACATCAACATGATTTCCACCAGTGTTGCATGCCACTTTAAATATTACTTCTAGTGTTTATAGATCAGATGTTTCTATGATTGCAGGCTTTGCTTTTGAGAACAGTATGGCAACCATTTCTTTCCAGTATGTTAATATGTTGATATGTTATATGTCACCTCAAATCATGACCTTTTCAGAAGGTTTAGAATAAAATATTTTATAGGCAAAAACACCCAAAGTTGCTGTTTTCTGTCAGCTCTTGAACACTGGCGTCAATTTATATTTTGCTGTCAATAATTTACTACAACTGCAATACTTGTTCGTAGGATCAATACATTGTAGGTTATGGTGTTTTAGGGGAGTTTTTAGCCATAGAAAATTGCTATGTTTATCCTTCTTAGGAGTGCAAGTTGCACTCCTACGCTGTAGTGTTTTTAGTCACTTGTCATGGTGAGTTCCCACATTTATCCAGCACTTGTCACAGATAAACAACCTGCAGCCGTCCTGTTCTGTGCAGCTCAACAACAAAAGACACAGCGGTGTTTTGACCATGAACACGATGACAGTCACTGCTTGTTAATGGATCAGGACTGACAAACTGATCTGAGTCACAAGTTACAAAATGTTCTTCATGGTTAACAGGCACAACGTGGACCGGGAAGGCTGCTCACTGGCACCCTCGCTTATATTTTTTACCTCATACCATACGTTTTTAGGATTTCTCTTTGTACTGTCTGTACAGCGGGATCATTTTCTTACAGTCTGTCCTCTATTTTCTTGTGTAAAAATTACAGAAATACAACATGCAATCTGCAACAGAAGGACAAAACTCACTCTGATCGAGGTCTGTGACGGTTTTCCTTAAAGCGAACTGGCGGGTTACTTGATGACTCTAAAGATAGAGAGTGACATTGCACGTCACCTCTCAGCCTCATCCCTGTCAACAGACAGACAGGACCATAAGCACATCCCTTAGATGCTGCATTACACTGAGAGGATACGACCCACGACTCTGAGCCCTTCAAATGGGAGCCAGCATGATTCACTGCTGAGTTGATTGTAGACTGGCTTTATATAGACACGAAAAAAAAAACTTATTTGAGCTCTTTGTTGGCACAGGAGTGATTTCTGAGTGTTCAAACATAGAGAATCCATAGACTCATTTTGTTTGGTAAATGGTAAATATACATGTATTTATTTGATTGGATGCAAGCAATCTGAACAGGGAAGCGACTATATTATCTCGAACTGTATTAGTGAAGCCATGCAGTCACTCAAAGCACTCAAACGACTGCTGTAATGCAAAGAGAGAGTATTTTGTATCCTGCAGACAGCCAACCTCAGTACCAGCCCGGTTGGTCATTGGTTGGTTCATTAGCAATTCTGTCTGCAGTGACATCAGAGAAAAACGGTGACTCAGCCACCAACCACTACCGTCTGGGGCTTGAGAGGTACATGGTGAGAGTGGCGTTTACCTCACACATTGAGAGGAAGCTGGAACTGTGTATGGGTGGATTGTGTGCGTGTGCGTGTGTGTGTAAGGCTCAATGCGACAGGTCCTTTGCAGATTGTCTAATTCAACAGTATTATTCAGCTTATAATTGGCCTCATAATGTCTTTTCATTTTTTTTTTAGATTTAGTTACTTTGCATATATTGTGAAGTGCTGCAATGAGCTGCTGTGACCACAAAACACACCATTGAATGAGTTGGAGAGTATTGGTTTTGGAAATACTGTGTCTATTGTGAGAGACCCATTGTTGCACCCATTTACTGCCTTGTTAGCTTGTGGAACCCAGCGTCTGTATTAATGACCTCAGCTGAATAGGACTCTACTCACTGTAGAAACATGGAAAGGAAGGGCATGGAGGGCTTTTTGAAATGCTCACCAATACCTGTCTTTCCTTGACAATAAAGCTTTCAAGGAATCTTACAACATGCACTTCTGCACTTTCTCACAGACAGTTTGATTGGAAGATCGATACCCTTCTGTCAATTATCTTAGCTTAAACAGTGGGAGCAGGGGTAAATAGTGAGCCTGGCTCCATCCAAAGTTGGAAGACCATGCCATGCAAGTGGATCTGTAAACTGCACTAGCAGTTCCTTGTGCTAAATCCTAACGTCAGTTTTAGGGCCTCAGCAGGCGCCTGTGATAGCCTTGTTCAGTCTTTTATATGTAAATTGTAATGTGTGAAAACGCTGTCCATTCATTAATTTCTGGACAATATTTCATGCTAATCCATCCGATAGTCATTGAGATTTTTTTGTGTGTACAAAAGTTGTGGTATATTGTTTGTTTAATCTATAGATAGGAAAACACAATTTGTGGTCTTTTAAGGATTTTCGTGTTGTAACATATTTCTTGGCTGAGCACTGACTTCTTGGAGTACTTACCTTTAGGTTTACACGCAACCAGCCAAGGCACTTCACAGAAACCAGGCCTCGGTCGAATAGTGAAAAACATTATGTCCTATGTTTTTTTCCAACCTCTTTTCTTTGACCTCAATGGAAAACGTCATGGGGTCAAAGATGTGAAGGAGAAACTTAGGAAAAGACATCCGCGGTGCTAAGACAATCAGACTGCACTTACACAAGGCTACATGATTACGACAGCGGATATTACTGACGTACTTCACTTTAAATGTTGCTGCCACAGGAAATTGTGGGACGGGATTTTCCTTCATTAAGGATGAGGACATAAGGAAGGAATCATTGAAGCACTTTTCCTCAGTATTAAGACAATTTGACCAGCTCTTATCATGTCTGCCATTCACATGTACTTCCGGGTCGTTTCACTCGGTTAGGAATAAGCAACAAAAAAAGTATTCGACCGGAGCCCCAGTGTTCATCATTGCTGTTTTTAGATTACTGTTTAAATATAGATCAAACAAATAAGATACAATTAGTGAGATTTAGAGGTGTTGGTAGTTATTTTAGACAGAGCCAGGTTTACTGCTCTGCTCCTGATGTTTATGCTAAACTAAGATAATCGCCTTCTGGCTTCAACTTCACACCCAATGCACAAACAGTAGAGTGGTATTAATCTTCTCACTCTCGGCAAGAAAGCAAAGAGGCGTATCGCACAAAATGTTGAACTCTTCCTTTTAAAAGCACCAGTGAAATTGTTTTCAGAGATTAGATTAACTCGTCTTATTTTTCTTTCACTGCAAAGAAGGAGCAACAATCCAAATCAGTTGATGTCGGAAGTTGGATATTCAGCTCTGCTTCTTCTAAAACAAAGTAAACATGCATTAAATATGCCCCCTATTATAATTGACCTTTTCCATCACATAATAAAGAAAACAAGTCTATAAGTCAACCTAAAGGGAAAGACCAACTCTACACTCCAATGTGGAAGGATTTAAACTTGAACCTTTGCCTGAATATAACAGCATTTTCCTGTCGGGTCCAGGGTGTTGTAGATAGGATATCCTTTCACGCCGAGAGGATGAATGACATCCTGACCTTTACTGCTTCAATGTTCCCTGTGGAGTATGAATATATATATATATATATATATATATATATATAGTTAGAGAAGGTGTCCTTGAAAAATAGTAATGAGAGCAACCCAACGATTTGACTTTTAACTTACATTGAATATTATAAATACATATTCAGTGTGTAACAGTTATGCTTTAAGAGACATAAAAGGTTCCAAATGTATTTTTGATGTAAGAGATAAGATTGTCATCATTTTAGACTCGTATCAGGGCTTAAAACATATGAAGTAGTATCCCATTGATTTCCCCTCAAAATCTTGCACATATTCAGTGAGAAGCTCCTCTGAGAGGATGTGCTTCAGGGGGTCTTTGCCTGAGGCATCTTCATCTTGATGTTTAACAGCTTTTATGAGTGGACTGCCTACATTTTGTCATCGAATTAGTTCATAGAGATAAATCAGGGTGGCTTGGCTTGGACCCAAATGTAGGAAATGCTAGATATTGGTCATCAGTTCAATTCATCTAATTTGATATCAGTTCATGAAACAGAAAATTTATCAATAATAGTCACAAGAAAACAGTTGAGGTGAAAATGTAACATAAAGATTGTAATTAATCATGAAAAATAAAAAGAATCTCATATTGAAGCCATGAATAAGTTAAAGCTTTAATAAACCCTGCACTAACTTTAGTGTCTTTCAGTCATGATTACTTTCACACAGAGCGTGAATACTATGTGAATACTATGTGGCTAAACGTTTTATGGTTAATTAATTACTTTCTTTCTTTTATGTCCCAGTGTAACAGCCAGGTTGTGATACTGTTCAGTCTCAGCAGAGAGTCAGAGCTGATGGGAAGGTCACTGACTCACCATATTCAGAACAGTTCACTGTTCATATTTCTTCTTCCACATCAGCCAACCTCAAGTTGAGCAGAAGTCCTTTGTCTGGAAGGTGAAGTATTAATGGATGAGTGCACCTGCAGATTCTGTTTTTGACTCCATTTGGTACAACCTGGAATATTATTGATAGGATTGTGTCTGTGATTTTCTATATTGTGAGCAGCTGCGCAGCATGTTTCCAAAGTCCCCTCAAAGAGTGAAATACATGAAATAAGAGAGTCCTTCTCTGCTACTGCATGTAGGTCTATTTACAGCTGTTTGGTTACAGCTTTCTTACAAAACCACAGTTCAAAATTGTCTGTAGGCGTAAATATGGTGGAAAAGGCTCCAGCTCCGCTTTAGTCTAAACTTGATGAACAACAGTAAAAAATTGACAGAAATAGGAATACAGTATCGCTAAATGATAAAAGGCTGCTACAACCAGCCACTGTTCACCAAGAAATAATTGCATCAAACACACAGTGTGTTAATTATAGCTAAAGAGATGCTGGTAGGCGTAGGCCTATATTTAAACTTTGGACAGAGCCAGGCAACCATTACCCACAGCCTTTTAGTGACGTGCGAGTCTTGAATAAATCGTTCAAAACTACTCTTTTTACCGACTCAAGAGGCACAAGTCCTTATCTCAGCGGTGACCAAACCTTTTTGATTGTGGACCATATAGATACATTTAAGGATTCAAGGCCAAACAATAAATGCATTGATTTCAATCAATAACACTGTAAGAAAATCATTGTTTCCAGACCAGCAAACCCCATGTGGCATAGAAAAACAATGGTCCACCAGATCGAAAGCTGTAAAAGCAAAGCACTTAGATACCCAAGTAAGCCGCAACAGCAGCAGGCCCCAATACCTGTGCCCTTACAGCCATCGTTGAGCTTTGATGACATGAGGTCTATGATTAGCTGCTGATGACATGCAGCCTTGGATAATCAAAACAGCTCTTGTATCCTGTTCTTTCCACTTTCTTCCTTCAAAGTTCAGTTAGTTGTAAGTACCTTGGACATACTGTCGCGTGCAGAAGAATAAAAATAAGATAAGTATGTTTCTATAAGTACAGCTGTTCCAGAGGGATTCAAAAGCATTCATGCACAAGAGAAACCAATCAATGAGGCCAAATGAGGAAGCAGCTTTAGATCCATCTTCCTATGCAGAAAATTCATGCACGACTAAATTCCTGTAACTTTGATTGGTTTGCAAAAAGGTTTGGCCTGTTGGGAAATTTGAAATAGCTGTAGGCCTCTTGGGAAACAGCAACAAGCAAAAGGCTAGCATGTTACAACAGCACAACAAACCCAACGCTTTAAATGTAATGAGATTCAACAAATTCACCGCATTTTTAAGTACATTTCCATTGCAGTTGGAGATGGGAGGTGAATCTGATGTATTTTTGATTCAGAAACATCGCAATTCAACGTATAAAACATCATCAGATCTTAGGTCTCAAGCTTTTAGTGATCCCTTGTGTTGTTGTTATGAATGAGCAGGGCTTTCATCAGAGATAAGGTCCGAAGCCGTAACATCAATTACACTGAGGAGCCAGACAAGTATTGGCAAGTGTCTGGAGAGCTTTAATGAGCCATTTATTCAATAGATGCACGAGCGAAATCATTGACCAAACTGTGGTTTCATTCATGACTGCAATTAATTCATTAGACTTCCTAACTTAAAAGCTGATACACAATACAATTATTACTGGCAGGAAAGCAAAGAATGATGAGGGCAAAGGCCCTGCATACAAAATATTTATGCTGCAGGTACATTATACTGTGCATATACAAGCAGCTGCAGACAGGGCTGTAAATGATAGGCAGCAAAACAGATATACTACAGTACTATTGGTTTGGAAGGAAACCTTTCAGTTTCACCATTAAGACAAGTGATGAAAATGTATTTAGCTGATAATCAATTGGGAAGATGTTGTACTACTAATGTGAAGCAGATAGTTTGAAATCTGACATCACAGCAAAGTCACAATATAATCAGGCTCACTGCAACAGTTGGGGAAAAAGGTTTCATATATAAAAGTTGCCATTTCTTTCAGCCACATCACCTCAAACACTCAGGAGAGAGATGGGAAAAATCAGGCCAAACAGAGAGAAGGAAATCTCAAAGGAAATCTCACACATGAATTGACACAAGAAGAGAGTCCAGCTCTGTAAACCGGAATGAGTGCTTTGTCACAGGAGGGAAGTGAGCAGCGAGGGAGAGCATCCACAGACGGCATCGTGTCAATATTTAGCCTTCAAGTTCTATTTTTTTTATCTCAATATGTTTCCCAGATAGGATGACATGTGTTCGCTTAGAGAGGAGTGGCAATTTTGTGAGAGAGGGGTTGGTGTTGCGGTGCGTCTTTTTTTTTTAGGAATGGTGTTTTCCCTCAATGATCAAATGACGTAATTTGAAAAGTCACCGGACTCTCAGTTTCACCATCAACCTCATTTCATTCGATACAGCTGTCTGCTGTATTTAGCGATAAACCCGCTGAACTTGGCTATCATTCAACAGCAGACAGAAAAAGTGAGAGACTCAAGGTAGTGAAGCATTTAGCTGCAAAAGAGACAATAATTAAAGATAATAATAAAAGAGATAATTATCCCAGGAGTTGGTGGAGGGCAAAAACACAGCGAAAAGTAGAGTGAATATTGGACTTAATTACAGTTTTTCACCAGGTGGGTAGAAACATAACACTAGAAGCATAATTATATTGCTCCGTGTTTGTTGGATGTAATTGTCTCCTAAGAATTTTGCATTCATGAGGTGTTAGTATGTCATGTTCTGCTGCCCTAAAGTGGCAATATATATATAATAAATATTGCTTTTTAAGATGTATTTGTAGTCTTGTTGTTTGGGTTGTTTGTTATCTAACACGGTGGCGCCTCACTGCACACTTACAATCATCCGTGTAAAGAGAATAAAATATATTTTTCAATGCTTGAATGCTACAGAAAGCGAATGTAGATTCAGATTGTTGATTGAAGTGGTCGCATAAGCCCATTTATATGATAGGCTTAGAATGAACGCTGCGTTAGCATGTTTATGCACCTCACACACATACGCAAAGGCTTTATTATTGCAAGACGTGCTGATACACGCATGCTTGGGATACATAAGCTTACATAACAAACGTGCCAGCTTCCCCCCGTCTCAGGTTATAAAATGTCAATTCGCTTGGGGGATACAAACAAGCAATGTGATGCAGAGCTGGGTATTGAGTAGGAAATGCTGACTTTTAAGGCTAGCTAATCATTTATAAGGACTGCATTACACAGAAACCCATTCAGACCTCTCAAACATTAGAGGCAGAGAGAGAGAGCAAACAGCAGAGAGACTGAACACAGGTGCCACCAATGATCAATCAACACAGGTGTTAACGCTGAGTCTAATTAACTCAAGACCGCTCAGCAGAGAAAACGCAACCCTTAAAGAACATCTAGTGACAAAACAAATAGGAAAAGAAAACCGCCCCACTGTGACACATATGATCTGCTTCCCCTGGTGGTCTAAACTAAACCTCGGGTAAGTCAATCCTCTCACACTGGGCTCAGCAGAAATAAGAGAGTGAGATAAACCTGAAGATGTCAAGGCAGTCAGCAGAAGACACCATCCAACCCTTGATTGAACTGTTGTTCTCTGAAAAGGTTTCATTTGATATCCTGTCTAGTCAACACGATCACTGTTGGTTGGTTTAATGACCAGCAGGCTTTTACACACATTATATGTAAAAATAGAAAAGAAGATAAAAAATGATAACAGGTAATGTGAGATATGATACAACACACTGAAACATACACACACTGCAATACATTTTGATTAATGTCACCAAGGGCAGGTGTTTGGTTTCAGAACTGTGAGGACACAAGTGGGTTTCCATTCACTCGTTTTACTATTTTTAATTTGCACATAAAAAATAAAATAAAACACCATAAAAAAAGTACAACACACCTCAAAATATGCAAAGAAGTTTTTAAACTTTTAAACTAAAGGGGGAAAGTTGGTGTAACAATAAAAGCAAAATGTGATAAAGTGCAATGAAAACAGATTTGGCAAATTGATCAGAGAACTCTGAAAGTATTTAGAAAAGGATTAACACGTGTCATTTTATTCTTCAAGCTAATTTTTAGAAAACTTTTGAAATGTCACAAAAAGAGGAATGCAAATTAGCTTTGTGTCCATCAACTATTTGGAGCGAATAAACCCGGCCACAACATTCTTCAGAAGTTGGCGGTTAAGGGTTGCATGTCCGTAATCCGCCAGAAAACAGAGTAAAGAAGTAGAGGCTCAGCTAACTGACCCAACTACGAGAGGAAAATGGAGAGAGATCTTCAGGAATTTGTTTAAATTGGTCTAATTTGTTCTTCTATGTCAGCTAGTATTGGCCATGTTTCATGATGTCCGTAGAAAAACATTCACACATTATGGGACTATCCGAGAAGACACCGAAAGTAGAAACAGCTGATAAGTCATGTGAGTTAAGTGTTCGCAATGTCAGTATTTATCCGGCAAAGAAGTTTCCATATTCCTTTTAGCGCATCAAATGCAAAAAACACCTCAAGCGAGAGAAAATATATTATTTTTGCAATTGTGGAAGTTCATATTTTGGCGTTTCTATACACATTTTCATATGCGATACGATATACATGGGATTTGTTGACAGCAAGAAATATATAGAATAACACAAGCTTTATCCTTTAATCCTGTTTTGTTTTTTTATTTACTGTAAAATGCACTGCAGGAAACGCATGTTGATCCTACACATGCAGGAGAGCAGGAAACCACAGTTCACTACTGCGGAGGGATCATTCTGTATTATACTGAATATCCTCTGAGCCACAATGCATTCAATTTTAGACTTGAAGGTGTTTTAACATCTGGTAAAATATCTGTCCCCTTTGGAAGATATGATTGCTTTGATGTGAGTTTTTTTTTCTGTTGTGGAGAAAGAGTCTCAGTAGGAAATTCACAGGTATTGATTGGAAGGAGAAAAACGACTCCTTCCTCCTGCTGCCGTGACAGACAGCTGTACCCCTCCAGAGCCAAACAATCAGCTGCAATCAATGAGAATAAACCTGTAAACTTTACACCCTATTCCAGATGATTATCCTCATTGCTTCATGGTTTATTCTATTCCATATGTGTGGGATTTGGGCACAACGGCACAAAAAAAAAGTGCATCGTTTCACACATTTGGAATTTGATTGTAATACAATGGTGGAGAAGTATAATGAAACAAACACAGCCAACCAGCATAAAAGAGCACTTTTATTTGCTAAAGAGTCAAGTAGAAATGTTGCATGATCTTTTTAAGATACAATCAAGGTGCCTGAAAATAATCTGCATACATAAAGGGGACAGATTATCCAAAAACAAAGGAAAAACTCCAGTTTACAAATAAAAATTAGTGCTGGGCAACGATTAAAATATTTAATTGCGATTAATCGCATGGATTTTTTGCGATTAATTGCGATTAATCGCATTGTTATGGCAAAGTTCAATAATGAATTCAAAAGTAGTGTATTGCGCACTTTTATTTTAAAAGTACTGCTATATGAACAAAAGGGCAATAACATTTGGTTCACGAGATGCAGTTAGCATGTTTTATACTTAATGTGAATATAATTCATACTTTGTTGGCATCTTATTCTGAAAACCGGATGTTCGTCTGAAGAAACCGGATGTTGTCTCACGTTAATCTTTCCGCTAACTTTCAAAGTCCTTCGCTCGCTCCAGATCTGTGCCGTTTAAATGCGTTTACCGTGAATTTCAGCATATAGGTGCACTAAAATTACTGACTATAGGATGTTTGCTGGCTTTTATCCCACTGTTATTGTCATCCTCTTGTTGTTATGTATATGTATTGTCTCTTGTCTTTCAATTAAAAAAAATAAATAAATAAATAAAAAATCATAATAAATTTAAAAATGCGTTAACGCGCGATAAAATAATTGTCGGCGTTAATTAATGAATGTGTTAACGCGAAATTAACGCGTTAACTTGCCCAGCACTAATAAAAATAAAACTTCTTGAACAATATTAAAGCATTTACCAACTTTGTGAAAAGCAGTTAAGCATGTTTTATCTCTAAAACGAACATAGATCCAAAAGAACAATACACATTTGAGTACAATACAAATACGACATCGGTATAAATTTTATTGTCAGGCTCGGTAAGAGCTGTACTGATTGTACGATATGACTCGAGCATTTTTTCTCAGCTAGCAAGCACATGGACGGGTGTTTCATTCTAATCAGTAAAGAGTGTTGTGCGGATGATGTCAATAACACTTCTTCATCAGGCACTGAATTTGGAAACAGAATTGTTTCATCTCTCGACACATCCATATATTTTTGGCCCGTTGCCACTTTCGATGATGTGTCTCTATGACAACAGAGAAGCTTCAATAAACATTTTGAAAAAGGTGATGCCCTGCAGTTCCACTCTTAATTTAATAATCAAATTAGTATGTTTTGGCTTGAACTGAGGGTATTCTGACTTGGCTCCATATTTAGGTCCTTTAACTTCAGAAGTCACGATCCCAGCCAGAGAACTCCTCGTCCGCCTTGGTCTGATCAAGAGGGAAACGATCAAAGTTGATGTAGCAGGGGCCCTGAAGGAGGAAAAAGTCACAGTTCATTGAACTCTTGTGGCTATACATTTAATACACACAATCCTGTCCAACCGTGACTATTTAACAATCGCGTGTCCCTCCCTGCCTGTCTATGTAAATAGGTCAAAGTCAAAGGCCCTGAATAATCAACCTGACCTTAAAGGGATTTAAAATGCCAGTACGTCTTTAAAATGTCCTCCACAAAGTGAGCCTGTGTTCTTTGTTTCTGTCTTCCTTAAACCAAACAAAAGGTATAAGATAAAAAGAACTCAGCTACAGGTCAGACTTGCCTTGCGTATGAGCCGGACTGTGGGGGCGTCGAGCTGACCCACACGCAGCTTGTGCCAGTTTATGCTGCTGAACCACCTGAAGGGAAGAGAAGGAGGACGATTACACGCCAAACATAATGAGAGTGAGAAAGCCAGTCAGCAGTAAAGACAAGAAGATAAGATAAACAGTTTATGAGGTATCACATTTTACTATCAAACACCCAAACATATGACATGTTGCCATCGTTACCTGTGATGACGGACATCTTTGATTCCATTCTTGGTGTTTCCTAACCTCTGACCCGGCCGAGGTCTGCAATCAGAAACACAAGACATCATTTTATTCATTCCGCTTTTTAAGAGATTTGCATTCAAAACGGCCATAAAAAAATGCAAGTGCATATTATGATAGAGTGTATTCAAATACAGATATGCTGCATAATTCATGCACTGGGAGTAACTGTATCATCTGCTCTAACCTCTAAAATGTTCACATACATATTTCATGAGAAAGTTATTCAGGCGATACATTGAGTTCATTTTAAATATATCATGCTAGAGCGTTATCAGTATATAAAGCTTGAATCAACATATTCGTCTCACCTGCACATTTTGCTGATAATGGACTTGGCTGCCTCACTCATGTACGGTGGGTACTTGAGCACCCCGTCCAAAATTTTGGCATAAATCTTCTGAGGCTCTGAACTTGAAAAGGGAGGGCTGACAAGTTGAAAAGAGAGAATTGTGATGTTGTTTCAATCTCTCAATGGTCTGAGATATAAAAAAAAATAAAACCATCTAGTTGCTGCTGGGAAACCTGCACCTGCAACTGCAGATAACGCATTGTGCAGAAGTCAGTCACATTTCTCTACTGCCATCTACTGGTTAACATTTGTGTGACTCTCTCGTGACATACAATCATTCTTTTGCTTGAAAATTGTGAACTTAGGTCATTTATTAATAAGGGCCGGTCAGATATAAACCTTACAGGACATGCAAAAATGCTTTCTTCCATATAGGGGTCGGTGTATAAGTATTACCTTCCCACCAGTAGCTCATAAATCAGGATCCCAAGGGACCAAAAGTCCACTGCAAAGTCATGTCCCTGGTTTTTGATGATCTCTGGGGCCATGTACTCAGGAGTACCCACAAATGAATAGGTTTTCTCTCCACGCACCAACTCCCTGGAAAAGCCAAAGTCCACCTGCAGAGATAAACACACAAACACACACACACACACACACACACATACTACATGTGAAAACACTGGTGAGCTTTAAGAGTACAGAGATGGACACACATACACAGATGAGTACTCACCAGTTTGACATAACCCTTTATGTCCAGCATCAGGTTTTCAGGCTTTAGGTCTCTGTACATGATGTTCTTCTTGTGAAGGTAGGCGTAAGCCTCCACCACACAGGCAGTGCAGAACACAGCGATGGGCTCGTCAAAACGCCCTCTGAAATCACAGACACGGAAGACTCTCCAACAACTTCCTCCTCTGCTCGCTTTGATATGGTTTCAAACTAATTTAGGACCTTCCGTCACTTTCTGTTACTGATATTTTCATTTGTCTGGGCCAAACAGCTCTGGAGAGCAGAAGTGTATGTCATTGTTGTCACTGTAGATTGCTGTGGGTAACAGCATCAGCTGTACTTCTCTGTGTTGATCTCAAGATGTAATAATAGCAATAACTTGTGTTTCCCACCGTTTTGTGTTAAGCAATGCTCAAACAAAACGTTCTTTCTTTCACAATATGCCGTTGGTTTACACTGAGGAATAATTCCGCCTCGCACAACAGCGCACCCCAATATTCTGCTTGTACAAACATCTAAATGAGGAAATGAGTTGTTGTCTGTGTTTTCTCACACTTCTTTGAGTTTGGTCCAGATCTCTCCTCCCACACAGAACTCCATGACCATGTAGATGTACCGTGTGTCTTTAAAGGCAGCATGAAGCCTGCAGAGAGAGAGCGAGAGAGAGAGAGAAACTGGATTAAAGCAGGATTAAAGACCAACTCACGCCTCCAAGTTATCTGTACATTAAACTGAATCTATATGCCGTGATTAAATGATGGTGACTGTGTGTCTGTGATCGTAGATACCTGACGATGAAGTCGCACTGGGTGGCTTTAAGGATCTTTTTCTCGAACAACATGTGCTCCTCCTGTCTCTTGGCAACAATGTGCTTCTTGCTGACCCGCTTCATAGCATAATACTTCCCATGATTCACAGTGGTCATCTTTAAAAGGAGCAAAAACAATCACTACACTATTAGTGGGGATAAACATGGTTTAAAAGATTTGTTTGCTACTCAAAGAAACGACAACAATCCCAATATGGTTTTGCATAAGTGAACTAGTGCATTTTACATTCCAGCAAATATTGAAACAGTGCTTATACGAGACAAACAACACTCACCAGCTCAACACGGCCAAACCCTCCGACTCCAAGCGTGACAGGATCTCCTTGATAGCGACCCTCCTGGTACAGCACCGGGACCATGTCCTTAAACCTCAGAGTGGAGCCGGGACTGATCGAGACAGACGGTTGACAAATGCTATTTCATTTCAAGAAACTGACTTATGTTATTTATAATGATCGTGTTACATCTTTCGGCCTGCATCCACCCAGTCTTATCTTCTTCTACAGCCACTCACCTCGACTTTTCTGGAGCTTGTGCCTCCTGGAGCACTTTGGAGCTGGGAGTGAAAACCAAATGAATCAGGACAGTCTATTAAGCATTTACACATCACACTATTGTCAGCAAGGCTCAAAAGATTCATGGTTGTGAAACGAAAAGTGTTCTGCGGTACGTACTCGTCAAACAGCTCTAGGTGTTCTATGGGAATTGTCTCTTCGAACACCCTAAACGAAAGGCGTTGTTAGTGAAACTGCATCAATCCAAAAAAGTACACAACAAAAAGCTCATGCCGTGAAAACAACAGTGACAGAGAACAAATACACTGGAGGAATTTCTGTCAAGGATCTTTCTGCCCGGGAGCGACAGCCCGACCGAACAGGAACGTTTAATGTCGAGCCAGACTCACTCCTTGTCAATGGAGAAGCAGGTAACTGGGCCGTCAGCACTGCAAGTGGCTGTTCTCAAGACTTCCCTGCAGGAGGAAAAAACATCGCACACGTGAACTCAGAGAAACTGCACGTCATTACTGCTCATACACAATGTTGTGTGTGTCAGAAATCGATGACATCGTGTTTAAGTTTTTGTTTTTGCAGCAACGGGACTGATTTTCGACATGAATAAACAATGGCACGTGGTTTCTTGATTTATAGGCTTTTCACAGCACATTCCCACGTTACATATTTATGAATTCATTGATCTTTATGCTGCACACATCTACATCCAAACAACCTCCCAATAGAACAATTAAATGCTGATTAGAGGCGAAACACACTAGCTGCATGATATTAGATTTTTCTATATTAAAAAGCCAATATCACCTGTATATAATCAAACCAATGAGTCTCTTATTGTACCGTAGATTACATATAATGTACAATCTTTGGGTTTTATGTTGTTGTTTTTCTACAACAACCAGCCAAAAGTTTGATGCAGACGATTTTAACTGTTTGCAAAATGTTTTGGATTTTCTATCATTTTACCACAACTTGGCTGATTTGCATATCAACAGCACTGAGATTTTCACGTTTCGAAGATAAATGTCAGGTTGCACAACCATAATGTCAGAGATGACAGCAGCCAGAAGACGGTGCACAGAGCAGTGGGTGTTGCACAGGTCTCTCCAACAAATGCCCTGAGGCATGTGTTGCCATGGTTACCGTATGAGGGCCTGTTCCCCGAAATGCTCCCCTTTCCCCATCCTGCGAATCTGCTTCTGATGCCCGTTCACGTTCTTGGTCACCAGGACCTGAGGGGGCGAAACACACACGTGAGAGGGAGGAAGAGATAATGAGTGCATATGTATCCAGTTCTAAACGGGCCGGTGCAACACACTGAAATATTCAAATATGAGTTTGCATCCACACAATGCAACACCGTACCTCTCCTTTGAGGATGATGTAGAAGGTGTTTGCTTCTGCTCCTTCTCGAACTATAACATCTTTGTCCTGGTACTTCACCTAAGGAAGACAAGACAAGTAGCATAAGAACAACACATGTCATTTTCATATATACAAAACGTTATCAGATAAGTCTTTTAGGTGAAAATAAAGTATGTGATTTACAGGACAAGAAAGCCACCAATATTACACCAAGTGTCTTGAAAATGCCCTCTTTCAGGCTGCTGAGATTTAAAATATGTCAGCAACAAAAAAACTAAAAAAAGGAACTAAAAGGAATTAAAACAGGAACAAAAAATATCGTTGTATTTAACTTCATCTTCAAAAACAGATTCAAAACTGGATTTCTGCTTTGTTTTCACATGAGTAACAATCACTTGTAACACACAAAGTTCACAGTGGGACATCTAAGTACACACCTCCTCCATAGAGTCAATTATTTTGGACAGCTGGACATCATTCAGGTCCTTTAGGGTACGAGACCTGTGACAGCATACGGAAAATGAAGCAACAGAGATATAAATAGTTGTTACATGGTCCATTAAGTAAAGCAGTCACGTGATGGCAGTGTGACATGACAGGAAAGCACCAAATCAAACCGGATATTCAATTTCTACTCGCTGCAGCGTTCTTAAACTCACGTCTTCAGGAAGCCCATGAGGTCCTCTCGCTTCTTCTTGGACTTGTTGGTAATGATCGTCCTGTAGGTCTGTCGCTCCATGCTCCACAGACGCACTGCTGTCTTTGCTGCAACAAGTGAAAGCGATGAGCAGTTTAGACTGTTAAGTATGGCTTTCCTATATTTAAAAAAGGCTGTTATGGACAAAAACACAACTAACCCCATGCTACCACACAAAAAAAAAACACATACGCTATTTCTACCGACAGTATGAAAATAAAATAATCTGCATGTCCTTCCAAGAGGCGCCATCACAGGGACTGACCTTTGACTGTTGCTGTCCGTTTGCAGTTGTACAAGATGGCCAGTTCCCCGAACACATCGCCAGTGGTCAGGCTGCGGAGGTTTCGGCCTGCCTGAGTGACGAGGAGCTCACCAGCTAAAAGATGGAAGGAAAAGAAACAGGAATGTGTTTTGACTACATTTACCACATGTTATATATCGTATCAATGTTGGGGGTTTTTTTATTAAGGGGTTTTCAAATCAAACTCGTTATAAATCCTCCATCACACTCAGCCACAGCAGGACGACCATAACACACATCCACACACACCGGGACGTGTCCCCACCTGCTACTATGTACATGCTGTCTCCTTCTGAGCCCTCTTTAATGACGTCATCTCCCGGTTTGAAGCTGGACACCGCTAAGAGATCCACCATCATGGCGGTTTGCTCATCGTCGAGGCGGCTCAGGAAGTCATTCTTCTGGATGGCTTTGACGATCAGATTTGTCTCGCTGATAAGAGAAGTCATCTTCAGCTAAGTGTCATTGAAACCTCGAGGAGCTCCCACACAACATGCAAACCCATCATGCATTTTTTTAGGTCTTTGGCATGCGGGAGAGGAAATCCTATTCGATTTGTCAACACTGCAAATGGAAAAAAACCCTGTGCAGTCTTACATAAATGGGATATTCTGCCATCAGTAGTACTAATTACCAACCTGACCAGTTTCTTGACCCTCTTGCGTGTAATCTCCAGAGTCTCGGGGAGCGGTTCAGAGGCGATGACAGCCGCACGGCTCTTTCTGACCTGCGGTTCAATCTCATTACCGCTCTGAGAGGGAAATTCTGAGACGGACAAACAGTGGAACGCATTAACTGTAAATGTCTGCAGCTGAATGTTGTATCAAAGGTCACCTTCTTCATGTCCCTGCTGCCTATTATGGCCTCTTACCCAGATCATCATATTGACCGTTCAGCTCCTGCAAAAGTTTTTCCTTCTCCTGCAGTCGTTGTTCTATGACAATAAAAGCAGAAAAACAATACTTTTAATGTACAAAACATCACAAGAAACATGCTGCTGTTGTGCAAGTTCATTCATTTTCTTAACATAAACATTTATAAGATGGATGTCAGTGCTCTCTGGTGCCAATACAAACCGGTACAACATAGGATGAGCTAATATCAGCCGATATGTGTGTGTGGTCTGCAAGATGTTTTTTAGTTGTTGCAGACAGTGTTACTGTAACAGTCGAGATGTGATGTTGGGTGTAGTCTAATGTAAAGATACTCTTTAATGTAGTTAGAATTGTACTCACCCAGGTCCTTGTTTTGCCTCTGCAGCTCCTGGTTGATCATACATTGTTTTTCCAGCTGCTGCTTCAGCTCCTCCAGCTGCTTCTCCATGACTAAAATAATACAAAGAAATAAAGATGACATGGAATCAATGGTGTGAAGATTAACTGCAGCACGCTCAATGGTAGGCAGGTATCCGGACACAGACACGAAGCCTACCAAAGATGCTGCGTGCAGACTCACACACACACAAACACCTTATATCATATTTCAACTGTATGTAACTATACTGATTACTGATGCCTTTTTCCCAAGGCACTGAACTCTACTGCCCTGCCTGCACACAGCAAGAGTCCCGCTGAATAATGCAGACTAATGAAGGACAGTCAACAGGGTGTTTTCTAAACGCTGTCACACCCTGCCAGCTTGTGCTAAAGATCTGTTGACAGAACCTGTTTAAATAGTACAACAACCTTCATTGTTAGCTCACTTATTTCAGACTGTATGCTATTTCTTCGCTCTCCCTGTTTGTTTGCTTCGGCAATAATGTGGCATTAACAGCCTCTGCTTTAAAATGTAGTGTTTAAGTTTGAGAGTAGAGCAAACCTAGTAACAAATACGTGCGCACGCAAACAAATGAATGAACCTTTACAATCAATACAAACACAAGGTTGCAGGGCCAATATCCTAAACACACACACACTGGATTCAGTAGGTGGACGAGCTGTTTGCCTCAGCGTGCTCGTCATGTGACCCCTCCCGAGTTACCCGCTGCCTCACCCTGAACATTGGACAGCACTGAGATTAGACGTTGAAGGAAATCATAAAGTCGCTGAGCAATAGCCCATCAAAAAAATAAAAAATGCCTCCTGTTATACTTTTAAAGATGTTTCTTTGATGTTTCTTTGAGGTGAGTTGAATAAGAGCACAGGGTTCTTTGCAGCTGTCACCTAGATTGGATGTGATATTTGCCATCACACCAATGATTCACTATCAACAACACTGTGATAATCCAGTCCAGTACATAACACAATGCCGCTGCAGCGCCAGGAGTCAATGGCGCTGTGTAGCAGGAAAGGCAATGTTTGATGGTTTTAAAATGTTACAGGGAACACAATGGCAGCAACAACAACAACAAAAAACGGAAACTACATACTAGAAAGTCAGATTTAGCCTCGGGGAGTTTTATTAACCTGACACACACACAGAGACAGAGAGAGAGACAGTCCTGTGGACAAACATTATTTGAAAGCTTGAACTGCAGCTATAAATAAAGACAACTGATTATGATGATAACCTTCAGAGCCTGCTGGTCAACATGTAAATAATGAGAACCACGCACTCACTATTTCAGCCCGGCACGACTGGAAACAACCTTTTATTTAGGTGATGCAGTGGCTAGAAAACACTGAGATATTTCTCTGAAAGTCTCTCAGGTTTGACACGTGTTAAACACTGATTGTATGAAGCCGTGATTCATCCAGCAACTGATTCCAGGAGAGAACGGGCAATGGGGAATTAGCAGAGACAACTTTAAAAAATGAGGGTATTTCTGTCTGCTTGTCAGCTGCACAGGAGCAACATGATGCCCGACCATCACCATTTTACTGATACTGGAAATGTACACTCCATACTGTCTGATTAGTAATTCATGGCCAAGTGTAATTACAGCTGAATACTCATGAGAGGCTCTGTGATAGAAAACAGGAGAGATCATATGTTTAAGATGAACTCTTTTACTGGATATTAGGGCTTTCTAGCACGTGCAGATCATCATGCTTTTACTTAATAGGCAACAACTGCATTGCCTCTCTGAGGGAAGCCATGACATGAAAAACAGTTTATTTTGCTGTTTACAAGCCTGCAAAGGTACAACGTTTGCACTTTAAACACATGGAGCCATCCTGTTTTGGCACCATGAGATCCAACTCTGAAAGTCACAAGTGATATGTAGACACACTCACCTGCAGGCTGTGTGTGGATCAGGAGAGTAGATGAATGTCTGTCCAGCCTATAAAGGCCGCATGGATCATAGGAGTCAGATAATCACCCTGAACCGCTCACAAGATCCACTCCCAGCTGTGGAGAAGTATTCGCTGTGTGTTCAATATCAGAGACCTGCTTGACCCCCAGACACACCTGAGCAGATAAAAAACATGCAGTCTGCAACCTCTGTTTAGCATTACTTCATCTTCTAGCGCCGCACACTTTCTCAGCTTGCATTGCCATGTCTGCTCTTCAGCTGCTAGTATTTTTTCTTCTCCTCGGCTCTCTCTCTCTCTCTCTCTCTCTCTCTCTCTCTCTCTGTCTCACCCTCAATCTTTTCCTAGTTGTCTATCTGTCAATCTCAGCAGGTCTGGTGTTGAATCATTAATGATAACCTGAGGCTCCTCCCACCACACCAGGTAGAGGTACACAGGCAAGAAGAAGAGGAGGAGGAGGAGGAGGATGGACTGGAAAAAGCTAAATTTGGGGTGTGAAAAAATCATGCACAGCTGCCAAAATGCACATTTGAACCAGATTTGTTTTTGCCGATTTCAATGCATCTTATTGTCTCTCAAAAGTAGTCTGTTTTTTTTTTTTAACTTGAAAACATAACTGCTGATTTGGGATTTCTGCGACATTTAGCTGTGATATATTATTTCCTGCTGACAAAGAAGACAAATACCCGAGTGGAGGAATAAGTAAATAATGAGAAAGTCAAGATGACAGAAGGGGGAAGTGAATTCTTCTACTTTCATGTTTTTGTAAACCGAGGAAAAAAATCCAGTTTTTCAAAGACAATCACTTTATAATGTGATCACAGTGAGTGCCTTTCCCCCGAGAGTCACGTTCACATACGTGACAGCTGGAGTTGAGGGTAATCATGAAAGCTGAGGGCAACCAGGACAACTCTGATTATATCTGCCAGAGTTAGAAAGTGCCTATTAGATTTTTCCACAGAGTAAACGCCTGGATGTTTTCCAGGCCGCAGCATCATTAAATTAACCTAAATGAGGCTGAAGGGTTAGCATTGTGACAGAGGGCGTGGGCCTTTATTGTTCACAGTTAATTATTGATACTCTGTCTGGTTAATAAACTACATCGACCCCGCCGATCAGAGATAAAAGGTTCTCGGATTCCGGCTGTGGAACAGCCGGGAACTCAGTGACTGGCTGTGTACGTTGCGTGACCTTTTTCCATTAGGACCAATATGGTGATTTGTGTTGATCAAAACAAACCCAGGCTGGATTAGGCGTCGCTACGACTTATGAGACCCGAGATTTACGGACGTCTTCCGTTTACAATCACTTCCAGATGTTGAATCACAAACTGAGAATTCAATTTTCATTTCTATCATTCTTTAATTCAAGTGTATTTCACAAAAACCCAAATAGATTGTTCATAATGCCCAAAGTTCTTTCAGACGAAGGCTAACAATCTTAACTGTTATTGCAAACACTCTGTGATTGTGGTTACAGCTCATACAGAAGGGAAAGTGGAAACAAATAAAAACAGCATTTGTCCATTGAAAATACACATCAATTAAAGTGAAAGTGGTTAACATCTGCAAAGAGCTGATGAGCAAATAAACTCAATATGCCAACAATTACCAACATTTGCCGCTATAAGCTTCACATTTCTCTAACTGCAGCTTCTAGTAATAGTGACATAAATCATACGTTCCCTTGGTATTGTCATTATAAAATTATGCATTTAATTCATCAATGCACTATTGGTGTTACACACACGCATATTAAAAACCCTCTACATGGTCTCGACTAATTTGAAAAGACATTCAGTTGACACACCAAGCGGGATAAATTCAGTGACTAAACTCAAAACAAATGGCCACCTCGAACTACGAACTAGATACATTTATTTAAAATCTATTGCCCATTCCCAAACAATGTGCATCAGTGGGGGGGAAACAAAAGGCAGAGAACAACACGTGCAAATTCAAAAAACGCTATTCAATTATTGACAGCGGGTACATAATACCTCAAGTACTTTTTACAGCGTCAGCTTTTTCACCTCTGATGTACTGCATAATTTACATGGCAACCAAGCACACCGCGAAGAGCATATACAAGCACACAATACCTTTACATGTTTACGCTTCAGTTTTTTTGATTTAAAATCAAAAGAACTCAGATGATGAAGCTATCTTACAATGCCGTGAGAGTTTCCTTCATGGCAGATATGTGTTGACCTGCTGTGTGGGTGTTTTGAGGTTGAGACTAACAGTTTTAACAACTGAACCGTTAGCAGGATTACCTCAAAATACAGTATGTATGGAGAAACACGGCGAAGATGTGGGGGGGGAGATAATCCTTTGAGGAATGTTACACACCGGAAGGAACACAAGTCTAACGAGGCAAAACAAACAGCATATCTGTCAAGCTGTGTTATTTTCACATTCAGTTCATTTCTATTTAAAATTACATTTTCAAATAGTATTTAAACTTAAAGCACTCGTTTTCTATCGATAATTGTGCATTTTGGTTTCAACACGCGTAGTGCTGCAAGAGAGAAACATGATTAAAATCGATTTACAGTCTATTGACTTCTTTTAAACCAATACATAAATTTCGTTGTTTTTTTTTTAGTGTGCATTGATGCAATAGTAGGCATTGACTTAGTTATGCACTTTTTTTTTTGTTTTCAATCAACCTGAGAAGATGAGGAGGTAGATAGCATCGCTGCAGTGAGGTCGTATGATTGTACAATACAGTCGGTCATTCTCTGTGCACACATCGAGGAGACCCAACGTTTCTGTGGTATGACGACGACATGCAAAGCTGAGCAATGCGTTTTAGTGACGATGATGCCGGTGACTTTATATTCTCCTCAGCTCGCAGCAATCCTATAGTTCAGAGTACAAACAAGAGTGATGGGGGTGAAGAGGTGATCAGCTCCTTTGCTCGTCCTTAACGCCACAGGCTTTCCTAATGTCCTTGGGGTGCTCGAAGGCGGCTTGGACAAACTGGCCAAACAGGCGCTCCATGTAGCTTTCACCCCGGGGGAACAAACCCTGCAGGAAGGCGATGTGTCCACCGCAGGCCGTCAACAGCAGAGCGACATTAGGCAGGCTCTGGATCGTGGTCAACGGTAAGGCTGCGCGTCAGGAAACACATTGGAAAAGATTTAGTGAGCTAGACTTGCTAAAACATGTAGCATGGAGACTGACATATTCACCACAGCACAGGAGAAGGGATTAAAGAGCAGCTTCACAGGGTTTTAGGTGGAAACGCATCAATTCAAACCCATATACACACACACACCACCGCATCCCATTTTCAGCCATTTTAACAATAACATCCGGCAGTCAATTCATAGAACTGATCACAAAAAAACAAAAGTGAAACATCATCCATCTTCTCCTGTTGCTTACTCACCGTGCTGGGGAGAGAAGGGGTCATCAGCAGCGTTGAGACACAAGATGGGAACCACTGTGTTATGGAGTTTGTTGTCCGGGCTGGCATCGAAGTAATAGTCCGTGCAAGATTTATAACCAAACAGCAAAGAGGTGAAGCGTTCGTCAAACTCGCGGATAGTCTGCGCCTAGAGGAGAGGGGATGAAAAGGAAAGGCCATCAAACACACTGGAAAAGGAAATAGGAAACGATGATGTAAAAGTAAAGAACGGACCATACCTTCAAGACATGTTCGAAGTCCACCACTTTCTCCAGAACCTTCCTGTGCCTGTGAGAAACATGTTTTTTTTTGTAAACAGAGTCAACAACAAATGTTTAAACTAACCACAGGAATTCATGAAAATGCAACTTATCCGACCTGGTGACAGAACTACACAGGCTGGCGGTGAGGTATCTATTGAACAGCAGCCAATTGAGCGGCTCTTCCATTGAGGCGGCAGACTTCAGTGCATTCCAGGGGATCGAGATGGTGAAACCCGCCACCATCCCGGAGTCTGAACGCTTACGGGCCAGATAGTTTAATAATAACATGCTGTACAGGGTGACAGGAGAGAAGGTTACAGGAAAAGACGACAGCAATTTTACAAAAGGCAGAGAGGAAACAAAGATGGGATCAATTTCACCATAAAATAAACTTTCATCAGAGAAATGCAAGCCCTTGGAAACCATCACACTCTGCACCGACTCACCCTCCCAAGGACACACCAGCACCAAGCACAGGGGCAGATGGGTAAAGTCCTTTAATGTGGTGCACCACATGCTCAAGATCCGAGGTATTGGCTGCACAGTAGGTGACAGGCGTCTGAAGTGAGCAGAGGGACAGAGGAGGAGCATTATACGCTGTGTTCAAGCGCCAGATTTTGAGTTTTAACTCCTGCAACAAATCCAGTGAAAAGACCAAAACCAACATTGCCTCAGTTGGTCTCTCAATACTTTTCAACTACGCTGCCTGTCTGTAGCATTGAAAAAGATAAAAAATGCATCTAATTAAGATGTAGATCTTTAAAACTGGGACACAAAAAAGGCATTTTCTGGGCACTGTAGTTTCTCACACAAAAGTTACTCAAACAGGAGTAAATAGTGTGTTTGTTTGGGACTATTTTCAGCCGCGGATTAATACACAGATGGTGCTCTAGTCGTGTTTGACTAAAAAAAAAAATGACAGGGCAATGTCCATCCACAGTAGAGCTCACTGACGTGTAAATAATAGATTTTGGGAGATCTATGGCACAGACTCACAGTAGAAGCTATATGAGGCTTTGGATACACTGAACAATAATTGTTAAATGTATTGTTCTCAATTCACTTTGGTCTTTTCATGGGATTTTTTTGACAGTAAGAAAAATAATCCGTAATAAAAAATAATAATAAATATCCGGTTTTATTATTTCCGCCAGGAGATTATGTATTAGGTGGTGTGTGTGTGTGTGTGTGTGTGTGTGTGTGTGTGTGTGTGTGTGTGTCTGTCTGTCTACTGCTAATCCCGCATACTGCTGGACCCTTCAGCCTAATAGTCATGGTTGCAGTGATTTACACTTATTAAAAACATATTTTATTAACTGTTTTCTACCGTCACTGACTGACTGACACCTCACTACTCTTAACCAGCTAGTGATCAGCAACTGCTTTGTGAGAGTGAAATATGCGTTTGCTACGTTTGCGGTCTAGACGGTGGGTAATTGAGGTTTGTAGTGGTCATTGCAGACACCCTCGGGCGTAGATCTGCACTCTGAGTGCTGTTTTCTAGTTCTTAAAAAACGTTTTGGAAATAGCAGCGGAATTAACTGTGGCATGGTCATAGATTATTACGTAATAATTGCACTCACCAGCAACTCTTCCCCTCCAAGCCCTCTGTTGTTGAAAACCACACATCTGGGAAAAAAACATGATCTATGATCACAGCTACAGCAGCTACTGGACATTAAATTCAAGAATTATATCATGAAAGAGGGGGGGGGGGCACAAGTGAGGAGCACAACGGACCTGTAGCCGCGGCGGGTGGCCTGGTTGAGGGCATGCAGCACATAGGACTGCTTGCTGTTTCCTATCAGGCCTGGGAGGATCAGTACTGTGGGACGTGTAGAGGACTCTGGGTAGGTCGCACTGTCCTTATTGTCCATCCAGTCCAGAGAAATCTGACCCCCATCAACCGTACTTATCAGCTCACTGAAGGATGAAGGGAGGATTACTAGCACACGCGTACTTAAACACTATAAAAAATATATATATAGATGCTGTAGAAAAGATAACAGGATGACTGGGAACTCGTGCCGGAGGTTCATCCTACTTGCGATAATTGACGGGGGGTCTGGACTTGAGGACGGCACAGACCAGTGTTTGCAGCCGGCCTCCCCAGCACCACGGAGTGGGAATGAAGCGCTCAGCCACCACAGGACAGTGCTTGTGAAGGAATGCACTGAACGCCTGGCTCGAGACCAGGGCTGGTGTCTGAGAGTATAAGAGACCAAATTTAAAAAAACACAGGTTTCTTGACATTAGTAGTTGTGACAGACAAGCATGCATGCAACACCAGATAGTATATTATGAGAGGTATGTAGCTTTAAAAGCAGGGTGTGTATGTGTGTGTTTACAGGGCGTGGTAAACAGTACAGTGTCTACAGGATCTGACAAACACAACCCAATATGATGTATTCTCTATGATGTATGGAAACACAACTAACATGCACACTTTCATACTACATGTAGTGGTTAACTTGCCCATCTGGACCGTAGCATACAACATGAGTATTATATGGTACTAAACCAACACTCATTGAGTAGTTGACATATAACAAAAGGCTGGAAGTTGGATTAAAGTTAAAGTAATATATCAAGTTAGAATAACAAACATTTGCAGGTCCTGGATTTGCTGTTTTTCACAGTTTTAAATCATTGTAAATGTAATACAATATAATATTGGGTTTTTGGCTTTTGGAAATTGCAATTAACATTTTTTTAAAGTGTTTATCATATGTTGTAGACTAAGGTAATCAACAGATCAATCAATAATGAAAATAACTGGTAGCACTGTGTTTTAATCTCCCTGTAACACGTTTAAGTGTTTATTAATGTGGCTGTCACCAATTACAACTATAGGTCGTATAAAAAACAAACAAAATAACACACAGTAAAAACCTCAAACAAAGAAAAACAAATTGATAAAATAAATGAGAAGAAAAGAAGAAAAGGAGATAGAGAAGAGGTGGTGTGTAGTGCGGTCATTGTCTAACCTTTACCACAGTGACTGACCTGACTCTTGCGGCCCCACAGATAGTACAGTGCTGCCGTGAGGGAGCAGATGAACACCGTGTAAGGCCTGGAAACACACTCCCAACATGTTCTCCATAGCTCCCAATGAGATAACAACATTGCTTTTGTCTTATTTAGTTAGCTGCAGAAGAGAGCTAACCGGCTAGCTGACGGTACTCAGGGAGGTATGGCTCCTTTTAACCGACACAACGGGGACAGTAGTTACAGTAACGCCTGACAACCTGTCTTCATCACCACCAGCTACAACGTTAAAGATGTTGTTTTACAGCCGCTCCTTTGCTCCGAGACGTCCCATCGCCTCTCTGTCAAGTGATGGCAAAAACAATAAGCCGCTATCCACCTGAAAGCTTTTTATTCACCGGTGTTTCCTTTGGGAGCTGCTCCTGCTGCTTCCTGGTTTCTGTCAGACCCGCAACCGAAGATCGTATGTTTAAAAATGATACACCTCCAATGTCAGAGGGCGTCTTTAGCTGACGTTATAACGATCCGCCTTTAACGCTCCGCCGTCACCGTGTATGAGGGTTAGTTAGGGGTATTCACAGACGGACTGCAAATATGGACGTTGGCTGACACGCATGCGCAGTTCTTCTTCTTTGTTATTTAACGCCCGGCCGGTTGGCAACAATCGTATGAGGTGCATTACCGCCACATTCTGTACCACTTTTAACAAGGTTGGGGGTTTCATATGTAAAGTGCATTTTTTGCTTTCCCTTTTTTCATAAGGCCACAGATTAATTGGGTGTAATTTATCATTACATGGCTTGCAGGAGTTTCAGAAAAAGAAAAAAAAGTATCAGTTGGGTGTGTTCTTGTTGCATGAAGCGCAAAATTGTGCTTGAACATTTGCACCTGACTTTAAAGATAGTGTCACCATTGTGTTTCCTAGAAATGGAAGCAGAGTGAGAACTCTTTCCTGCATATCCCAGCTTTGTAAGACTTTAAAAAAACATCCTTATCCTTATCCTGTTAACTCCATGTGTCACGGCCAGGCCTGCTTGTCCCATGTGTGTATCTTATGGGCAGGGCTTCGACCTGGTCTCCTCCTAATTACAACTCACCTCACCAGCCCAGTCAAGCCAGCTGCACTCCATCAACTCATCAACCCAACAGTATATCTACCCCGGTTCTTCATCCACTCTTCGCCAGATCGTTGTTTACAGCTCACGCGGTAGCTAGTAGTTCTTGGCCGCTCTGTTTGAAGTTAATTCTGAGTTTTCCTCAAGTGTTGTTTCAGCGCTTTAACCCTGTCTCTCTGTTCCTGCAGTTTTTCCATCCTCCCGGTTCCCCAGTCTGCCTGCCCTGCCCTACCTCCTCCTGCCTGGATTCCACCCTCACCCTCCCTGGACTTTCCCGCGGTGCTCTGGTCATTCCCCCCCCCCCTTGGTTTCCTGTAAATAAACCTTTCACCTATAATCCCTGGTCCATGCCTGCATTTCGGTCCACACTCACAGTCCCGTGACACCATGTCTCCCATTACGACACCACACAGGGCATAACAGACAACATCTTCTCCATCCATCCATCCATTTTCCTCCGCTTATCCGGGGTCGGGTCGCGGTGGCAACAGGCCAAGCAGGCTGACCCAGACTTCCCTCTCACCGGCAACATGTTCCAGCTCATTCTGGGGGATCCCGAGGTGTTCCCAGACCAGCTGGGAGATGTAATCCCTCCAGCGTGTTCTGGGTCTTCCCCGGGGTCTCTTCCCAGTTGGACGTGCCTGGAAAACCTCCAGTGGGAGGCGTCCAGGAGGCATCCTAATTAGATGCCCGAACCACCTCAGCTGACTCCTTTCGACGCGAAGGAATAGCGGCTCGAATCCAAGCTCCCTCCTGATGACCGAGCTCCTTACCCTATCTCTAAGGCTGAGCCCGGCCACCCTACGGAGGAAGCTCATTTCGGCCGCTTGTAGCCGCGACCTTGTCCTTTCGGTCACGACCCAGAGTTCGTGACCATAGGTGAGGGTAGGAACGTAGACCGAGTGGTAAATTGAGAGCTTTGCCTTCCGGCTCAGCTCCCTCTTCACCAAGACGGTCCGGTACAGAGACCGGATCGTCCGTTGTAATGGGTCCGGCACCCCATACTCCCGAAGCACCCCCCACAAGAACCCCCGAGGGACCCGGTCGAAAGCCTTCTCCAAGTCCACAAAGCACATGTAGACTGGTTGGGCAAACTCCCAGAACCCCTCCAGTAGTCTTGCGAGGGTAAAGAGCTGTTCCACGGCCGGGACGGAATCCGCATTGCTCCTCTTGAATCTGAGGTTCGACAAACGGTCGGAGCCTCCTTTCCAGCACCCTGGCATAAGCCTTCCCCGGGAGGCTGAGTAGTGTGATACCCTGGTAATTCGAGCACACTCTCCGGTCCCCCTTTTTGAAAATGGGCCTCCCCGAACTCCTCCCATGCCCGAGTTTTAGCATTCGCGACCACCGCAGCTGCAGCCCTTCTGGCCTGCCGGTACCTGTCAGCTGCTTCGGGAGACCCCTGGGCCAACCAGGCCTTGAAGGTCTCCTTCTTCAGCTTGACAGCTTCCCTCACCTCCGGTGTCCACCACCGGGTTCTCGGGTTGCCGCCACGACAGGCACCGATGACCTTCCGGCCGCAGCTCCTAGCGGCCGCGTCCACAATAGAGGCTTTGAACATGGTTCATTCGGATTACATGTCCCCAACCTCCCTCGGGATGTGTGAGAAGTTCTTCCGGAGGTGGGAGTTAAAGACCTCCCGGACAGGGTCCTCCGCCAGACGTTCTCAGTTCACCCTCACTACACGTTTGGGCTTGCCGGGTCTTTCCAACCGGTTCCCCTGCCATCTGATCCAACTCACCACTAGGTGGTGATCAGTTGACAGCTCTGCTCCTCTCTTCACCCGAGTGTCCAAGACATACGGCCGCAAATCAAATGATACGATTACAAAGTCGATCATTGATCTCCGGCCTAAGGTACACTTATGAGCCACCTTATGTTCGAACATGGTGTTCGTTATGGCCAAACCGTGGCAAGCACAGAAGTCCAATAACGAGACGCCATTCGGGTTCAGATCGGGCAAGCCGTTCCTCCCAATCACCTCCCGCCAGGTTTCTCCGTCATTGCCCACGTGAGCATTGAAGTCCCCCAGTCGGCAGGCGGCGCCCTTTCCAGGACCCCTCCCACCGACTCCAAGAAGGCCGGATACTCTGAACTGCTGTTTGGTGCATAAGCACAAACCACAGTCAGAGCCTTGCTCCCCGCAACCCGTAGGCGCATGGAGGCGACCCTCTCATTCTCCGGGGAGAACTCCAACACAGCGGCGCTCAGCCAGGGGCTCGTGAGTATCCCCACTCCCGCCCGGCACCTCTCAACCTGGGCAACTCCAGAAAAGGACAAAGTCCAATCCCTCTCCAGGAGCTTGGTTCCAGAGCCAGCGCTGTGTGTGGAGGTGAGTCCAACTATATCTAGCTGGTATCGCTCCACCTCCTGCACCAGCTCTGGCTCTTTCCCCGCTAGCGAGGTGACGTTCCACGTCCCTAGAGCTAGTCTATGCTTCCAGCGATCGGCTCGCCCAGGCCTCCCGCCTGACCCGCAGCCCGGTCTGCATTGCACCCGACCCCGATGCTTGTCCCTGCGGGTGGTGGGTCCACAGGGTGGCTGCTCCATGCTGTTTATTCAGGCTGAGCCCGACCGGCCCCATGGGCAAAGGCCCGGCCACCAGACGCTCGCCGACGAGCTCCCATCCTGGGTCTGGCTCCGGGAGGGTGCCCCGGTTTCCTTGGTCCGGGCGAGGTGGCTAAAGTCCGTGGGCTGCTTATCATTAGAGTTGTTTTGAACCACTCTTAGTCTGGGCTCTCCCCCGAGACCCGTTTGCCTTGGGAGACCCTACCAGGGGCTAATGCCCCGGACAACATAGCTCCCAGGATCGCTGAGCCACTCAAACTCCTCCACCACGTTAAGGTGGTGATTCGCGGAGGAGCAACATCTTCTCGCTGTATGCAAATATAAACTTTACATACAGCCTCACTCAAAACGGCACCATTTTATATTTTAAGATAGGCTAACTTCGTTTTATTACAGACTTTTGAATTCCTTTGTGAAGCTGTAAAATTGATCTAATTTGAAGAAAAAGCTGAAGATAAACAGCGATTTATATGTAGTTTTATAAACGGCTCATTTGCCCAGCACAAGTATTTAAGCTCAAACTAACCCGTTCACTTCCTCTTCGACTCCGTTCTCTCATCCCTCCCTCCCAACCCCGTTTTTGTGTTTTCCTTTTCTCTCTCTCTTGCAGAATTACAGGAATGACAGGGGACTCTGCACCGCCAGAGATTCCTAAGAGACGGCCCCCACCCAACAGTCTCCGTTCCCACCAGCAGCCGGACACCAACGGTCTCCCACCTCATCCCTTCATCCCTAACCTTCATCCCTACCCTACCCTCTACCCCTACCCTACCCTTCATCCCTCGACCCCTACCCTTCATCCCTCGACCCCTACCCTTCATCCCTTCATCCCTCAACCCCTACCCTTCATCCCTCGACCCCTACCCTTCATCCCTCGACCCCTTCCTCTTCCAGTCTTACAATCATCTCATTACGCAATAAACCTCTAAACTCATACTGTTATTGGCGTGATCCTTGTTAGTGAAATACAACAATAACAAAGCACGCACTAAAGTTCTTGTTTCACAATTTATTCCTTGTTGATTGCATGACATCTCTCAATATTTTCATTTAGTGTCTTACAAAATAAGGTCTTCCTCTAAATCTTTCTTGATTGACTTGATTTGAGGATCTTCTGCAGCCAGGACTCATTAGTTGAGTGGGATTCCTGTAACCACCTCTGACTCGATACCACACTCATCATTTCCACGCTTGATCTTGAAGAAACCTGAAATGAGAAGACACAAAAAAATGACTTAAACTTCTTAACCATATCACTCATTGCCAAATTTATTATGTAACATGAAGAATAAGTGACCACAAAACATGGCATCCCAAACCCTGGTTTTGTCACACCTTTATCTCCCCAGTCACTGTTCCAGGAGTTTGCAGCCAGCCAGTAGGGCGTCTTATTCTCCTCCCCCCAACCGAGGATCTTGATGGCATGACCGCCCAGCATATCACCTGTCACATGCTGGTACACACCTACAGTAGAGTAGCATCGAGTGCAATAACACAGGCTTTAAAGGACAGCAGTGGTGTTTCCTCATCTTAACATCTATAAGGAATATTAAAATGTATGTCAACCTGCCAAAAAATCCCTACATTTATATTTTGCAGGACAGTTACACAAATTTAAGTTTACCTTTTCTTACTTATTTTTTTCTTGCTGTGTATAGAATACTTTTATCTCAATAATCCTTCAAATGCAACAGTCTGAGAAGGAAATATCACTCTTTGGTTGAATTGCTCACCCCTCATGTCCACAATAAGGCCTTAATATGTGATAAGGTGTCACGTATCGCTTCATTTTAAGGGCTCACAAGACCAAACAGTTGGGAACGACCAAACAGTTGGGAACTAGTATAGTAGGATTCAAATTTGGAAGACAAACAAGCTAACATGGTCGGCATAATGATAATGTGTCTTTGACAACGTATAAAACAAATAAAGCAGGTCAAAGAAGGTTTCAAGTTTCAATTGAAACTGCTTCAATTGTAGTAAATTATTTAGTTTTCCTGCCTGCAGGCATGCTGCCGTGTGTTGAGGAGAGGTTTCTGTGCAAACAGTATACAGTTTCAGAGTATAGTAGCTAGTCGGGAGACAAAGTCAATCCGGCCTCACCAGTCTTGTACAGCAGAAAATCTGCATATACAGAGAAAGCTGCCTCCACAGGCCCGTTCTTGTACAGCTCGGTCATGATCTGCTCCTGCTTGGATGGGACGCTGTAGGAGCTTTTGCCTGAATAGGGAGACACAGGAAACAAACGGATGTGTGACAGAGAAGCCACAGTAGGACGGGGAAGTAACTGGATCATTTAGGAGGTCTGTACCCAAGTGTTTGTCCTTCTGATAGGATGGCGAGTATCCATCAATGCACTGCTCTTCACACTTAGGAGTCTCCGTTTCGCCCTGACAAGGAGGACGAGTCCCATTCACGTGATGCTCACAGGAAGCAATGCTGTAGGGTCGGCAGCCTGTCAAACACGCCATTGTTTCAGCTCAGACTGTACTTCCTTTTAATTACTTCCTGAAAAGCTGTATAAACCCATCTCAGTTCACACTTACCAACGTTGGAGCCGTACAGGCCTCCTGTCACCAGCCCTTTCTTTGCCCAGAACTCCCAAGCAGCCGAGGGATAACCACCAAAACAGCTGCGTAAGACAAATAAAAACTCCATTGTTGTTTAACGTCCTCTTAAAAAGACCTGCCTGCGTGCATGCTGCCGTGTGTTGAGGAGAGGTTTCTGTTGCAATACTCACCCCATGCCGCATTCATCACAGCAGGACAGTAGATCTTCAGCAGAGATCTCCAAAGAGATCTTACCACTGCTGTGGATACATAACCTGTCGGATATCGCCTCCGCTGCCCCAAAGGCCTGTGGGAAATTAATCAAAGGGAACACAGGTTTAAGATATCTACTGGTTTCCCTCAACGGAGCAACTGATCTACCGCCGTTGTGTCTTTTTGTCGGTCTATCTCACCCAGCAGGACCCACATGATCCCTGGTCTCTGATCTGTTGGATGGTGGAACAGTTGGGCCACTGTTGGCGCGCGTCGAAGCTGTCTGGAAGCTTTATGCCCGCGGTACTGTGAACCCTTGAACAAGAGAGGACGGTCACTGAGTACTGCAGATTAGATGAACCTGCTGACTATCACCTGATGTAAGAAACTGCACACACACACATATATCCATGCCCACACACTCTCATACATGGTTAAACGTACACCTCTGGCAGCTTGGGTCCATTCAGTATAGTCCCACACAGTCCCTTCACATAGCTGATGTCGATGTTGTGAAAGTTCTGACCGGCCTGGAGCGAGAGTAGTGGAGTTAAAATGAGAGATTACAAAAATCAAAGTATTCATGACTACAATTTCCTCAGGTGGCCATATCTCTCTCTCTGCAGAGATAGTGACCAGAAATGCCCTGAATTTACTCACTGTCCAGGTGGTGTCGGCCTTGTTGATAAGCTCGACCATCTCTGAGGAGGCATGAGGAAGCTGAGGCCGAGCCTGTGTGACGGAGACCATCACAAGTACACTAAAGAGAGCCAGTGGACGCATCCTGCAAGACAGAGGACAGACAGACCTCAACATAATCACCTGGACTGCAGTATGTCCACCACTGCTCACAAGGGAGAGGTTTCCGTTTTATGAGACGTGACAGCGTTTTATGAGACGTCGCAGCATGAGCATCACGAGACTATGACAGTAAAAAATTAGGACACACTGGAGTCTCTTTTTTCTTCTCAAAATATGGATATTATTTGACATTTCTGTTGTAATTCAAGTAATATAATTTGAAGTTGGACAGAGTTGCACATACACAAAGCAACTCGTGAACAAAAGATTGCAGGTAATGTATTTATTTGTTAGCGTGTAACTTTATGCTTTTGAAGTTAAAACCAATTCAAAATGATGGCCTTGTTATATTTTCACTAGCTAGAAAATCAGTTGTGATTTTGTGGACTTAAATCACAACATATAGTTTGTGGTAAAATCAGACAAACAACTTTTTATTTATAAAACTATCAGAGAACAATCTCAGCTGAATATAAAGTATATTTGTTGGTATACTAACCTGCATTAAACCAGGCATACACAACATTAAACTCATTTCTTATTGACAGTCAACTCAAAAATAAAAATGTTATATACACCAAGTATCATTGAATATATAAATTGAATTGTGAATGACCCCTAAAAGAAAAAAACAACAAAATCTCCAAATATAAGTCTTAGCTTTTACCTGTGTTGCAGTTGTTTCAATGGACTTTCTTCGGGGGCAGTTATTTTCTCTCACTGAACAAAACACTCAATTCTTCCCATCCTTTTTATAAGCAGCAAGTTATGGAATCACATGTCCGGTAAATGAATGCATTGGCAGTTAACATCTCATGTGACCTAACAAAAGTGTCTTTCCAAAGGTAGACAGGTGATCTTAAAATGAAGAGAACATGTGCAACTTATAATTATCATAAACTTGATGGAAAATATTACTTTTTAATTATTTTTGCTTCATGTTGATGACACTATGATCTCTGCAAGAACACTCATGGGTCATCTCAGAAATATAAATAACACAAACGAAGAATCGTCCAATATAAAAACCTTGAAACCGTGCTGTAAAATGTAAAACAATATGATTTTAAAGTCTGGAATCTATAAATCATTAACTGGGTTCAACCCCACGATAATTATAATTTAATTTAATAATAATTAACAGGCTGTAAACCAAAGACTGACTTGTGTTGTTTACACAATCACCATTCAGACCGTTTCGATTCTTTCACTTCTTTATTGTGTTAAAATATGTACAAATCAAAATTACACATTACATAGCAATGTTTGTAGCTCTCCTTTGGTTCTGTACAAGGTTACTGTGTGCTAGCCTTTCTACTCACCAAAGCTGTGTTAAGGACACTTTAACTAGCCATCTCAGTATGCATTTATTTCAGACATCAAATGCACCAGAACTCATATTTGTTCTCATTCAAACAGTACATGTCAAAACTATGGAATAGCATTGTTCTTTTCTCCTATTTCAAAAGGAAACAGAAAGAACACGGACATTAAAGATGAATTATGAAGCTCTACCGTGAGTGGACGCTGTCCAATCAATGCTAACATGCAGCGCTGTAAAGGGCGCTGTTCTTTCATTTGAGTGATCCTCCTGTAGAAACAGGTGGAATTTATTTAAGTAGCTTTGTTTTGATATGAAAAAAAAAAATGAAGACTAAAATTTGACACAAAATTAAACAAAACCTTGATTTGACCACGGTTTGTAGACTGTGTTCCCCACACTCCTAAAATGGGCAGTGTCTTGTACTGTGCCTTTCACCACGTAATGGAGAAAAGTACTATTTGTCCAATGGCCAAATATGACGAATAATTTCACTCAATTAAAAAGGGTCAAATGTTAAACAACGCACAATCAACATAAACAGCAAACAGCAAAACGCCCTGAATTGTTTCTATGTGCTATTTATGCTGGTGAATATAAACACACATCAACGTGAACTCCTCCATATTAGGGCTAAACAATATTGTATCTCGAGAGAACATGATATTGCACCCGGGGATCTTTTTGAGCTAGTTGAAGGAGAGCATCGGCAGAAAACTCCACAGTTCAGTGTTCCATCTGTTTGGTGAAAAATGTTGGAAATAATTTCCTTTCGTTTTTATATTTCAACAAGAAATCTGTTGTGTCCTCAGTATTCTGAAAGCAGCAGAGTGGCAGAACTGAGTAACTATATCACTTTATTTATCGCAAGTAATATCTTCTTTGCGATATACAACATTATCACATATTTTCCTCATATTGTGAAGCCCTGCTGAACACGCCCGTGGTCCTGTGACAGCCGTAATGAAGAGAGACAAAGTGAGAAGACGTCCTTCAGATTCCTCCCATCAGAGGCGAACCGGACCTCCAGAGTGGGCAAAGGGGCTTTCTGAGTCTGTGGGCCCCAGGAAAAGGTGAGCGCAAATGGGTTCACTGTCCCTGCATGTCACCCGTGCCCTGTGCCTGTGCTGCAGTGGTGCTGAGGTACTGCCAGCTGAGAGCGGCGAGCAGCATGGCGGCAGACAGGTACATGGGCGACAGGTGGTGGGTCTTGGAGGGGAGGCTGGACTGTGACAGGGCGGACTTCTCTTTGATTAGAGCCAGGATGTGCAGGGTTTTGTCCCGCGACGGGTCCGTGTGGGAGACCTTCTGTACAATCTGCAGAGAGGGAGAGCCAGGCGGTTTGTGTTAAAGCGCTCCGATGTGGCGCCGAAATAGGACAGCAAACACACACAAAAACACACCCACCTCCTGGCTGTACTGGGAGATGATGGTCTGCACGGCGCTCATGTTGGTGGCTTCCATCATGAGTGTGACCGCCTGTCCCTTCCGGATCTTCACCACTCCCTGGAAAACCATGGGGTTGTTGTAGCATGACGACAGTGTAGCTATTGCCATCACCTGGTCAGGAAAGGTGTAACATTTAGTTAACTGGAAGAACTGAGAGAGAGACAGCTTCTAATGAAAAGTCTCTTGCGAGAGAACTATCAAACATTTTGGGGATTTCCTTAAATAACACCCACTAATCCTAATACTTGGGAAAGTCCCAGAAGAGATCAAGAACAAACATTGTCACTTATTCCCAGAATAGAAATGAACAAATCACAAGGAATTGGTTAAAAGACGATGATCTAATTACTTCCAAATGAAAGGATATTGTAAATGAAAAGTATAGAATAGAAAAAATAACCATGAATTCATATCTTTGAGGAAAGATGGGAAAATGGGTGAGGTATACGACACACAACATTTCTAATGATCCTTCAGTTTGATGTGGCAAGTAAACCACTGCATGTATCTATGCCAAAGTCATTTATCACTTCAGTGCACTCTATCCTATGAATTCCTATTTATGTAATCAGTTTTATTCTTTCCTCTCTTCTGTCCCCTTTATTATTCTTTTTATCTTGTCTTTTTCATATGCTCTGTAACTATATAACTTCTTAAAATTTGTATTTATCATTATCTCATATATCTGAATATATTAGAGGACAAAAAGCTAACGGCACACTAATGGGCTGTTCAATTATTAGGTCATATAAATCAAAATCACTGCATTGTTGGAACTCGGTAAGTAACGACTCAGCGGTTACCTGTGGAATGGCGCAGAAATTGAAGACGCTCTGGTTGCGCAGGCGGGACAGGTAGGCGATGACATCCGGAACGTGTCGCAGAGCATCGGTGACCAGCAGGTTGAGACAGGAGAGAGCCGACTCCAGCTTCTCCGGCTGGGCCAAGTCCTCCAGACGGCCTGCAAACTGACTCCAAGCCTGCGCGGGGACACAAGCTATTAACACATCACATACGGTACATATGTTTTTAAATCAATACGCACATAATGAATAAAAAAGGTGCACCAGAAGTTACATTAAAAAACATTTCACGAAGCACGATGGAAATGAAAAACAGAGTACAGTATTCAGAAGCATTTTCTCATAACAGGACAAAGGAACACGTTCTTACCTCTTGTGGCCAGAAGGCCCGTCCCTCCTTTGTGTCCTCTAGATAGTCCCGGATGATGTTAGTCTTCTGGAGGAACAGGCCCATGGAGTTGGCCAGCTGGGTGTCGTGCCCCACCTCTGGGTCCTCCAGCTGGGACGCAGAGAACAGCTGAGACAGACCGATACCGACCAGCCCGGCCACATAATGGCAATACTGCACACAGAGAGTAAGACAAGGCAACGTGGCGTCAGTTGTTATTGTCACAGCATGGTATGTATGACAACATGCTTATGATTAAACACACACAGTTACTGAAATAACCATAGGTGCTAATTAAACATCTATTCAACATTGTCAGAGATATGGTTCATTTATTTAGTTAGGTTTATAGGAAGTTTTACATAGTGTGTGGTAATGCTTGATCAAACTTAAGCTACCAGAATGACTGAAAATACACTATTAAGACAGAAAGAAGCTGCAGAGATACATGTTAATAACAACGTATTTTCCTCCCAACCAAAGAGACTCAATAGTATCTCATAGTGCTCTAATCTGCTAATCATCTCTATAAGGTACCATAAACAGTGACAGAGATCTGTTTGTGTTGTTAAGTTGTGTATTTGTTATTGACATTCAAACACATATCCCTGTAGAGTGTCTAACATCTTTTTGCTGTCATCTTAACACAATTGTAAAACCAGGTTGACGTTTACCTGGTCCCACTCCTTCATGGATCCCACTTTCTTTTCCAGGAATTCGGCCATTCCCACTCCCATTTTGTGGCAGATATCCGAGATGACGTCTCTGTATTCCTGAGCCAGGTTTCTGAATTCCAGTGATATCTGGGTTGCAAGTACAAATGAAGATTAGAGATACGGATTTATAACAGCTATTAATCTGAGCGACAAAGATTTCACTTGAGACATTTCTTCACATGCTATCACACCAACTTAACAACTCAACTCTGTCATTAACACGGTATATTATTCTGTTATTGAGTAAGAAATAGTCATCAGTAAATTAAGCCAGCAGAGCCTTAATATACCTGCCTACTGCATGTCATTGTACCGCCATGCAGTGCTACTGACCGTGGGGAAATCAGCCAGAACCTGTCGGTCTTTCTCCTGGCTCTCGGTGAAGCGCCACTCATCCTGGTACAGGTAGGTGTGAAAATCATTCAGCATGGGAACCTTCTTGTTCAAAGGGATGGTCATGTCGTCCTCCACTGTGTCCAGCGCTCGCAGCACCAGGTAAAAAATACAGACTGCATGTCTGGATCAGAAGGACAGGAGACCACTTTAAAACAACACAACAGGAAAAATCTCCTTCCCGAATGTCTGGGTCAAAAAGCATTTATTTTTTTACGACTGACATTTTTAAGTCATCATCCAAGTAATTTATCAAGCAATAATCCCAAACATTTGTTGGTTCCAGATTCTCCAATGCAATTATTTGCTGCTTCAGTCTGTTTCATATCAGGGTAAATTGAATGTTGGGGGTTTTATCTGTTGGTTAGGCAAAAGCAATTTGAAGATATCATCTTGGGCTCCAGATATGCCTGTAAAGACTGTGATCAGACATATTAATAGATTAATAGGCAATGAGTTGCAGCCCTAAGTGACATGTTATATTGTGTAATTGCCAGAAATAAAGAAATATTGATAAGAGATGTCACCACTAATTTACATTTGAATTGTTACTGGTATACTCATTAAGTCTCTAAAAAGGCTTGGGTCAGCCATGGGTTGCAGTGCATTTTGCTTTATTGAGGCTATATTAGCTATTGATGAGCTATCTTTGTGTTTTGCTACCAGACGTTCTCGTGTCTTTACAGGACATGCCAACATTTAGTTGTTGACTCTTTCCTAGAGTAATGCATCCAATGCACACATGTCTGAACTGTTCATAGTAAAATAAAACATGTGCAGAAATGGGAAGCAACCCCAGCCAACGCCCCAGGTTATGCCCTTCACGAAAGAAAACATGCATGCACACCCCCATGCAGCCAGCTTTTACCCACCTCAACTCCCCGTCCAGCGCTTGGATCACAGCTGCAAAACTCCGGCTGGTTTGGTTCAGGTACAGATAGCAGGTCCGCAGACTCTCACTCATGGACTCCTGGTAGGAGAGACAGAGGAAGCCCGTGCGTCGGTAAAAGCCTGCGGGTCGGAGGGCGCTGGAGGGTCGGGCGGCCTCCTGCAGGCCCCGCTCACCTAGCCTCCAGCCCAGCAGGAGGGGCCGAGGAGCGGACCCGCAGCCCCGTGGTGCAACCGAGAGAGAGCGCTTGAAGAAGGACAGCGAGACCGGACACTTGCAGCAAGCTCCGGCCATGCGAATAACCTGATAGCACGACCGACCCCGCAGCTATAACGCGACTCTGAACATGTCGACGCCACGGCTGGTGGGGAAGTTTGAAACATGTAGGCTAGAGGACACACGAGCTGAGGGGTCGAGTGAGGGGGAAAACGCTTAGGGGGGGACGCCTGGGAGAGCTAAATCAAGCGCTCCGCTGACCTCAGAACAGTCTCACCTCACTGCGTAGTCGAGCAGGGTCTCTGCACAGAGTTTGTTGATCTGCTGTGATCTACGTCGCTCCTCCCACCTCTACCCATAACAACACCAGCGGGCTATTTCATAATCGGCTTCTTCTTCTACTACTTTAACTGCATAACTCAATCCACTGGTAATATTTAACTGTTTAACAGTAAGTGTGGAGAAAATGAACACAATGACACCCGTACTAATGCAGGAACACGTATAAAATGTGACTTATGTTTTGCACCAGCGCATGCTCTATTCCCAACCACGTCATGTCTCTGACGCTGCAATCACATGATCAGCACTGAGCCAATAATATGAATGCCGATCATGGTGTCAACTCTCTGCTCAGCTTGCCTGTATTTCAAAATAAGAGCGCAGTGTTAAACAAGATAACTTCACCCAGCGTTAAAAAAAAAAGAAATTATTCAGACTGCTTTCAAAGAACCAAATTAGCTAGATGGGAATAAACAGGATTATTTGAACTTGATGAAAGCAGGTTGGATTTGAGGATTAGAATTCGAGAGTAAATTAAACCACATTTGCAGAACAGGACCATGAGGTGAGAGAAGCTATTTGGGGAAGTTGCTACGCATGATATACATGTATCTCAGGGATGTCTACGTACAGGTGTTATAGTAAAATATTTGACCTGCCTATACTGAGTGCTCTACTATAAGCAAAATGAACTACTAAAGAGTCACTAGTCAGACCATGATTCTCTCTCTCTCTCTCTCTCTCTCTGGGTCACATTGGTGTTAAAACACAGGGATTATCCGTGAAAAATCCCCGCCGTTGTTGAACCCTCCAAGCTCCTTATGTAACGTAAATCCCAAGTCAATGGTCGTATCAGCTTGTGTACATCTGAGCCAACACAGGAGTGAGAGATCTAATTAGTTCAACGAGCTGACTGTTATTACCATTTAGGTCAATCCATTACAATGCAGCCTGACTGTTAATGTGAATTTCCGTGTTGCTACAGAATAGCGGTCTGTGGTCTGTTAAAAGGGGGACATCATGTGCTACTTGATCCAAGAGGCAAATCTGTAAATGCAACCATGTATGTATCCATCTTGCATGCTGCGTTCACACTCATCTGACAAGTTTATTCTCAGTATAAAACGGAGGGTTTACTCACATAATCCAACTTTCCCATGAAGCCTCTGTATCCCCCCATTTTATATTTGAACAGGTTGAATATCTCTTCCGGGTGGCCCAGTGACTTCAGGATGTCCATGTTGCTTCGGGTTTTCAGCTGTTACTCTGACAAACTGATGTGGAGATTTGTGCTGGAGAGATGTTCCTCATCAGAGTGACGGCAGGGAAGTCGCCAGATCGACTGACGCCTCTGATTGGTTGGCGAGTCATGGGCACAGGGCTCGGTGTCCAATGAGCGAGCAGAGGTCTGGTGTGATGCTCCGCTTAAGCGGACGGTCAGTGGAGCGCGGCTTCTGATTGGTCCGTCATTCATCATGGGACTGAGAGCTACCTATTGATCACCAGTGTGTTCAAACACTGTCTAAATTATTTTATCATTCTAAGCTTCATTTTATACATAAAGGTTATTGTCATTTTTAGGATTGTTTATTAAATCCTTAACATGAAAGTAACTTCAAAAAAAAAAGTGTATTACATATAATGAATTGGAGCACTACATATACTATGACGATTTTAGCAAATGGCTGCAATGAAACAAAGAGTGAAAAATTTAAAGGGGTCTGAATACTTTCCGTACCCACTGTATTTGCATGCCATTGTCTTAAAGCGACACTGCCTGTACATGATTTCCTCCATTAGCTGACAAAATTTATCAGAAGCCACATGAAAGCACAAAGGAGATTGATTACAGTTTGCTGTGTTGTTGCTATAGACGCAGATAGCCACAGGCATCAAACCTCCCCGGTTGATGATCAGTTCAAAGTGGTTGTAATATCACCAGATGTAATTTTGTCTCACTCAACCATAACTTTTGCTGTGTGCCTTTTGTGTTTCTATCCATTGCGCAATGTTGGATATACTATTTACTCCAGTTTTATTATTGCACTCATACTTCACAGATCAGATAGATAGTAGAAGTCAGTGTGAAAACAAACAAAACCCTTTTGAACATAAAGAATGAAGTGTGTTTAAAACAATAGCACACTTTTCTATATATTTGATATATTCTCTTTCACAGCGTCGGCATTGTCATAATAAATACAAACACACACATTGTTTAGACAATAGAATGACTCTTTCAGTTAATTGTGCAATTACATCTAAATGGATTTCACTCAAGGGCACACGGTTATGGACCGCAGCCAACATCCTAAACAGTATTTGCATCACATTCCAGCTTCCATGAATGCACGTGACTCATAAAATGAACCAGAAGAATGTCATACATTGCCATTTGTCTTCTACTTTTTTCACTTTGTAAGGCAAAACTAAAATCTCCTCTGCAACCTTCTGTGAAATTGTTAATCTGGTGGGGAAAAAAGAGATAGTTTAGGATACCACAAGACAGTTGATGACACACACACAAGCTTGGCAGAAAGAGGCAATACATCAACAGACTGATGATATCTACATGGCCGTGAGCATTACCAAGAGGAGGAGCTCAGTGCTGAAAGTCACAAACTCTCAAGCAGTTCCAGGTAAACGTGTTGGAAGTGCAACCCACCAGCTCTCGCTTGTCACACTTTGTTCATCAGAGCTGTTTCTCTTGTAATCAGGACACCAGTGAGCTACGCTGCATGTACTCGACTGACCCGACAAGAGAAAAGAGGAGATACATTTCAATTGAAGTGGATTCCTGAAATACCAGGGCGAAGAAGTCTGGTTTGTATTTCTCATGTGAGTAAACTCAGTTCTTACTTTGACCAAAAACATCTCCTGTTTGACCTGAAAGGGAGGTGACGAGACTTTTCCTTGCATCCTCATAGTGTCTGACTTTTTTGCTGAATTTGCTGAAGGCATTACATAAGCTCTTAAGTTATTTTATTCTTTCAGCGAAACCATCAACTAATGTTGTCCACAAATGTCAAACGAAACCAAACAGTATTTGGTTCATTTCAACAGCCACTGCACATACATCATTCTCTGATCCCACATGACAATCAGCTAGTTTTTGTTCAGGTTGAGCCGTAAACAACCTCTGTTTAATGGATATGAAAAGGAGCCTCCGCTGTGCTCAAAGAAATGTCTTAAAAAACTCTGCAGCACAGATGTGAGACTGACAGAGACACAGAGTGTGTATATACATACTTACAGGGTATATATGAAGTTCATACGTGGAGTGAAACTGATGTCTTAAGCGACGTGTTTCAACAGGAAAGTCGAGGTTTATTTATGCAGCTGGGTTGCTTTAGGACAGTGGGTATTTCAGGTGACACATTTTTTATTTCTTCTTAGTCATGCCGCAAAAGCGTCAGAGTAACAGTGTTACAGTATGTCATATATGCTTCATATATCATTATGTTACCATTGTTTCACATATTTCCCACAATATAATCACGGTATATACTGTATATATTTCAACCATATGCACATATAACAAGCCAGTGTGTAGGGTTTAGGGGGATTTATTGGCAGAAATAGAATATAAAATTATTAATTTTGTTTTCATTAGTGTATAATCACCTGAATCTTATAATGGGTCCTTCCTATCTGCATAGGGAGCAGGTCTTCTTCACATAGTCCACCATGTTTCACATTTTTACGTTACCTGCAGGCCACTGTGGTTCTCTGACAGGAATGAATAAGGAGTGGGGAGCGGAGGGGTATTTAGTTGAAATGCAACCTCACCTCTCCCACACGCTGCTCTTTTATGGACATGAGAGTGTATCTGTCCTCCCATCTAACTGCATGAAAGCACTTAACTGAAACTGTTACTTTAAAAATGAAACCAAAATTGTTATCAATTGTCTACTTGGACTTTGTGTTTTGGAAATTTCAAAAAAATATTCATAAATGACACCAGTTTGACTGTGTTTTTGTTGTATTCGCCCAAACTTCAGGACGAGCTGCACACCTGAAGCCTGTGTGAATGGAGGGACAAAAAACACTGTCTGACACCGGGAGCTTATTTGAGCAGATGTCAGCCTGGGCTGACACACAATACTCTGTGAAGAAAGTATTGAAACATCTCAACTTCAGACAAGCCAACGATGACATTTCACCCAATGAGTCTGTCAACAAGAAGTTTTTGGAGTTTCACCGTGACATCACCGAGGAATGTGGTGCAGAAGATAAACAGCATTCATGGGCCGTTATTGAGAAACAAGAAGAGATTGTCATGTACGGACCATATTATCCTAATTACAACAACGGAGAACACAGCGAGGACATCATTATCAAACAAACGCAGGAACTTCTAGAGTCAGAGTCTGTCTCAGAGGAATGGAAGGTGTATGTTTTCACCATGAACAGCCCGTGTTTGGCTAGAAACACGAATGCATGCATGCTGAACCTGGTCCAGAAAGCTCTGGAGTGGTGGAGCGTGTATGGAGTAAAGACGCATATTGGTTATTTGAAATGCTGGGGATTCAAAGGAACTAAAGAAAATCTGTTCAAGGATATTACCTACAGCCAAGTGGACTGTATGGATCAGAGTGAGGACCACAAGAGCTACATTAATGCAGCTGAAAAGACTGAAACAAATCCTTTATGTGAAATTGTGTTTACTGCTGTGAAACACCTCCTGAGATCTGCCAGTTTTGCTTTGATAAACATCGTGCAGGGGCAGGACTGGAAGAGTTGCTTTAAAAATCTGCACAGTATATTTGAAGAGAATATACCAGAAGAGAAGAAACAAATCTGCACACAGGAGGCAAACACTGTGATCGAGGCTGCACAAGTTCTGCTTTCAGAAAAAAGCGAAAGTGTTGAGGAATATTTAGAAAGAGGATGTGCATTTGCACTTGACTTTGCTTTTAGCTCACAATTATCTGACGCCATCCAGGATCAAATGAGGCTCACGTTTCAACACTGCTGGAAGGAGATGGTGCAGGGCAAATATGCTGAGCTCATCAGGGAGAAGCTGACTGAAGACTTCAATCAATGTACCGTCTGGCTTTTCATCAGAGATATTGCAAAGTTCACGAATGAATACTTAGAAATTGGAAGGATACAGTTTTCAGAAGAAGCTCCACAAGTTGTCCGATAACCACCCTCTTCGCAAAGATGATGAAGAAGCCAAGACTGCATATATATATCACACACGTTTGGTTATGGAGTGAATGACACCAAACTTTTATATCATACATACCATTTGCATCATGTCAAAATGCTTTGTCTTTATTAGTTTCCTCAGTGGAGCTACAGTTGCACACAGAGGAAGGGCATCAGGTAGTGTTAGTGCACACTGAGAAAGTCCACATGTACATCTCTCACCGTGTCTTTACTTACAATATAACTCAAATGGTGTATTACAATTATACTGGAGTGGAGTTGTTTACATATATGCTGATATATTTGTTGGTAATTGCATGTGTCGATATCTCACGTTGACACATGTTGCCCCGTGATTGTCACAAGCAAATTAAAGCATTGAGTATTGGCAATAATCTGTACAGTTTTGATACAATACACCGACATAAAGTCAAACAACCTTCAGCTTATATGAGTTAGATGACTGTGTGGTTTGGGGCTGTGAAGTTCATAATAAATACTAGCAGGATTAAAGATGATTAAGCTGTTTTATGGATGCACATCTGCTCTGGTGTCAGCAGAGGGAACTATATGGACAATTACTTCCATCCACATTCATCATGTGCAACTTGCTTGCTGCATAGGTAGTTTTTCATGTATTTTTTCATAGAAGTGTCCACACTGACATGTATTTATTTTACATTTAAAATCAAGAAGGCACACAGTTTAGGACTGATCCAGGAACAAAAAGCTACCAGGGAACTGTTTCTATTGCACTGAGTGGGAGATCGTGTTTACTGAAGGTCATTTCTCAGGAGTTGAGGAGTGATGGATGGATGTGTTACTGTAAGTTTATGATAAATGCTCCTGATTAGCTTTTCTCTGTGCAATTAGATGAAATGTCACCTGTTCTTTACAATCATTGGTATCACATATAAGTGACCGTAATCAGTGTGTCAATTTTGGGACGTGTGTAAAGGGTCAGTTCACCCGGATTACAAATCACATACATATTATTTTTGTACCCCCACTGGTATTTAGTTTTGCCGTTTTATTTGCTTAAGTTTTGAGATATTGCTGGTGAGACTGAGCCGCCCTATTACTGCTGAGATGACTGGATGTTTGTGTGTGGTGCTAAATTAATCCTTTAAAAGACATAAGAGCAACGTGCTTTACCAAATAATATACTGTACATAATCTAAAGACAGCATCACGTTTGAACAGTTTAAATCATCTACCAAACGTACAAAATACTGAAAACTGACCACAGGGAGGTTGGTTGTAACCGGCCCATTGTTTGTTCTGTAAAGAGCTTTTGGCTTTTTAAAATATAATTTTCATTCTTCTCCATTGTACTGTGATTTCATATCTGGAGGAAAATACCATATGAAAGTGTGAAGATCTAGTAGTTGTTTTTCTTATTGTGAGCTGACCCTTTGACGTTTGACATTAAGGTGTGCTGTTGTGATTATTTTCATGATTTGTGTGTTCATCATTGTTTTCAGCAAAACTGTCCCTAATGATATGAAATTGAAAACAAATATATTGGAATAAAAATAACTCGGGGAGATAAAGACTGGTCATCAATGTTATTGTTACTGGTTTATGTTACAGTATCTGTTCCTTTTGCTCTGAGACTGAGGCACTGGCTGTGAAGATGTTTTGAGTTTTTTTTGTGGCATCTACTGGCATGGTAGAGTGACCAAAAAAAAGTTTTCACATCAAGAGTTGTTTAATCACAGTGCTGCTCTTTAACAAACTCCATTCAGTCCATCCATCGCTGCGGTTCGAATGCACAGTATCTGTGCCCTTCTGTTAAAGATCTCCATTTCTGTCGTGCCGCCCAAACATTTGTCCCAAAGCGTTGCACTGAAGACACTGAACGGTGTGGCGGCTGCAGGAACATCTGCATCCAAGAGCGGCAGTCTGCTTCCTGGAGACGCTTGTCTCTCTGGAGAGTTTAATCGGTACGGTTTGAAATGCTGTGTTGCACGTCTTCTAGGCCAGGATGAGGTTGTTCCAGGGCTCAGCTTTGGAGCCAGAAGACACGCCGTGGCCCCCAGGGGACATCTTGAGAGGAATGGCCCCGCCTTGAGCTGCCATGTAGGCTGGCAGAGCTGAAATCTAGAGGGATAGAGTAGAAAATGGTGAGAAGGCCAGTACGGGAATCTGTCACGTGATCTGTCCTTCATAAATGGAGACTTTGACCTTTCCTTTCATTGTCATATCAGTTGGCATGTGGGATAAATATCAATATAATACATGCAAAACAATACTCTATATTGTACAATCTGGGTCATAATAATTATGTCTCAACTGTTTTATCCTAATTTTAAAGGACATTTTGGGCCTTGTCATTTGGCCTTTATTTCTGGGCTTATTAGGTTCTAGCTGAATGTGATGAGCAATGAGGGTCTGTACCTCTTTCATCATCACAATTACAGACTCTAATGTACAGACTCACAATTACCGATGTAAAGATTCTCTGAAATTTGACTAAAAAGGTGTCCAACCTGTGCGTGTGCACTGTGGTGTGTGTACAAGCTGTGAGTGTCCGGTTCTGTCTTTATCTGTCGAGGCTCCTCAGTGGTGGTGGAGGCCCTGGGAGTGCTGCTTGGCGTGACTGGAGTCCCATCACTGCCTGGGGTCCCTGCGGAGCACCAGAACTGAAGTCATTACACATTCACAGATAGTCTTAGCTACAGTATGATCTTCTTAATCTAATATCTATATCTATTATCTACATATCTACACGAACCTAAGCGCATGTGGTTTTGAAGCTCACCAGCTTGGGACTTGTTGAAGTTTTTGGGTTTGCGTTTGCGGGTCTGGATCCCCTCTTTCTTCATGGCCAGGGGTCGTGGTACCTGTCAAGACACAAGAACAAATAAATAACCTTTATCCGTCAACAGCAGACATAAGTAGGAGAAGTGTTGCATCCATGGAGGCTGGCGAGAAAGAAATACTTATAGGGTGTGTTCAAGATTCAGAGGATCCACTCATTTCTAAAGATACATTTTCAAAAAGAATGTGAATGATCCGTTTTAATTTAAAGTACAAATGTTCTTTACGTGGTTGTATACAAGATTTCAGCAGTAGCAGAGATGCACTTACCCCATGGAGTTTCATGTAGAGGCCACAGGCGTTGCAGACCGGCTCTCCCTCTGCGTTTCGTCGCCACAAGGTGGTGGTGGTGGTGTGACAGTTGGTGCAGGACAGGCCAACCCTCCTCGAGGCAGACTGCAGCATATAAAATATGTCAGAGTTCTATGTTAAAAAAAAGGAGAAAAACTAAATGCATACATTTTCCCTGAGGTATACTGCAGGTGAATTTATCGTCCATTAACACACTATAAATTGCTTCACTGTCACGGTACAAAAGTGCTCCACTGTCACCCACCAGCCGTCGTTGAGGTTTGATAAGAGGTCTGTTGATGCCATTCATCTTGTGGTACAGTCCGCAGGCATTGCACAGGTAGTGGCCTGTACCATCCCGCCTCCAGAGGGGGGTCGACATCGCCCCGCAGTTCACACATTCTCGCCCCTCAGCAAAGTCATCAAACAGGTCTGATGGAGGAGGACAAGAAAGAAATGATGAGCTAAAACAACGTCAGTTTTTCTCTTCCCTTCAGCCTGATCCGGATTGGACAGTAATCTGCACAACTCATGTCAAAAGTTCTTTAACCCTCATAACTGAAAAATGCATCCTGGTCAAGTTGAAGCCACAGCTGTTTTTCTGAAAAGTTGGTGTTATATTGATAGTGTTTTAGCAATGAGTTGGTAAACATAATAAAACAGTTGCTATGAAAGAGTGAAATAAATTGCATTGCAAAGAAAATTCCACAGAATTCTTATTGTATCATTTTACAGATCAAACTGAGCTTAGAGAAAATAACTTTCAGCAGAGCTTATGCCACATAAAAATGTTCTCCACCCTCCTCAATAAACACTTTCCTGCTCCGTCAAACTTGGATTATCAAATGCAGAGGCATCTCTGCACCAGCAGGAGGTGCAGGCTGCAGTCTCACAGGCCCACACCACAGCAGACTGGAATCCCTCCTTATCTCTCACCTCGGACAGATAAAGAGTCGGCTGGAAATATAGACGGAATAGAGCTCCATCATATTCAAATAGAGACTATGTGTCTATATCTCTTTCCCCCTCTCTCTCTCTCTCTCAGTTAGCATGACATCTCGTGCAATGTTGCACATATCTCTGAAGAACCACTTAGCCTTTCAGGGGAAGGAGGCATCAATCAGTGGTTTGATAGCGACAGTAAAAGTGACTATATTTATCTACGACTGTGAGGTTTGCTGAGAATAGATTGAGGAAATGTGCAAAACACTAACACATTAACTGTAAAAGCCATATTTAAATCAGATTATTTATACACTCCACCGGCATATTTATTATAAATATGTAAAATAAACAAAAAGTATGAATCTGGCCTCCGTCTGCTCCTCCCTCGCTGCAGTGTGACTGATATATATTATGCAGGCCTCCTCCAAGGCTGAGAGCAAAACAGACACATGCAGGGCAAGCTGACCTTGAGCCATTTGCAGCCAACACAACGCAGCAACACAAGACAATACACAAAAGAAACGCTGCAGTGTCCGTGCGTCTATCTAAATGGAGGTTTCTTTTTTTTCCACTGCGTAAATGTCAGTGTGTGTCTTTATCAGGGGACGCTGACACTTTAAGCGGACAAAGGTGAAAACAACTGTGATCATGTGAAGACTACATACGTGTCCTGCAGAGGTTTTAATGTGTTTTTCATTTGTCACAGTGGTGACGGTTAACAAGGTGTTACAGTGGCAGCATCTAAAAGTATATACAACTTGTTTATTTGATCAGCTTTATACATATTTATCTCCTTTTCTGAGACATCACACTTACACAGGACCTTTTTCGGCTGTGGTCACTAATGACATTTGAAGATACTGTATATACAGACTTTACATGCAAAGATATATCATTAATATACAATATATAATAATAATGGAGGGGCCTTTCTCAATGCCGTAGAGTAACTTAGTAAATTGTACTGTCGTCTACCAAAATTCAAGTTTAGTTCATTTCCGTTTTATGCAACTTTATGCACTTCTTACTCCAAATTGATTTGACAAATGTAGTTACACATTTAGTTTTAAAGAAAAAACATAAGATGAGTGTTTATGAAATGTATAAACAGATTATGAAATAGTTTAAATTAGCTCCAGCATCCAAGATTAAATTCTGCTGACAAATTCATGTCGCAGGAATAATATTGTAATGATGATAAATATATTAGTGTAACACTCAGATTATTTTTTTCTGTTGAATACTTTCAGGTTTGATACTTAAAGTACATTTCTTTAATAATAATATAAAGTTTTATTAAAAACATTTTCACTACAGGAGTTTATTTGTTTTTACATCCTTGTAATTGCTTGTACATAACTATTGTTTTATATTTCATACATTTCATCCTGACTGCTTTTTAAATTTGACTTTACTCTATTTATTTTATATTTGTATCCACCAAATGCTAACTTAACTGCAATAATATGTATGTGTCACTTAGTTGGCAACATGATGAAAATACAAAACTTTTGAACTCATCAGTTGGCTTTTTTTATTTTTATTCCAGGTAGAGGAAGAAGCTTTGTATGTGGGGGAGACCTCCATCACTGCCAGGGTCCTGTCAGAGTGGCAATACAGATATAATGCCTTATAAACTAAAGTTATAAAGATTATCCAATGAAACACGTGATAGTCTTGGATCTCTTGTCGTCAAATATATGATTTGGCTGTTTACATACTGTTAATAATTTTCCAATTTAAGTAAGTGAGTCATTGAGATGTTTCTGGAAAACAAACTATAAGGCTTCAATAAAAACTCAATTCAAGAGAATTTCAAACAATTCAAAAATATTGTCACAAATGTTTTGAAGAATTGAAGTTTAGAATTTACGCTGATGTTTATTTTCTTCTTTCACTGACTGAGAAGAAGAAGTCAGAGCTTAGTTAGTTCACCAACAGAACCAACAGAACAATAGAGACTGTCACTGAACGGCTCACGGCCACTTCATCAAACACTGAGCTTTGATTTCGTTTGACGTGAGTGTAAAACAATGAGTTTAAGCCTGAAACATCTCTAAAGAAATGCAGTGAGTAAACGGGCTCAACACCGTGATTTGATTGTGATTGTAATCAAATGAATAGGTCAGTGTGGATCAATGCTGTTATCTGTCACACTGTTTCTGAATCAAACAGTTAAAAGAGGCCATTCAAATGATCATCACACAAAACATATTTAAGAGCAGTTTGTCAGACAGAAAATGGAAATGCACAAACAAAGTAATCAGCTGTCAGCTGTTAATAAGATAATACTAATAATAAGTGATAATAAGTCTAGTAATGATCCGGCCCTTCAGATTAGGACGAACATGTAGATAATGGAAGAAACAGGAGCCAAATAAACACAACGCTGATTAATAATAGACTGGAAGATGCAAATAGTCATTGAAACAACTGACAAATGAGCAAAATCAATGTGTTGGAATAAGGTCCAGAGTTCAACCAGCAGCTATAGATTCAAATCAGTACATAAAGTTATGGGCTGACACAAAAGCTATGTATTTGAATAAAAAGTGGTTTCACTGTATCTAAAACAATTGATTTTTGATGAGGGTGTGAGGAATCTGATTCTGCTGCTGATCCGGATCAGATTCTTCACACACACTTCTAATCAAATCCGGCCTCACACACAAGGCCACAATCAAACAGCAACCCATAAACCATAATCCATACAAACTGTTATCAATTCAGGCTCAGTTAATTATTCCTTTCTAACACTCCAGAATGTGATTTGTGAAGATAAACCAAACACGTGTATTATATGTTATTTTAAGTTTGATTTGGGTTTGTGAGGCTATTAAATTAAATTATATTATCATTTGTCATTAATACTCAATACTGGCCTATTTCATTCATGAAGGGAATAATCATACAATTTGGTATTTGAATTCAAATGTATATGTTTCTAAAATGATACATTTAAAATAAAAGTCAAAATGAAGTAAGCATGAATGAATTTCACTCAATGACGTTATTTACTTGTTTCTGTAAAATGTCACCTCAAGGCCCATAGAATCAGAAACAGTGAGTGTGTAGTAAATAAAGTAAAACAAAGCAGCAGTAAGACTTTCAAATAACCGCATGATAAACGAACCTCTGGTTGAACTAACTTCTCTTTTAGGAATACAATTTGCCAAATATAACATGATTATGAATAACAGTCGTGCTTTCCATTTCATAATAACAGTCACGAAAATGACACCACTGAATTAAAAACCGCGTTATTAAAAGAAACAAAAGGTGACAATCAGCCTTTAATCGTTCTGCAAGCTAGGCGCTCGTGAATTGATGACCACATCACAGTATTGATCTCACGTGGTAGATGCAACTTTCTATTCGTCCATGTTTTTAGTCTTGTTTTAATCAAATAGAGTTTCATTTCAATTGGAAGTTTTAGACATTTTCGTTCAGCGGAAGTTTGATGAACAATAATACATTGTCATTGTCAGCTCTTTAAAAAAACTAATTAGGGGCAGACCTTTGAACGTACCTCGTAATACAAGGACGTCTAATTGATTCGCTTTATAGTCTGTGGTTGTGTGAAATACTCTTGTTGTAGTATTGTATCATTGTATTAGCGTATGGATTTATTTGTAATTTTAAAATCATAATTTGAATAAATCTGGTGTGTTTAGTGCGTTCTGTCAGCTAATAAACTACATGCATTAATCTTGATGGCTTTTAATTGATAGACTATTTCTATACATGCGGACTAAACATTAACCTCACTTGCATATTTTCTTTTTCTTTTTCAGGAGAATACTTTTGTTCTTTTAACAAAAACGTAGTTTTTTCAGGTCTGGCAACCTTTCACCTCATTCATGTTTGTTTTTTTATGGTCATAACAGTAGACCTATTGTCATTAATCGTTCACAGATAAATAAAAGGGACTTGCTTCTCTCTCTTTTTTTAGCGGATTTGCACTTATTTCTTGTTGTGGTGACAGTGAAGCTGATCGTTTGAAATTCTTTACATTTCTGTCTGGATGACAGAATTTCAAAAAGTCAAAACACATTTTATTGTGCACAAAATATAGAAATGCTAAATTTAAAATGTCTTGCTCACCTATGTTTGGGTGCCGTGTTGTGCCATGAGGAGCACCGGTTTGGAGACCGTGGAGGACCGGGCTATCAAAGTGGGACGCAGGCCACGCTCCACCCACGTTCGGGCTCATGTAGGCCGGGTAGGGGCTGTGATACGACCCGCTGAGGCTCCGGGCGCTGTAGTGTTCCCTCCCGTTGGCAGAGATGTTTAGCGGGCTGCTGTAAGAAGCCACCGTGTCCCGGGCCGTGGCCACCCCGGAGGACAGAGGCGGGCTGGTGGAGAAGGCGAAGCGCGGAGACACCGGGGAGTGGTTGTACGAGGGCACCGTGTCGGCGCACGGCTGCACCCAAGCTGAGTGGCTCGACGCGGGGCTGCTCTGCTGCGACGCACCGGGCGTCTGGAGGTAAGGCAGCGCCGGCATCATGGGGGTGACGACCCGGGTGGTGGGCACATAAACCGGAGAGGTGCCCGTCGAGGCGTTGTGCAGAAATCCGGCCTCATAGGAGTGGGGTCCGTGGTTGGATGTCATTATGCCCTGATACATATCCTCTCCTTGAAGCTGGACATCCGTGTTGATAGAATGGATATTGATAGTGTGGATGCCGTTACGCACAGGACTGTTGAGTATAACGCAAATACATATGATTAAATACAATCTGCGAGGCTCTGTCGTCCTAATTAATATCAGATCTGCACCCAAGAGGTGAAGCCAAGCAAACGCAACAATCAGAAAATTAAGAATAAACTGAGAGAAGAGACACGAGAGGGTGGAGGCGGAGTGAGAGACTGGGATCAAGATCCAGCATCTCTCTCTCTCTTCCTCTCTCTCTCTCTCTCTCTCTCTCTCTCTCTCTCTCTCTCTCTCTCTCTCTCTCTCTCTCTCTCTCTCTCTCTCTCTCTCTCTCTCTCTCTCTCAAACCAAAAACATGTGAAAATAATTTAATCAAAGTATATTTTTAAGTATATTTTATTCTAGATAGCTGAAGCTCCTTGGCTTTGTTATCCCATTATGTCCCTCCTGCCTGCTATGTTCAATAAAATCGATTGTTTTTCGTTTGTGGATTTTGGTGATTTTTTAAAATAAAAAACGAACTTTTTATTTTCATCTATGAATTAAATTAATTTGAATAAGAACCCTTTACAGTATGTTTATTGGATTCACTGTTACAGGCAGATCAGTCTCAATATCTGTCATAAACAACTTTAAAATATCTGTAAATAAAATCATTTTGATTAAATGATTTTGATTTGTATGTTTTAATGGTTGCTTCCATTCAAAGTCTCCAGCACCAACTTTCTTAAACATTTGTCAAAATATGTTTTCATTAATCCGAAATATATTAACATGTCGGATAAACGCTGTGGGTATAAATGGTAAGTTTAAGTCTTTCACTAAATGGTGATTGGTTGATTGTTAATTTCCGAGTTGTTTTTTCGGGAATAGCCCCACAATATTCTTGTGTGTCTGTGGTGCTTTTATTGCAGTGATGTAATTTTCCCATGATTATCTAAAATTATAGTTACACTGTCATAATCATATTATTTTTCTGCAAATGTGCAAATGTACACATATTTCTTCTATTGTAAAGCCACTGGGAAAACCTTATATTTGGTAATTTTGCAGCAGTTTGCTGGTTTACAAAGACATAATACAGTTTGATTATTCTGATAACAGAACAAGACATTTTTAACACGTGCTGGCCGTTATGAACGACACATCACTTAAATGTGCGCAGTCTCATCATTCCAACTTGCCCAAAGTTAACCAATATCCGATTGAAGAATACATAAATACGCCTTTGTGAACGTGCTGTAGAGAAATAATTCATCACTCATTGATTCTTTCCAAATTGCCACCAATGATTAGTTTACTTCCATGTGCTCAAATGGCATTTCCATGTCTAATACGGAATATTAAGGCCTTTACTCTTTTTTTTTTCTCTTCATGACAAAAATGAAAAATAGTGCTGGATGCTTGACGCGTCTTTAGTCGGAAGTCTCCGGCGGTTGTTGTCCTCATGAGGAGAGATTTATACCTGTCATCAACACCAGTGAACGTAAACACACGAGGCCATTTCATTGTGCAGCCACTTCCCACAAGACAGCCGCTCATTGAGTTATGTGGCTCTACACAGGCTGCCAATACAGTCCAGTGTGTGTGCGTGTGTGTGTGTGTGTGTGTGTGTGTGTGTGTGTGTGTGTGTGTGTG
>NW_022280082.1:1302893-1304428 GCF_004355925.1 Anarrhichthys ocellatus
TGTGTGTGTGTGTGTGTGTGTGTGTGTGTGTGTGTGTGTGTGTGTGTATGTGTGTGTGTGTGTGCGTGTGTCTAAAAGTTTCCTGACAAGAGATACAAAATTAAAAAATAAAAGCAGCACTGGAGGAAATAATCAATCATCATCGTTAGTGCTTTCATCTCAGAATCAGGTGGCTCATGCCTATATGTGGATTTACCTTAGTCAAATGCATTAAAGGGCATACATATCTTACATTTCCCCGAACAAATACATAATTTAAAAATGATTAAAAATGACCCATATGCAAATTGTCCACTGCAACAGGTGTATTAAAACATGTTAATCAAGTAGCTCAGAGAAGAGCTCTAATCATGGAACATGGTTGAAAACACCTGCATGGGTGCATCATTTAACTGCAGGCCCTTTAAAAGAGTCCGCTGATTTAGCATTGCACTTTTAAAACAACTGAACTCCAGTTAAAAAAAACTAAATATGTGCACCAAAAGAGAGATGAGGTGCGGACTACAGAAGTCTGGTGACACCCATCATCTATCTCTCTGTACATGAACCTTATACAATAACCTATAACCGTATACAGCAGTATTGATTCACTCCCCACTCTTTCTCTTGTAGAAGTCAAGGCAAACAGAGCAATATTGCCTCAATGGAAATGGGGAACTGTCATCAATGTGTAACTGCTGGCTGATAACAGAACCACCAATTGGTGGCTAATAATATCAAGGCGTGGGCCTCTGTTGGCCTGCGAGGGCTTAAAGTAGCACCACAGTCAGAAATGATTCATGCGTTTATGGTTCCAGGTAATGTATGCCTATATAGGCTCAGCCTGTGTTTCTATAGTTTTACATGTTGTACGAGAAGTTTGCTGGGCAAGATAAGTTTCGACTAAGCAGCAAGGCTTCCCCTGTAGGAGAACTAAACCCAACAGTTCAGTGTAATCAGAGCAAATACAGGGTGAGAAGTTTACAAAAAGTCAAAAAAAATCAAACATAGTTCGTCCTTTTTGTCTGTTATTGTAACGTACAGTGAGTGTTTTCATTTGTGTGTTTGCACATGCCAGGCTGTATCACTGACAGTGATAGAGGCCAGAACCCATGACAACTCTGTGTGTGTGAGTGTATGTGTGTGTGTGCGTGTGTGTGTGTGTGTGTGTGTGTGTGTGTGTGTGTGTGTGTGTGTTTATAACCACTATTCTGTGCAACTGTGTGTTTTCAGTGTGCATTAATGAGGAGGTGTTGGTGAGGGACTAGATAGAGATGCTGGTATGTGGCAGACAGCAGCAGACACAGAGTGTGTGTGTTTGTGTTTGTGTGTGTGTGTGTGTGTGTGTGTGTGTGTGTGTGTGTGTGTGTGTGTGTGTGTGTGTGTGTGTGTGTGTGTGTGTGTGCGCGTTTGTGTGTGCAAGGAAGAAGGGCCAATGTAAGTCACCGACCCCAAATGATTGAATCTCTGCCCCAGCCAAGACGGGGACAGCTTTCCTGGTGCCTGGTTTGGACACACACACACACACACACACACACACACACACACACACACAC
>NW_022280082.1:1304438-1309074 GCF_004355925.1 Anarrhichthys ocellatus
CACACACACACACACACACACACACACACACACACACACACACACACTCAGTCATACTCTTTGGTTTTCTTCATTAGCATGTTTTGCAAAGTAAGCAGAACGTGTTTCTTGTCTGCATCTGTTCCTGCTGACATCACCATGTTATATCTGATCAGATTGATCTACATGGATCCACTCATGTGATATTGGTAATGATGAAACAGTGTTAATCAATAACAACTCATTGTCTGTCAAATGGGCTCATGAAGACCTCTGATTACGTCTGATGACTCTCAAAGTCCCTTTTGTGTTGTTTATCCATTCAACTTTCTTGCTTGACACTTGTTTGATAAACCTCAACTGACTTTTCTGAATGACTGACTTTATTGAGCCAGACCTTTCAAATGTAACATTTTACAAAAGTTTGCAGTAAGCAGAACAGCATGTGCACACACAAAGAAAGATTATTCTGTTAACGATTGGCTTTTTGAAATAAACTATAATTTGGCCAGTCGACAGTTACCAACGGGACTGTCCCGTCTGGCTTCTCGTTGCTTCTCAACATGGTTTTGTTTCGTTTGACTGCTGTAAACCTAATTGCCCCTTGGGGACATCAAAGCTCTGCTCTCAACTCTCATCACCAAACGGGTCTCTGTCTGACTAACGCCACGTTTCTGCTGCGCTCATTCTTACATTGAAATATCAAAACTATCCACGAACTTCAGTTTATATTATACATATCTTACAAAAGCAGCATATCCAATTATGTCGTATGGAAGTGCAAGCACTAGTTTTTTAAGCATTGAAAAGTAATTTGGTTAATAAGGTTTTTATCAGGTGAATTTATCAGAATTTATTTTCTATAAATAAGTGCAATATTCTTGTGGGATGATGTCTCTTTGTGTGTATATGTGTGTGTGTGTGTGTGTGTGTGTGTGTGTGTGTGTGTTATTCTAAGGTATCTGTATGTTATGCTTGTGGATTAAGTGTGTTTGAATAGGTACGGATAGGGATTCACTGAGGAGACACAAGTCTGATCAGCAAGACACCCAGAATGTGTATGCATGTTTGTGTGTGTATGTGAGCTGTAGCAAGTGTATTTTTAGCAGTGAAGACTCAGGGAACCCAGAACCTCTCCCTGTGATAAGAAGTGGCCAAAGTCCGCAGGCTAGCGAAGGCCTGAAGAGCAAATAGGGAACACACACACACACACACAAATGCAAAGACGGTGTTTAATATGCTGATACACCGGGCCTAGTTGCAGAGAGAAAGCTTTTTTGTTTGAACGTGGAGGGGCAAGTTAGGGGTAAGATTCAGGTTAGGTAAAGGTGAGGTGACATCATCAAAACAATGGGTTCTGGTGTCTTTGAAGGGTTCATGCAGAGTTCATGCAGAGAGGGTCAACGAGCTGTCAGGGTGGTGCACGGCGATGCAGAGTGTGATGGTGAAAGAACGAGAGAAGGACGGAGGATTTGGAAAGAAGTGTGAGAACTTTTTTTATCAATGTCAAAAAACTGTCTTCTGCTGTCAGTCAAAGGCAGGCTTCCCCCCCCCCCCCCTCTCAAAACACTGGGAGAGAAAACAAAAACACAATGAGGAAGCGAGAGGAGAAAAGGTCCCTCAATCCAGGGACGGTCGTAGCGCACAAGCCCGATAACAGCAGGAATAGTTCTGTTTGGACAAGGAGAGGATGGATTGGTGGAGGAGAAAGATTTAACAAATTGGTTGCGTCTGAAAAAAAAGAAGTGGAGAGAAAAAGAGAGAATGTCGGAGAGGAGGAGAAGGGAGAAGCCACCAGACAGGAGGAACAGTGGAAAACAAAAGAGGCTCCACACTCTGCTCTGTCTTATCTGTCTGAGGGTCTTATCCACCACTGGCTCTGTTAGTGTAACCCCATTTGCTCTCTCCCTCCCTCCCTCCCTGCCGGGCGCTCTCCTTCCACCTCATCCCTCCATCTCCATCTCCCCCTTCCTCCTCCTCCCGCCCCCACTGCTGCGGACCCCGTTATCAGGCCAGGGCTGACGTCAGGGGGGCCCGCTGGTGCTGGGGGGGCCGGAGACGGAGGCTGATAGCGCGGCAGAGGCTGCCTCCACACAAGCTGTGGGAACCGCGGACCCAGCCCACCTCGACCCAGTGGCCCCGCACTTCCACCACGAGAACACACACACACACAGAGGTGAGGATATACGCTTACTTTGTGGAAGCACACACACTTCTTGTGAATTTGGGGAGATTTTCTACAGTTAAAAACTTACACTTAGATATTCTTAAGCTGAGACCAATAATTGTTGCATTTGGTTATTTTTCGGATGAATAATAATGAAATAGAGAAAATAAAGGCTTCAGCAAGTCACTTTCAAAATGTTATTTCTGCAGGTGTGGAGATTGTTATGAAACACAATAAAGTTCTTTATGTTCGGAAAACAATTTACAAAAATCATAAATGAACAGTTCACCAAATAAATATGAGATGTTTGGGGTGACTCCTGACTGAGTATTTCTAAAATCCTGACACTGATCCATGTGTATATATCTACAGCACATCTAACGGGGAACATATGCATATTTAAATGCATACAAACTGCTTTTGTTCATATATGTTCACATCTTTCTATTATAAGCATCTTCCATAGACTCTGCAATCATTTGAGCCTAAAATAAACACAAGTATCTCATCCACAGCAGATATAAATAGTTCAGTTAATGAGCTGTTTCTTATCAAAATTCCCAAGGGCTGAATATTTCTCATCTTCTCATCCACTTCTATAAAAGTCTTTCTGTGTCAAATATGTCCCGAGGTAGCAATATAACTGTACTTTGTTATCTTCCATCATGTTTGTTGCAATACCTCTTACTTCCACTTCACAAAAATGAAGTGCACAAGTTCATGGAATCACTTTATGCATCATAAGTTACCCGTTTTATACCTCCCCCCTTAGAAATCAATTCCCCAGGCACCTTATCAGCCTGATAAAACTGTATATGACAGATATTATGCCATTTAGTTTGAAGATAAAACTGAGGTTAACTTTCTTTTTGACATTCATCAGCTCATATCTCCATATAAGACAGTGCAGTTGCAGTGCACTTGACAGATTATGTATGATGTCAGGGTTAGTGTTAGTCCATGAAACATGGAATCCAGGGGATTAATTGCTTGAGAATAGGTTAAGGAGGCACTTACCCCTGAGTGCTGGAATGTCATCCCAAAAAATAGCATCTGTAAAAGGTGTGTGTGTGTGTGTATGTGTGTGTGCGTGTGTGTGTGTGAGTGTGTTTGTATGGGTCAACAGGTGCAAGTTTGATCTGAGGGGAGTGAGTGGAGCGTGGAGGCCAGCAGCAGATGAGTTTGGCAAGTTTCACATCATTAGCTGCAGGTGCAGCACTCCCAACATGTGCAAACACGCAGACACACTCACACACACACACACACACACACACACACACAACGCATGTCATCTAAACCTTGTTAATTATCATCCCTCAACATCAGTGTACCAAATGAAACCAACTCAACCCTACTCCACAGATCAACTTTGGTTTGACTCATTTACAGTAATGGGAGGGGATTGAACCATCAAACTGCCAGTTACACAGAAATATATTTCCAGGTCTTTCCTACGTGTGTCTCAGATGTTTTCGGAGATGGATCTGTCGGATGGGGAGTGGAGACACGCTTATCAGTGTGTTTTCCTCGATAAGGCAGAGAAGATTTGTAACGGTTGCGGTGTGTGTGTGTGTGTCTGCCTGCGTGTGTCTATTGCTCTCTCACTTACTCTGACGTCTTCTCGGCCGAACAAGTAGGAGGAAGAAAAGAGTGGCCTTGACAGAGTGTGAGGAGGGGTGAGATGTAAAATAAGAATCAGACCGTTGTTTCTGAGTTGCTTATTTCTTCTCCTCCACCTTTCGCTGTCATTTTCTCTCACCCTCTTTGTCAGACACACACTCCCTGAATTTCACCAGTGGCTGTTGTGTCCTTGGGTATGAATAACTGTAAACTATAAGAGGGAAAAACAAAAGTGTGAACTTAAAGTGCGCTCTAAAAAGGAGCTTAAGTAAAATGCAACTTCCTACTGCTACATATGACTCTGTGGCAGCAGTCTACGAACCTCTTTGAATTCAACATAAAGAAAGGATTTATGATATATTGGAATTGTCAACAAGTGCGCTGAAAAATATGTACAGGACATTTTTATGAAATTATTTTGGTTGGTTGAGGACTTTAAAGTTAATGCACAAGTGCCTTAAGATGCAGTTATTCTGGTCGGTGTACTGGCATCAAAACTATTCCACCTGTATAGATGTATATTTATTTGTGATAGGGACAACAATTCAAGTGAAGCCGTCGTTGGCCAATGAAATTCTATGTTCTCAGGCTCGCTCCGTCAATGCTCACACAATAATAATAATAATCTAATAATCCAAGACATAAAAATATATCAGACCAAAGTCTCACTGAACCAGAGCGATAGAGAAGCCAAAAGCATCATGGAGCTGGTCTGTTGAGTCTGTATCGGCACCAAAGCTTTTCTAAACAAAGGATTCGGGGCCTCGTGAACAAGTAAACACTGCTCTCTAAAAACTTCATTAGGCAGACATACTGTTCTTGGTGGCAATTTCCATATTAAAGCTTAAAGAGGGGCTTGACCGTCATTCA
>NW_022280082.1:1309174-1339916 GCF_004355925.1 Anarrhichthys ocellatus
CATGATAAGCCTCATTAGTCTCTTTAATTGGTCCAGAACAGTTGTAGTGAGCCAGTCTGTGGTCTGGCCTCACGCCAGGCTAAAGTAAACCGACCCAATGGAAACATTGTACAGGCCGACCAACAGATCACAGAGTGCAACATGGAGTCTGCCAAAGACCGCGTTTAATTCAGACTAAACCAAATTCATAGAGTATACTGGGCCTTTTAACTTTAATTACTGAGTGTAACACGAGTATTTTATTGTAAATTATAGAAACATTTGAGCTTGTGAAACATTTCCCATGGACCTGCTTTGTTAGATTTTTAAAATATCACACAATGAATACATTTCTAAACACATCTACTCCCTTCACTTGACAGTTCGTTGGCCTTCTCTTGTGCCCACAACACTTTGACCGGTCTCCGTAGTGCCAAATCATTTTTTTTTAAACGTTTTCATTAGTTATTCAAAAGATATTTTTCTTCCCAAGATGATTACAAAACACAACAACTTCTAAGTGTGACCTTTAACCCTCTGAGGCCTTTTGGTCTTCGTCTGTTCATACATGTGTTTGTCGTTATAATTTATTTCTTTGACTAGTTTTTATTGCTAATATTGGAAATTTGTCGATCTGTCTTTTTCTGGTAATGCGTGATAGTGTGCACGTGTGAATCGGTGAGCGTGTGCGTGTGTGCACCGTGGCGTCTATAGCTTGCGGGGGAATCCATCAAAGCTTATCATTATAAGTAAACATGACAGAGTGGACAAAATGTCTTGTGCGCCGCCAGACCTGCTATCTCACCACAAGCCATATCTGTGATGATGGACTGATGTGGCGCTGGCTTGGTCTAACGAGAGTCTGAGTGTGAGAGTGGGAGTGCATGTATGAGCGCACACACACGCTAGAACACGCACACATCAAAAGGCATACACATGTAAACACTCAGTAAGCACACACTCCAAGTTACCTTCAACATAGCCCCTTATATCCTTTGCCTCTCAAAGGAATACATACACTGTACATGAAATGTTGACTTATCGCACAATCATAAATGAGCAGCCACAGTCATAATTCATACAGGTATGTTTGCTGGGGCTCAAAGTTTTCATGTGCTTTTTCTTCTGGAAAGAGATGGTTACTGTACAGAACGAGCCTCTCTTTTTATGGCAGATGAGATCAGAGAAGAGTTAAGGGCTGCAGAAGGAGATTTATTAGAAATGTTAGCTAATAGGTCATGATCTGTACTCATTATCATGGCTTCCCTACGTGTCAGATAGACCTCTGTTAGGATGAACTGTGGAACGTCAAGTAAGGTTATACAATTCAGAAAATGAACATACGTCTTTTTAGTGTTCGATTTTCAGAGCTTTGGTGAGGTTTCTTGTTTGTGTGCGTGTGTGGAGGTCAGCCTGTGTTCCTCTACTTGTTACAACACCACTGATAAGGAGGTTAAACAACCATGCACTGTTTGCTCCCCTACCATGGTCATGTGATCAAAAACACTGATGAGCGTGTGTGTGTGTGTGTGTGTGTCTGTGTGAGAAGTGCGTTTGAGAGGGTGATGTAGTGCTTAATATCCATCTCTCCTTTAGGTTTCCTACACCGTCTGCTCCTTCCTCGAGGTGTGGCTCCTGCACCGTCTGGACGTTTAACTTCGAGAACGAAAACCCCGACATTGATAACCTTTCCCCCACCGTGTAGTTCCTGGGTCAAAGATCATGGCTGCAGTGCCTCAGCTGACTTGGCAGATTGACAGTGGGTGTAGTGGCACTGGATGGTATACAGTATGGAGCTGTTTCATGCCATGTCTCCATCACTTTCATTCCCCTCTCTGTCCTTGTTAAATGACTGGTGCAAGTAGCCAGTGTGTGTGTGTGGGGGGGGGGGGTCATTAACCTCATGGTAACCTAGAAGGTGGTCTTTCACTTACTCTGGACTCTCATAGACCACCAAGGGAGTGATAAATGTGTCTCCATCACATCTAGACGGTTGTAGCTTGTGATGCGTCATATACAAGTTTTTTAAATATCTGAGTTCTTAGTAACTGCTGCTTAGTTTCAGTCACTTTTTTGCCAAAAATTTGATGAGAGTATCATAATCGTGTCTGGTAGATATGAAGCTATAATCAACAGTCAATTAGCTTAGCTTAGCACAAAGACTAGAAACAGAGGGGAAACAGCTAACCTGGCTCTGCCAAAAGAAATGTGCCTACCATCACCTCTAAAGCGGACTAGTTTGCAAAAAAAAAAACAACATACAATTGTGGTTTGGGTTCTATTTGACATTTTACTACCTCATTGTATTGTTAGGTGACGCGTTTGTGGCGTTTTTTCCCTAAACCTAAGTGGTTTTGTTACTTAAACCTAACCTTTGTTTTGTGGCGTAATGTTGTCTCAACCATCATAAAAAACAAAAACGCAGAGAAGGCACTAAAGAAAATTCCAAAATAGTTTGAAAGTTGTGATGAGCGACACAATTTTCTTTTGAAAATAAGTGTTGCTGACATGAATCAAAAGATTACAATTGTGTGACTATTTCAGGACCTGCCGTGAGAATGTGTTCTAGCGGAGACTTCTGTAACCTTAAATCGGTTGCTATTAAACATCTGTTAGCAACTCTGTTATTTGATCATTGAGTTATTAGAATATGGTTTTGTAATTTAATGTATATTGTGTTGTTTATGTGAAATATAATAAAAAATATTTGATACTGTATATTTGATATTAAACAGCGTTTTAATCATTTGTCATGTCAGCTGTGTTGACCCATTACTTCTTACACTCTTCACCCTAAACAGGGATTACGTTAGCTTTGTCAGTTGATTCACTTAGCTGTGTAGTTACATCTGTCACCGATTCTTAAGTGGGGCTCTCAATCCTCGAGGGGAACAGCTCTCTCTCACAGATTTCTTCTCCTAATTGGTTTACTGCTCAAAAATCGTCTTCCTATAAAGACACAGATAGAAAAACTGCAAATCTGCATTTTTTTTCCCACAGGTTTGATTTATAGAAGGGAATTACGGCTCCCATAATTCCTATCAATTATCGTTTGTGTGACATATCCTTTTTCAATGTTTAGGTTTTGCAGCTTCCTGCTGCCACAGTGTACTTGAAGTTATCAGTGGTTGTAGTCTAAGCTAGAAGTGTATGACGTCTGAGTAAAATGATTTCAAATCTCTCCAAGGCCTGTGCTGGGTCAGACCGCTGTGATCACAACAGTTCTAAAAGATACAAGCAAGATAGTCTCTTTACGTGCGCTGACATGGCAAAGCAAGGCACTGGATGAAAGTCACTCTGACTGTTTAGGTCTCCTATTGCAACAGCAGACACAAATAAGATGAGATAATATCTAAATGTGTACTGGATATGACACTATTAGGCATAAACAATAACACATATGCCATCTCAGTGGCACAAATACAAACATGAAGCTTTATGGCCTGAAAATGTGCTTCATATTTTCTTTTGTGTGTGTGTGTGTGTGTGTGTGTGTGTGTGTGTGTGTGTGTAGCAGTAATATTAACACAAAAAAGCAGACGCTGTAATGCTACCAAGCTGCTTGTGGGCCCTGACGGGACAGTGCCGTAAAGATTTTAATATCAGTGGCTAAAATGAGTACTGTCCAGATCTCATATGACAGAGAGACCAGGTATGCTGTTGGTTTGATGTGGACTTAGACGATTATTTTTACAGCCCCTGTCTGAGCAACATCTTGAAAATATTACACATTAAAGAGTCAAAAGTTTAGAGCTCATCCCTGGCTTTTTGTAGTGCTTTAAATTCAGCTAAACTGTGCTACTCCGTCTGCCTTAGCGTGACTTCCTTTTTTTTTTTATCTTTGAGCTTTCGAAGCCATGTCTGTGTGTCCAGGAAGGAGAAGAATAACCTTGCAATACACAACTTGAAGAAAAATATCAGAAATAAGGGAAAGGAGCAAAGAGTAAGAGAGAACATTTAATAGAATGTGGATGGCGACGTTTGGGAGTTGGACATGGCGGTTCATTTGCTGAGTCAAATGACGATTTGGTGGTCCTAAAGGGGGACGATGATACCCAGAGCCACGGGGTCCCTGCCAACAAAAACCCTGCTCCCAACCAAACAGTCCCCCACAATCCTTTGCTCCATGCAGGGTAGGGAGAGAGGAGGGGGTGGAGAGGGGTCGATGGGAGTCTGAGCAGGACGGAGGAGGGACACACCGGCGCCATGGCGATCCCTAAGACAACTTATCTCCTCTCTCACAATGATAACGCCTGTCAAAATAACTGCAAAGATACATAGCCAGCCAGGAACTGGTTAACTCCGGCCTTGTCCAATGAGAGGGCCTGCAGCGGGGGTCTCTGTCTGTCCCACCTAAGAGGGCTCTCTGGGACCCAAGCTCCACAAACACACATTATCTCATTGTTCACTTCAACTAAGCTTTCATGAAAGGAGTGAGTGGGAATTATCACTACATTATATTTATATCTTAATTATATTTGAGATATATTATTAGATTTTATATATTTATATATATACGTGTATATATATATATATATATATATATATATATATTAGTTGGGGTCCATGTGCAAACTGAAAACATGATACAAAACAAATGTAAAAGACATCTAATAATTGTTCCCTCACCTGAGTCTTCTCAGTATAAAATGCTTTACTCTCGTTACTCTTTACTGAATCAACACAGACAGTTTTGAATGTTGTTGTTCTTTTTGTTCTTTTTAACTTGTAAAGAGAAATTTTAAAAAGCCAATATTTGTTAAAGGGTTCTTATGGTGGAGGCTGTTTTAATATGAAATATATTTTATGTAGGCTGCGGACTGTTGTACTTAATAGAATATGACTTCTTTCACATATTGAGACCCTTGTTTCTAGTAGCATTTGTTGTGAACTGTCGCCACCAAGCGGTAGAATTAGGAGTCGGTCAGGTGGTGGCAAAGTCAAGAGCTCTGAGTTGGGACAGTCCAAGAGGTCATGCAATAATACCGTGTGTGTGTGTGTGTGTGTGTGTGTGTGTGTGTGTGTGTGTGTGTGAAACAGATGGATGGCATCGTGTGAGGTACAGTACGCTAACCCCTTGCTGCAAATTTGGGATCTGCGTTATTGGACCATATAAATTAAACCAACTTGAGTTGGTTGATTGACCTGTAATACAGCTCTCTGCGTGTGGCAACGGATTGCACACGTAGTGGTCCAGCTGTGGCGTATTAATATAAAACCGGTCAGTTTAGCTCCGCTTAACAGTATAAAGGCGCAAATGAATTTTGGCTAGCTAGCGGAAAAAAGTAGTTCCCTGACCGGGAATCGAACCCGGGCCGCGGCGGTGAGAGCGCCGAATCCTAACCACTAGACCACCAGGGACTGATAGCGCCACCCTGCGGTCAGATATTTAATATAATGTGCCATTGCATATTTGTGATTGGTTTTCTACATCTGGTAGTGCAATACCCACCAACAATCAAATCTCCAACTAACCTTCACCTGAAATTAGCTTTGGCTAACGTTAATTAGCTTGTACACGGTCTATGGTAAAGACTGGTGGTGGGCTCATGTTTTTACATTACACATGACAGCAGAGGGCGCCGTGCAGGGGAGCTTCATTTTGATACAACATTAGCTGTTGGAGGATGCACGCAAGGTAAGTGGGCAAATGTAGCCACCTATTTTCTGTCAGATGTAGCGTTTTGAATGCGTACGTTGTACATCAGTGTTGCGCGTCCGCGTCAGTCCAGATTACACGAACAGGAAGAAGATAACGTCGTTTTAAGAGAACAGCTGAAACCGAACAAAATAGCATTACCATCTCCACCAGGTTGCTATTGTCCTGTAAACAAAGTGGCTAGCTAGTTAGCGAGAGCTGTTAAATCACTTGGAAATCTGGACCTTGTTCACTGTGCCTGTGTTTGCTTAAGCCTTGCGCAGTGGAACATATTGATATAACAGTACTGCTATCTGTCTGTTGTTACCGCTGCACCTCAAGGTCCGAGTCAGAGGATTTAATTGAGTTGCTAAAACGAAGAATGTAACGTTAGGTGGGGCAACGTTGCTGAAAATGTAGCCATTCCTCTTGAGGTTACCCATTTACCTTTTTATATAACATTTGAACGCGACACATGGATGAACTGCAGCTGCCTGATTTCTCTTCTTAAGGGACGTGCGACATGCGTGTAGTAGCTTGTTTTTGTTCAGCGTTAATCCTGCTGCAGCTAGCTGTGAGGTGGTGGAGCCATGACGGTCTGCGTGTTTACGTCAACGGGACTTCCAAACAGATGCAGCTGATTATAGAATAATATGTAATATGTAATGAAGCATGGTTGTACAATAAAACGCGGGTTTGCTGTGGAAACATGAACTAGTAGCAGATGTGTTTTTCCTTAATTCCCATCCTGTTGGTCAGCCATTGTCATGCTTCTTATGATGCTTTTCATCGCCCTTCCCCTTTTAGGCTGATTAGCCTTCACCAGCAGTTATTGGCCTTTTTTTTTTTTTTTACATTGAATTGAATGTTGTTGAGTGAGGAGGGCGGGCCTGCTAATCCCCTCGCTCATTTCGTTCTGCAGGACAAGGAAGAAGCGCGAGAGGTGATCTTCCCCAAATCCGCTGGCTTGGACACACACGGAGTGGGTGTGTAAAGGGTGGATGTTTGTATTGATGCGCTTGACTGCATGCAGATTTAGGACCCAGGCCTGATGGAGAAGAGAGACAGGAAGCCGGGATATTTTGCCAGGTAAGCGACTCTTTGTGTGCCTTTTTGTTTTGGCTTTCGAGGTATTTTTTTCATGCAGCAAAAGTATTGTTAAGCTCCAACATTCAGCATGTTTCTTGTGCTTATGACAGATTGCTTTCATTTTAAGGTGGTACATTGCATTTTCCATTAAATGAGTATAGATATTCACCTTTTTTCCCTCTCTCTCTTTAAGATGCCATGTAGGTTTAGTTGTGTCCATTTTGTTTAAGAATCACACGTTTGCCTCGGATGGCTTTACATATGTATACAACATCTACCCTTTGACCTTTTGATTAGAATAAAAGAAAAGCTATTTTTAAAAAAACTTAACAGGAGAGAAAAAAATGACAGATTGACCAGATTTGGTTACAAAAGTGCACAGTACGTGTGTTTGCTCTTATCTGTGTAACTCAGTCCAGGTATCATATGCTTGAGTGTAAAGTCAGAATCTTCTTAGTCGGACATCTTGGCGTTTCCATCGTGCTGCACTGTCGTCTGTACTTTGACAATCTGCCATAAAGGTGAATTCACTAATTAACAATTCGCACCCTTTTTCCATTCATGTATTGGCGCTGTTAAGTCACCTGTGTCTGAGCTGCACCCAGCCAATACAGCCTCATATAATCCGAGTCGTGCGTCAGAGCCTCTTGATCCACGGGGATGATGTTGACTGTAAAATTGGATTTTGGCAGCGTTGTGGAACCGGATAGCAGGAAATGTGTGGCAAGAGCCTTGTCACAGCTACGGTGCGTAGAAATGACAAGGAATCGACGAGTTGTGGACAAAGATCAGCGCTTTCTGTGTGACGTCCACGCGGATGAGACGTAACATAGAACGATCCACTAATTAACAACTCCTGCCAGGTGTTTATTCTTAGAGAGCTGAGTGAATAATGTAAATGGTGTGCACTCACTGTACGGTAATATGGCTTGAATGTGTCTAAATATCCTTAAAATACACTTCAAGTTCTCGTTCTGCTTGCTTTATTCCATCCCTCCTGCCGGTTCTACATCAACAGTATATCATAGCGTGACAGACGTAGACATAACTTATTTGTCTTGACAAACTGTTGCTCAGAAGGCCAAAGGTAACCTTTACAAAATGGATAAACAAGTTGATCGATGGAGGAGCAGAAGTCGTCTAGTGAGTGCTGTCAATATTGGAGTTGTTGAGTGTAGGCTTGTGATAAATGATGTGAGGTAATGCGGTGTAGCCTAATGGCCTTTATTCTTTCTTGTCTTGGGTTACTTGTTCAGGCTGTGCTGACAAACCTGCAATGTGTCTTGTGTTTTATTGATTGGATTGGCTTATGTTGGAAATATTACATTATTATTTATATTTTTTTAAAAGGCATCACATCTCAGTCGCTCTCTAATTATTTGACAAGCAGTGTGCATTAGATCTTAAAGGGATTGCAGGCTTTGGGCTGAATCGGTGGTGTTTTCCTGCAAAGGCGGTGTGCGTGCCTGCAGGAGGGAGCAGCAGAACAACAGTAGAATGGTGAGAGGTGATTAAGTGAGACTCGTGTAGGCCTCTACGACTGTAACGGACCAATAGCCAGAACACAAAGAGACAGAGACAACATGTCAGGAAGGAAAATCCGTCTTATCTCTGAACAACAGCTACTGCTGTAGCACTCTCCTGCTCGTTGTACTATGCTGCCTCGCTTCCTGACGAATGGAAGAAAAGGTCAATGTGGAGTAACATTGGCATGCGTGTGCTCCACATTGAATTTTCCATGTTGTTATTGTTTTTCAAAAGTGAAAGTATTTTTTGACGCTGAACAACATTTAAAAAATACACTCCAATGTTAAAAAGTGAAAAATATATTCAAATATCAATCATAGAACTACAAAATAAATGCATCCAAGTATCACTCCTTTAATATGACATGGCACAATATGCCATATGATATCCCAAATACATGTGCAGCAAGTTTTACTTAGAATTCAAAGGTGCTGTAAATACAGTAAGTACAATCAGTTCAGGTATACAAAATGCTGCAAATGAGCTCAGAGCAGGCTGTGCACAAACACTGTTGATTAAGGCCACCAAGAGGCTCAAGGAGCTCCAGAGCACCATGGCTGAGGTAGAGAGACACTGCACATTAAGTAACGGTAGTCTGAGGGATTTTACCAGGGTAGCATCACGATTCTGGGATGCCTCTTCGCTGCAAGAAAGTTGTGAGTAAAGTGAGACATTGCATTACAGAAATATCCTGGAGGAAAACCTGCTCGTGTCTGCTTGAGAACTTTGATTTAGCAAAACGACAACACACATAATGTCAAAGTCAAATTTGACCTGAAAACAACTATATTAATGCAGTGTTGTCCAAGTTGTTTAACGTCGATTATTTTTGGGGAATTCACAGTAGTTGTTGCCTTCGGTCCATATTCAAAGCAAATACATATGGTCAACAATGTCCGTACAATTTTTTTCATACAACAACAATAAAGTTACATCAACATTGCATCCAACAATAAGATTGTATCAAAACTGCACACATATACGAAACATCGACAATTTGAATGACGGGTAAACCAAAAGAACAATAATTATCTCAAATCATGTAAACAAACATTCATATTACAAAACGAAAAGATTCTTGCTGCCATGTGTGCCTTTTGACTTGAGTGGTGTGATTATTTATGTAATTAGTTATGTTTTTGTTTTTGAACTTTTCACTTTCTCCGTCATTATGTTAGTTCTGGATGCACTGCTTACAGAGAAAGGGAAAAATCTTAAGATGAAGGCTTGAGAGATGCTCTGCGCCTGACCCAAAGTGAAACAAGCTGTGCTGCTGAGACTGTGCGTGCAGATTCTTGAGTTCATCACTACCAGATGTGTGCTGCTCAGTTAAAGTGGGAGAGAGACCTGAGGCTGTGGGCGAGGCCTGAACCGTGTCTGTCCGCAGCCTTATCGACCTACTCTTGCCTTTCCATTAAAGCACTTGAACACTTAAAAACACTTCTCCTCACGTTTTTCTTTTATTCTTCCTTTACCCGGGGCTTCGCAGGGCTGCACCGTCCCTATCACTCAACGATTATGATAAATCAATGTGGTCTTATCTTTTCTTAACAAACTCAAACAACACTTAAGGTTTCTTTGGGGCTCACCGGGTCAGCACTATCCTTAAGTGCACCGCTAACCCCTGGATCCTCTGCACTGTAGTTCCCCCTTAATGAACCTCAACAGGGCCTAGATATGCCATTACATCATTGCCTCAACTATCAATGATTTAATAGGGGTAAAGGTTCAGCCTGAGATGAAAATACAGCTGACACGGCAAAGTAAAGAGAGAGAAGTTAAAGATCAATCCAGTAACTTTGAGCACAAAAGCAACTGGACAGAAGGTCTTAATTCACAACAGAAGTATTTTACAACAAACAAGCATGGTGAAAAATTACAAGTTGATATTTAATTATGAAAATGTCATCAATTAAAGCATTGAAATGGTAATAATAATAATAATAATAATTATATGCCTTTTAATTATGCATTTGGCAAATTATGAGACAATGGGCCCCTGAGAATAGACATGCAAAAGGCCCCGGCACCTCTCCTACATAGCAGCAAGACACACAGACTGTATCTTCTTTTTGTGAATGTTTTGTGTCTTTCTGTAGTCATTTTGTGTCTGCAGTTGTTTTGCCCATTTATTTCTCGTTATGAGTCTCTTTGTATTTGCTTTTTGTCTATTTGTAGTCATTTTTCCCCTTTTCTTAATTGTTGTGTCTGTTTTGCATCTCTTTGATGTTGAGATGTTTTGGTCTTTTTGTGTATCTTTGTAGTTGTTTTATGTTTCTTTGAGTCTCTTCCTGGTTGGGATGTTATAGGTAAAGGCCGGGGGGGCCTCGTGAAGTTGTGCGCCCCTTGGCCCGCGCCCCTGGGCCCGTGCCCGCTAGGCCCGTTCGGTGATCCATCCGCGGCCTGTACACATGTTCATACATGAAGTGTATTAGCCCAACCTGTAAAAGTTGTCATGGCATAAGTCTTTTAAACTCATGTTTCTTAATTTTGCCTACATTTAATATATATATGACCGTCTCTCTGGCGTCCCATCAGGCTGAAGAGGCGGAGACAGCTCAAGCAGAGCCAATCGGAAAAGAATGTGACTGAGCAGAACCCGGCTGTGATTTCCTGTCCAGACATCCCAAATGACAAGGACCCCAACAAGAAGACAGACCTCCAGAGAATAACAGCAAAGCCACATGCGGCCTCGGGTAAGACCTGCAATGAAATACATGGCCACCTGGAGAATCGGGCCGCTCTGAATACGGGGTACTTCTGGTATTATTTGTTAGTGGTTGAGACACCGTGGAGCAGGAAGACTGCTTGTCTTGCACCTCTCGGTATGATCAGATCAGGACTCTCCCATCTACAGAACACTGAGACAATCACTGGGTAAAGTCCCTGTCAATTATAATTTAGTCATAACTAATCTCGTCATAATCCACTATTATTGCAAATACAAATACACTGTAAATTCTCATGTCAGCTAGTGGTATTACTGTCGATGTTTATTCCCCTGCTCTTTTATTTGACTACACAAGGGTCCTCTGTGTTGGGAACGACCTCAGCAGTTTTAAACAGGAAGTTGCATAACCTTTTCACATTGTACTGTTTTACAGTTGATGATGACATTTAAGGCGACGTGTTCTCAGAGTGTGTGAGTCCTGAGAGTTGGTGCGAGTGTTAAATCGCAATCAAAATGCTGTGAAGCCCTTAACTTCTGCTATTATTGTGACTCTTAGATGTGAAAGAAAATTATTTTTTAAGGTTTTTGAGGATTTTGTCAAAGAAAGTAGAATATTGCTGAAGTAGACAAATCATAATAATTTGATCTCGACTTTTTTTTAAATCAGTAGACTATTGAATTAAGTGACTAAAATCAATTATTTGTGATGGATCAGTGAGCTAGAGTTCAGGTCATCTATAGCTTCATATTTGCACAGCAATAAACCTAATCTAACCTGCATTCAGTGTACACTACATTATACATCATTCTGTCATGTGCTTCTGGGTTTGTTTGCAGCGCAAATCATCCCCAACCCCCTTCATATACACTGTAATAATTGACTATAGTCATGCATGCAGCGGGTCAGCCAGCTGTGTAAACTCTGCAATATGTTTAATAATTAATCTTATTTTAATAAGACCACAATATTGTTACCTGCAGCCCATCAAATCAAATATGATTCCCTGCAGTGTAACAGACAAAAAAAACAAAACATAACTCTTCAGGTTATATACGCTTTCAGCTGCAAGTCCATAGACTGCAATGCATGCTAGAATATTACCAGTCACAGTGTAAATGAAGTGAATAAGCAGTAGTGTCAGCAGTCTTGTCTCTAATGCTCGGTCCAGTACACAGCAGCGAGAATCTGTCTGTCTAATGCTTAGTCATGCCCTCTTTCCCTGAAGAGGCAGCAGTGTAATTTAGTATTCAGGGAGTGGTACCCTAATAGCTTCTGTGTTCTTGGCAAGAAGAAAATGCTGACTGTGGACCTTGTCTACTACAAGGGTCAGTGTGTGTTTTTGATAACTGCTTCAGCATGTGTGGGGCAGTGTTTTAAGGCTGGATAATGACAGGGGACAAACCGTCACTGGTACTGACTCAAAAGGCAATTAAGCACAGGATATTTAGAGAGAAACATTTCTTTTTACTGCCCTCAATGGATGCCGTTTTCATTTTTATGTTTATTTGGAAAGTGTATCTGTTAGCAACCTAGAACGTGTGAGAAGGACCGTAGACTCTCTTACTAGATTGTTGTTGTTTTCTCCATGTGAGATCATTCTCTGTTTGGAGTTTTGCTCAGTCTGCATCTCATTTTCTGTTTCCCTTCTAGACGATGGCTGCAAAAGTATCAATCAGACCAAGAGGGAGAAGAAGAGACCACCGGGGACAGTGGAGTTCATTGTGAGTAAAACGACAGTGAAAATACATTTAAATAACATACTGACTTATCAGCAGAAAGGTTGAAATGAGTTCATCTCTTGTTACAGGTGGGGCCCGATCACTCCCTCACCAGCATCGCACTGAAGTACAACGTCACCCCAAACAAACTGGTCCAGCTGAACAAGCTGTTCTCTCGCAGTGTCTACCCCGGTCAGGTGAGAACCTCGGCAGTAACACCGACCACTGCTCGATTATTCCTCCCGACTGTCTCACCGTTAGCTCTCCATCATCGTTGTTACAGAAGCTGTTCGTCCCTGATGTGAGCCAGGCAGAAGCTGAGCTAAAGTCTCAGAGTTCCTCTGATCCCTGCTTCACAAATGGCCTATTGGAGAAAGCATCACATGTAAGTAAAGAGTGATATGTTGCTTAGAGTAACTGGCATTATGCAGTAGTTTACAGTAGCAATTTAGGGACATTTTTCTAAAAAAAAAAAAAAAAAGTTGTAAAAAGGCACATGAAACGACATCCCCTCTCAGTCTCTTATGATTTCTGTCTGAATCTTGACTATGAAACTCTTCACAAAGGGCAAAAATGCCTTTACAAAAAATCCACTTTTGATCTTTATTTGGTGTAATTCTATTGATTATACTCTTTATAATCTATACTTTTCTTTGTGCGTTTTCAAGCTTTGTCCAAAATTGTCCGTCTACAATGGCTGCTTTTTTTTATGTTGTAAAAACGAATTATTATGGCTCAGAGATGCGACAAAATGTTTTCTTATCCTCGTAATGTAATTTCTGATACCCTCCGTGATGGATAACAAATTCAATCTGTGGTACGAGTGGGCAGTTTTTAAACGTTAAGTGCAGTAATTTCATCATCCAGCATTTAATAGTCGAGTGGAAAAAGCTACTTTCGGGCACTTTTGAAAAGTGAGTAATAAATATAACATGATCTGGTGGCCTAAAAGGCTGCTGAGAGCTGAAACCACACGGTGATAAGACTCTTCAATAATAGGCATGACATTCAGGTCTCTGATCTGTCCTTTTACCTTCCTTCAGGACGGCACGTTAAACTGCATGTCAACAAAGTCCCTCCGGCGTGAGCTCTCCCCAAACTCTGAGGACGAGAGCCCGGCAACGGTTAAGTTCATCAAGATGAGCTGCAAATATTTCACCGATGGCATGGTAGGAAGCCTAGAAAATGAATGCTGGAACATTTAATTTCCTAAATTACTCTGGTAATTTGATGCATTACTTCATTGTTGCAGGGAGTGGTGGGAGGCGTGCTGATCGTGACCCCCAACAACATCATGTTCGACCCCCACAAGTCGGACCCCCTGGTGATCGAGCACGGCTGCGAGGAGTACGGCCTGATCTGCCCCATGGAGGAGGTCGTCTCTGTGGCGCTGTATGACGACGTGTCGCGCATGAAGCTCAAAGACGCTCTGCCATCGTAAGAGCTCTGAAACCGTCTCGCTGTCCTCGTTTCCCTCTTTAGTAGCGGTTCCTCTTCCAGTCTTTCTTGTTCCTCCTTCCAGTTTCTATTTTTCTTGTTCTTCTCAAGAATGAAACTGTACAAAGCCCTTTTAGATTCACAGATTTAACATTTCACTCTTTAACACATCTCTGTTTTTATGAAGTACCTTTGTTTCCGCTGGATCTGGTCTAGTTTAAAATCTCCAGTTTTGTAATTTTGCCATTTTAATATTTTTGATTTGTTCCTCATTAATACTTTTATTTTGCTTTGTTTTTCATCACGTGAGTCATTTTGCTTTGTATCATTCTGGTCATTTATAATTTCAGTTTGGACTTTTTGTTTTCTTTTGTTTTTCATTTTCATCCTGGTTTGCGGTGCGGTTTGTGTGATGCCCCGTGACCCCACAGAGACCTACCCCAGGATTTATGTCCTGTGTACAGGCCCGGCGAGTGGGAGCAACTGCCATCAGAGCGAGATCTAAACCCCTTCAGCCGCTATGAAGCTCTTGTTCCGAAGCGACCAATCGTGTTGGATGACATCGAATCAACGCTCTTAGAAACTGGTAATCATGTGTTATCTCGACTGTAGTTGGCTGTAGGGAGTCAAAGTTTATTTTTACTCTGGGTTATGACTTTTTACATCTACGTTTTTTCACTCTCCACAACAGCAATTTGTTTTGTTTTTTTATTTTTATGAATGAATGTATCTCGTGAATTTTCAAATTCAGCTCAGTGAGTGACCAAATATTTCTGTATCGTTGACTCTTGAGCATCCAAATTTGTTTGTTTCTTTTTTATTTCGAGGATTATTCTTCAACAAGCCAAAACATTTCCAGCTTCTCAGATGTGATTGTTTTTTTGGAAACCAAATCTGCAGCTTGATTGATGATGAAAATGTCTTGACAACATTTTTTGATGTTCAACAAAGAACTGTTTAATTTTCTTTATACCAGCGAGCACAGAAGGCGAGCAGACAGAGAAGTCTCCGTCAGATGAAGGATTCACAGAGTTGGAGCCAACTGTCAACGGTAGCACTGAAGAGGCCGAGGGGACGTCCTCCATCGTCAGCAGGGACCAACCGGAACTAGGACCAAGCCGCCCAGGCCGGGGAGACTTTCAGGACACGACGATTCTTTCTCAAACTACAGTGAAGCTTGATGATGAAGAGGATGAGGGCGTAGCTCAGAACAGCTCCATTGAGAACGGCGAGTCAATACAATTCTCTTCAGAGACTGAAAAACAGGGTAGCTCGCGTGATAACCCTACAAACCAAGAAGAAACCAAAGATATGAAACCTAAAGGGACCGAAGAGCTGCTGAATGGTGCACACGGTGAAATAATCAGCGCACCTGTCGTCCAAAACAGGAAATTTAGTCTGAAGGAGGTTTCTGAGATTCGTGGGGACTCGAATCCAAAGAAACATAGCCCAGACAGACCGGCAGGTGGGGCTGAAGTCAGTGAGGAGGAGAGACGGAAGAAAAGCTATGAGGCAGAAGTGAAGTCATGGCTGCTGGAGAGGATACAGGCTCCAATAGAAGGTAGGAATTACAAACCGAAAATGAAACTCATAATTAGGAGTGTAGCATTCAACTAATCAAACTCAATTTTAAAATGCTCCTTTTCTCTATAGACATGCTTTACTCATCAGAGGAGAAGAGTAAAAAACCACCTATGTTCCTGTGCTTCAAAGTGGGGAAGCCAATGAGGAAGTCCTTTGCCACCGGGAGGACCTTAAGTCCTGCCCACTCATTCGGGGGTCGGGGGAAACAGCCCGAGTACTGGTTTGCGGTGCCACAAGAAAGGTGAGACGATGATGGATGATACTCGAGCCTTCTTTTGAATTACAATTAGTGTAAGCTAACAATCGGCTTTTCACCAATCCAATGTTTGTGTGTGTGTATGCTCCAGGGTGGACCACCTGTATGCATTTTTCGTCCAGTGGTCCCCGGATGTGTACGGGAAGGAGGCTCGAGAGCAGGGCTTTGTTGTGGTGGAGAAAGATGAGCTGGACATGATTGACAACTTCTTCAGTGACCCTGCGTCTTGCAGCTGGGAGGTAAGCTCAGCAGAAAAAGGAAGGCAGCGCGGCGTGCTCCCCTCTATTTACATCACACGATAAACACTGTAACAGTGCGTTTGCTGACACTTCTATTCCAGTCATAAACAATAATGCCATGTTTTTTTAACTCTTTGACGTGTTGAAATGAGCTTCATTTATGCTTGTTTTGTCTATGTATCATTGATTTCTCTTAAAGTTGACTTGCTCATACACTTGTTTTGCTCCAAGATCATCACCATTGATGAGGCCAAGCGTAGGCAGAGTTTCAGCAGCTGTGACGGAGAATTGTCCCTGGATGCGCTGCCCATACTCAGAGATACCAGTGATCTGCTGCTGCAGGACACGCACATTGAGAAGGTCATTTTTTATTTAACCAGTTGCTTGTTTCTGGCTGCTAACCACATGAAAAATTCAGTTACTGACGAGAAAACTTTGAGGAAGAAACGTGCAACGTACTGATCTGTAAGCCTTATACTCTGATGATGTGTTCGCCCTCCAGCTTGCCAGTCGCTTGCCGGCCCGTGTGCAGATTTACTCCTGGAGACTGGCCTACAGCACTGTGAAACATGGGACCAGCCTGAAGACTCTGTACAGGAGCCTGGCAGACGTGGACAGTCCCGTGCTGCTGGTCGTCAAAGATATGGATAACCAGGTAGATATGGTTCATGGTAATTCTTTCCAAGTATTTTTCATCCTGGAACTGAATCTGACTCTTGTCACAGATATTTGGGGCTTTCTCGACTCACCCCTTCAGAGTGAGCGAACACTGCTACGGCACCGGAGAGACATTCCTCTACAGCTTCTGTCCTGAGATCAAGGTTTGTATCGAGTTAGTTTAAGAACTCACTTCGGGTACCTATTTCTACTCCACCAATGGCAATATCAAACATTGTTTGCTCTCGATTTTTAGGTGTACCGCTGGACGGGGGAGAATTCTTACTTTGTGAAGGGCAATACTGATTCTCTTCAGATGGGAGGAGGAGGGTAGGTACTACCAGCTGCACTGCAAACTACAAGCTAATGCGTTTCACAAATGTGCAATCTAAACAAAGGGTTTGCCATTAGATAATGTCCACCTGTTTTCCCTCTGCCCTCTCTCATCTGCAGTGGTCAGCTGGGTCTGTGGCTGGACGCCGAGCTGTACCGAGGAACCACCACCAAATGCGCCACCTTCAACAACCAGCCACTCTCCGTCCAGCAAGACTTCAACATCCACAGTGTGGAGGTCTGGACCTTTGAGTAGCCTCACCTGCTCCCCAGCTACTCCTGTATTCACTCCCAGCTTCAAACAACCCCAAGTCTATTACGCACCGCTTGGAGGCGAACCTAGCTGTCCCACATTGACGCTAAATGTTCCGCGAGAGAAGCGAGTGCGGTTGTTACATTGACTGGAAAGTACTGTTTTGAGGTGGGTTTGGTCTACAGGTAGGTTGGCCTAGTTCATGTCTGGGCCCTCCGTCCTTCAAAGGTGGAAGTGTGAGAAAATGTGGTGTCTCTCAGTTCATTAGCTGCCTTAGACATCCGTCAATGCCTCCAGCTTTCCCAGCATGCAGACTGCCATTAGCTCATGAGGAGAGAGAGAGAAGAAGAAGAAGACGAAGAAGACGAAGAAGAAGAAGAAGAAGAAGAAGAAGAAGACGAAGAAGACGAAGAAGAAGAAGAAGAAGAAGGCTGCTGATGTTACTGCTGAGGTTATCCCGAAAAGATTTTAAGTCTGGATGAAAGAACAAGGTATCCCATAATGCATTTGGTTAATTTGTGCAGAAATAATGATGTAATTAGTATCTGTGGGAATGTATAGGGTTATGTGCTGAAGTGAAGTTTAGAATCTTATATATATATATTTCTTTTTTTTTTTTTTTTTTTTTTTTTTTTTTTTGTTACGATCCAATGCATTTCAAACTTAAAGGGAGTGGAGTTTTTCAGGGAGATTACATAAGCTTTCAGAGAGGGAAATGTTGTAATTGTTTACAATGGAGGTCTTGCACTTCCTCTGAGGTCCGTCTTGTTCTCTTATTTTCGAGTTTTAGATGACCTGAATGAGAACGTCCCATTGCATTTCCTCACAACAACGCTTCATGTTTTAATTCCCCCGTATAATCTAAAACAACTAGTAAAGCCAGGTTTGCAATGACCAAATGTGTTGTATTTGAATTCCACAGTTGTTGTGAGCTCATTATATTTTATACAATATTTTATTTTATTTTTTATTTTTACATTGTTTTTTTTTTTTTTACAAAGAATGCTCAGTTGTGTTTATTTTTTTAATAGTTGTACTTTTATAGCAATGTTGTGTTAAAGGTTTCTGATTTGGACCCAATAAGCACTGTTGATGACTGTTTGTCAGTATTGAATTCATATCTCACGTCGACTGATTTTTATCTCTCTTTATTTTCATCTCTAATCGTTCAGAGAGCCGGTCGAGGTTTAACATGACATCACGTTGCACTCCAGGATTAATCGACAGTCAATGCTGTGTTGTGGACCAGTGTAATGAAGCATCGCTTCCTTGTAAAATTGTTACTGAATGTTATTTGATCACCACTACAGGAGGGAGGCTTCCTGTCCAACCACATGTCAGCCTCTGCTTTACTTTAAAATGGGTGTGAAATGGACGGTTTGTTTTTAGCACTCTGGTATGCCACTAACTAAAAGTTCTACTAACACGGAAAAGACATTTTCATTTATATCTTGTGTATCTGATACAGGCTTGTAGTGCATGAATATGTGATACTGCAAGACTGCATGTGTGACACCACTGTTATGATACCTGCCATACTATTCACTAATACCAGTTGTCGCTTCATGTGAAAATGAGCTTTGTTGTCTTGTGTTGTAACTGTGAAGGCTCCCTGAGTATTATTTCTTGTGAATCCAAAACTGCTGTTATCACTAAGGATCTATTTATTGTGTTGTTATAGCAAACACATTTAAACTTAAATAAATGTTAAATATATACATATATGATAATGGGTTGTGTTTGTCAAATTTGTATCAACATGTTCATTTAGTTTTTTTGCCCTTCAGTGTGATTTAATCTCCTAAAAATATTCATATAAATGATTTGTATTGAATATTACCGGTGACCAAATGCTGGCATGTTATTATTGTAGGACAAGTGAAGGTAGACTGGAATCTACTGTAATCAACTTCCAGTAAGACACCTGATAACAGGAAATAATAAAGCTGAAAAGATGCAGTGAGGATGAAGAAAGAGGTTTCACTCCCCCTCTGTTTTCGGGCACTGCAGTTTAAATTTGTTAGACCTTAAATGTATATCCATATTGAATCTAAATGTATTTTTAACTGATTATATATCGATGTGTATCGTTATAGTACATATCTAAACTTGTTGACAGTGGACCATGTACAGTGGGTACGGAAAGTATTCAGACCCCTTTAAATGTTTCACTCTTTGTTTCATTGCAGCCATTTGCTAAAATCAAAAGTTCATTTTATTTCTCATTAATGTACACTCAGCACCCCATCTTGACAGAAAAAAACAGAAATGTAGAAATTTTTGCAAATTTATTAAAAAAGAAACACTGAAATATCACATGGTCATAAGTATTCAGACCCTTTGCTGTGACACTCATATTTAACTCACATGCTGTCCATTTCTTCTGATCCTCCTTGAGATGGTTCTACTCCTTCATTGGAGTCCAGCTGTGTTTAATTAAACTGATTGGACTTGATTAGGAAAGGCACACACCTGTCTATATAAGACCTTACAGCTCACAGTGCATGTCAGAGCAAATGAGAATCATGAGGACGAAGGAACTGCCCAAGGAGCTCAGAAACAGAATTGTGGCAAGGCACAGATCTGGCCAAGGTTACAAAAGAATTTCTGCAGCACTCAAGGTTCCTAAGAGCACAGTGGCCTCCATAATCCTTAAATGGAAGAAGTTTGGGACGACCAGAACTCTTCCTAGACCTGGCCGTCCAGCCAAACTGAGCAATCGTGGAAGAAGAGCCTTGGTGAGAGAGGTAAAGAAGAACCCAAAGATCACTGTGGCTGAGCTCCAGAGATGCAGTAGGGAGATGGGAGAAAGTTCCACAAAGTCAACTATCACTGCAGCCCTCCACCAGTCGGGGCTTTATGGCAGAGTGGCCCGACGGAAGCCTCTCCTCAGTGCAAGACATATGAAAGCCCGCATAGAGTTTGCCAAAAAACACATGAAGGACTCCCAGACTATGAGAAATAAGATTCTCTGGTCTGATGAGACCAAGATTCAACTTTTTGGCGTTAATTCTAAGCGGTATGTGTGGAGAAAACCAGGCACTGCTCATCACCAGCCCAATACAATCCCAACAGTGAAACATGGTGGTGGCAGCATCATGCTATGGGGGTGTTTTTCAGCTGCAGGGACAGGATGACTGGTTGCAATTGAAGGAAAGATGAATGCGGCCAAGTACAGAGATATCCTGGAAGAAAACCTCTTCCAGAGTGCTCTGGACCTCAGACTGGGCCGAAGGTTCACCTTCCAACAAGACAATGACCCTAAGCACACAGCTAAAATAACAAAGGAGTGGCTTCGGAACAACTCTGTGACCATTCTTGACTGGCCCAGCCAGAGCCCTGACCTAAACCCAATTGAGCATCTCTGGAGAGACCTGAAAATGGCTGTCCACCAACGTTCACCATCCAACCTGACGGAACTGGAGAGGATCTGCAAGGAAGAATAGCAGAGGATCCCTAAATCCAGGTGTGAAATACTTGTTGCATCATTCCCAAGAAGACTCATGGCTGTACTAGCTCAAAAGGGTGCTTCTACTCAATACTGAGCAAAGGGTCTGAATACTTATGACCATGTGATATTTCAGTTTTTCTTTTTTAATAAATTTGCAAAAATTTCTACATTTCTGTTTTTTTTCTGTCAAGATGGGGTGCTGAGTGTACATTAATGAGAAATAAAATTAACTTTTTTGATTTTAGCAAATGGCTGCAATGAAACAAAGTGAAACATTTAAAGGGGTCTGAATACTTTCCGTACCCACTGTATGTAGTAGGCAATGGTGTGGGCTCAAGTCACAAAACCGAGTTTTTCTTAAAATCTCAGTATTTAACTTACACTTCCCTCGCTCGACAGACAGTTTATGTGAACTGACCCTCTAAGCCGTGTTTGCTTCATTTTGAATGTTTAATTAAGCTGTTGTCGCCCTACAGGTCAGTATACAGGCTATTAACTACTTACTGTCATAGTTAAGATCACAAACAAGAAGTTTGCCATTTATTAAAAGGTAACAATGGATTACATGGATTCCTCTATAATATCCTTTAAGTTGTGTTCGTTTCTTGTTGAAATGCCAGTAAAAGATTGTTCGTATATACAGTCATGGTTCCTGCAGTGTTTCGTGTGAGGATCTTCGCAAAAATAGACGATCTTCGGGACGTTTATGCGTATAAATGACAAACAGCGAGTCGAGGAGGAAATTACTGACATTTCAATACTATATATCCTAAATATGGCGAAACTCCACTCCGGTTCAAGTACTGAAACTGTTAAAACTTGTATTTTCTGTCTGATAGCCCACGATCAAGACAAAGAAACGGAAGTTATCAAAGAGGTAAGATCCTTTAAAAACAAAAACGAAGTAGCCAAACGGGTAAAGCTCACCATAGCCGGTATAAGCTCAACTATGCGGTAGACTATTACACTTTTGTATCGGACACTATGTGGGTTAAATAAGCTTAACTTATTGCACATGAAATAACATAGCAGGAGGGAGGAAAATAAAATATTTGATTGTAGAGACTTTATAGAGAGGGGAGAGGATACGTTTATGTGACAAAAATACTGTATATAACTGACATTTGCTAGAAACATATGATTAGGCATGATCTGAATACAAATAAAATACTTGATGGTGGAGCAGAGACTGCATCATAGAGAGGGTTACATATTTTGGCAGACTGCTGGACAAGCCAAATGCAATAGTATTATAGTGATTATTATTATTAGAAAGAGAACAGGTGGGTTACACTCTCTCTCCCAGTGGCAACTTTATTCCAGTGAAAGAGGAATTGCATGGGTACATGGGCATTTCACCTACTAGTTCCTACTGTGTGCACACACACACACACACACAACAGTTACACACTGAATACACACGTTTCAACAGCACTACATTCACAGGTAGGTTAACTCGTGTGTTTTGTCTCTTTCCATCCTCTCCAACAGAACAGGGAGCTGGTGTGTTTTAGAGACATTGTCCCTGCTGCTCCTCACCATTACCTGGTTGTGCCCAAACAGCACATACAGAGCTGCTTGTCACTGCAAAGCAGACACATTCACCTCGGTCAGTTACAGTGGATCACTACAAACTAGTATAAGTACTGCAAACTTTCTATTTTTATTACTACTTACAGTATACTACTAGAACTATAGCTAGCACTGCTGCTGAAACTACGTACTTCTACAACAATACTACTGCTACTTTGACATATACTAATACACATCTACATTTACAATAGCACCCCTATAAATGTTTCTCCTTCAACTGCTTCAGTTTGATACGGTAGTATATAAGCTATAAGTTTTATCTAGTCAGATCTTTGCAAAGAAATAACTGAGTCTCGTATCCAACAGTTGAAAGGATGGCTGAAATGGGGAAAGCTGTACTACACGACCAAGGGATCACTGATATGAAGGACATACGGTATGAAGACAGGTATTGTGTGTGTGTTTAACCTCTAATGAACATAAAGTTCAAAGGACTAGTTCGACAAGACTTCCACCAGAAAACGAAAAGTGTATCTCCTAAAATGTTGAACTTTTGCGATAAGTAATAAAAAAAAGTATAATTGTTTGAAATGTGCTCCTTTAAGCTTAAAACTAACTATACAGTTGTAGCTTAAAATGGAACGATAGGTGGGAACACACTCAGTCAAAAATCAAAGGTTGTTATTTGCTGAGGTGTTGCATTCCGCTATGGAAACACTTGTCAGTGTGCGCACATTACATTGATGTGTTTTCCTGCACAGCCTGGGGTTCCACCAACCTCCCTACACTTCAGTTGATCACCTCCACCTCCATGTCCTCGCCCCCGCCAGCCAAATCTACAAGGACATGGAGTATAAGTTTATTCTAAGGTCTAACAGGTTTGTTACTGTGAGTGTCGAGGACTAGAAAGGCTACTGTTCTTGCTCTCTATTTTACTTATTCTCTAATAATATTACAGTGTTATCCATGCAATGGCTGTGCAATTATACAGTGATCTAGAAATTTGCACTTATTCTGCTTTTTCTTGTTTCTTTCATAAACTACTTGATCAAACAAATATCCAAACATCAGATGTAAATGTAGTCACTGAAACACATACAGTGACTTTATCCAAATGAATGTTTTTCTCTGTACAGGAACAATGTCTGCAGAAGCATCTAAAGGATAATGCTCCACCAGTCCAAGATGCTTTGTGTTTACCACTATGAGACACTACAGCGATGACAACGTTATATGCTGTCGTCTGGAAAGAACATTATCTGGAAACTGTTACAACAAATGAGACAACGAGGCAGATAAATGAATTAGTTTTGAAAGGAAAGCCGTAGCATTGAGATGTCACTGTAGACAACTGACACACAGACACACACTGGATGTCTGTATGTGCAGCAAACAGTATGCACTTCTAAACACTAAATGCACTTTGTCTTAACTGACAAATTGTGAAATTAATTGCACTTTTATAGTCATTGATACATGAAAACATGGATTGACACCATTGAACACCATAGTTTTGTATATATATGAGTTTGTTGTGATATTTCTTAAAATTAAATTATTTATTTTGCTGAATTTTGTATATCCCGGAGAGTACTGAAACACTTCTTCCACTCAGTTTCTGAAATTAAACTACAGTCATGTAACACTCTTTAAAAAAAAAACCTGCACTGGAATATCACCTGCCTCCATGTTTTTTGTGCATCAGTTAGTGATCATTTGACAAAACACATTTCTTTAAGAATATGTAGCATGTACGGACACATAACAACTGAAATAATAAATATAGTGTCTCTAGTTTACGTGACAGGCATCAAGAGTTGATAACAAGCATGTATTTAATGCCCTAATCGTCCGTTTATATCCTTTAAAAAAAAGCTGACTTCATTGTTATTAGATGTATCATTAAAGGTGAGTTTAAATAAAAAGTTCAATATTTTGGGAAATACACTTTTACAAATACATTAATTTTGCTGCCGAGAGTTAATTGAGGAGATTGATACCTTAAATGTATCCATTCAATATGGTTAAAGCTGGAGTCAGTTAGCTTAGTTTAGCATAAAGACAGGGAATGGGGAAACAGCTATAGCCTGGCTCTGTCTGAATCCACCTACCAGCACCTCTAAAGCCCACTAATTAACACAATATCTGTTTTAATCCCTAGAAAAAGTGTGAAAACAACATGTTGCAATTTTAAGGAAGTGGGGCTATTTGTTTTTTGACTCGAAAGTGAATAAGCTCTTTCCCAAAACAAAATCCTTTAAATAACCATTTTAGGTTTTCATATGAATTATGGGTGTATAAAGAGAAGATATGTTAACATGGGTTCCTTGATGTGATGTCTGTCAAGTCATATTCAGGAGTTTAGTGAAGTGACATGAGAATTGACGGGGTTCCCATGAGTGGACCGATCGATCAGCTCTGTTAGCGGCTAGTTGTCCTGGCCGCAGACACGCCCAGACTGTACCAACCATACAGATGATCTCACACACCTTTAAACACAAATGGCGACTCAGGACGCTTCTGACAGCGAAGACTGTCCTTTCTGCCAAATAGCGGACAACCACACTGACACGGAAATCCTGCTGAGCGTAAGTACCGACTGTTCATTCACGTGTTAGAAGTTCAACAACAGGAAACTCTTCCTCTGTCTCTCTCTGTACAGGATGAAGAGCTGCTCTGTTTTCGTGACATCCAGCCCAGCGCCACACATCATTACCTCGTTGTTCCCAGGACGCATATCGACAACTGCAAATGTCTCCAGGGGGACGACATACCTCTGGGTGACTTACATGTTTACCTTTGACAGTTTGTTCGTAGTTCAATAGACACAGATGTTGCACACATTGTTTGAAACAGTGCCACAGGTCATACTAGGCTGTATTACATCACAGTGACATCAAAAACCATCCTCTGTGATTACAGGAAACTGTCCAGTGGAACAGGAATAACCTGAACTTGTATGCACTCTTCTCCAAACACACTGAAACTGTGGATGGGACTACCTACTTACTATTATATTATTTTGCTCCATGTCACCTAAAGCTTATTGGAAAACAAAGGTGTACCTGAGACACCGTCCCTTGAATGAGATGAGTGATCATTTTACATAGTAAATATGCTATGTATGACGGGACCCTATTGATGTGATTTGTTTGTTGATAGTGGAGCGGATGGTTGAAATGGGATGGAGTGTACTGAAGAAGACTAAAGTCAGCAACCTGGATGACGTCAGGTATTTTAGATTTTGTTCTAAATTATTTAATTTGTTTTTCATGGCATGTTCAAACCCGCGTTGACTCTGTGCAGGATGGGGTTTCACCTGCCTCCGTTCTCATCGGTTCCCCACCTCCACCTCCACGCTCTGGCTCCAGCCAGCGAGATGAGCTTCAAGTCGCAGCTACGATACGGGCCCCAGAGTCACTGGTTCATCACAGTGAGTCATATCCTCAGTACAAATAATAAAATGTCTTTGTTGTCTTCAAATTGTGAATGTATTTAAACGTAAATTAGATTTTAATTTCTCACAGGTAGTATTACCAGTATAACAAATTATGTGTCTGTGGCGACATACATTTGTATAATTATTGTTATTTTGATTCCATTTTATAATCAAAGTTGTTACTATACATGAATGATGTTATGATTGACCCATTCAAAAGTCAAGTTATTGTTTTGCTGGCCTCCTCCAGCCTCCCTGCACACATGTTATACATTTATGTATAAACCTAATTTATTTTTAATCATTATTACACTATTGAGAATACTGCACAAGTTCATTGTTTTGCTCTGTTGCAGGTCGACAAAGTTCTTTCTCAGTTGAAGACTCGTGGCAAGGTGAAATGATGAAGAGTCTTCTTTCATATTGACGGGTCATCCCGCTTCACCGAGTGCAATTTTAAATCAGTTCACTACCTGACATTTTTATGTGAATGAGTTATAATAATGTTTATGCATCCACTCTATCTGATGACTCATTTGTGGGGAAAAGTGGAAAAAAGGCTCTGTTTTATAAGTGGAAACTGTAAAATGTTTCAAATAATCTATTTTAATAATGGATCCTATAGTCTTATCAAATATAATGTTGTGCAATGAAAAGATAATTACAGCTTTTAGTATATATTGTTTATTTAAATTCAAACCTTGAAGACTAACTTGAAAACACATACTGTATATTGATACAGTTGGGAAATAATTGTATTTGTAGTTTTTACAATATAAAGTCAGTATTTATCGGGATGCACAATCATTTTTGTTTATTTTTACACGTCTGTTTGTGTATATGAAGTGGATGAATTAAAACAGCTGCTTATGCCTTGGATGTACAGTATTTGTTTCACAGCTGATGCTCTGGGGGTACAATTTGTCTTAAATATTAATATAATTGTATATTTGATTTTAATAAAAGCTCCAAATAATGGGATCATCTCTGACAATGTCTTCTGGGTTTCAATAATAATGATTACTTTAATAATCACAGGAGACAAAGGGTGCCAATGTACGTCTTTGTTTCTCTGCCAGCAACTACACAAATGTCTGAACAACACTGTTTGGAAGGAGAACACAGACTTCATTATGAGAACACAAAAAAAACATTAGATTACCATGAGAATACTGGAGGTCCTAATGGGCCTCAATTCAGAAAACAATGACTCAAAGGGTTTCTTCAGTTTCAGTATTTACTCTTATTATTGCTCAATATCCCATTAGTGCTTTTGATAGCATGTTAGTTGCCAGTGGGTGCATAGATCTCCAAAGGGATTGTTGGCAGGTTTTTGTTTTGTTCTCAAAATATATGACAAAATTTAAAAAATATCCAATTAACAGGGATTCAAGATGCATTGCTGGTTTTAATAACCGTGTCAGTTCTTTCTGTGAGCCACTGGATGTCCCTAGTGTCACTTATTTTTTGTTTTATGAAGAGTAAACATGCACCAATGGGCTTCACAAGCTGTGACTCTTTTTTTATTACTTATTTAAAAATGATGAAGCAGGAACGATTAAAAAAAAACAATCCTATTGTAGTACATAAAGATATACAGATCTGTATTGTTCCTAAAAGGTTATCTCTGTTGTCATTGTGTGTTAGTACTGAGATTGAAACAATATATATATTCAAAGACTCGTGTCATCATGAATTTGTCAAAAAATGATGAAGAAGTTGTCCAAAACTATCACGTCTGTCATCACAATGTCAGAGTCTGGAAGAAGCTGTCATACAGATGACATCATCTCTTAGACCAGATGTTTTTCTATCTCACTCATCTAGAGCGAAAGCGCAACTTGTTGGCATGTCATTAAGAAGTCTGAGATAAAATATTGAATTAACAGGTTGTTCATTAAATGTCCAATCAACCATTGTTGACAAAAGGAAAAATCAATATAGGAATATGCAACCTAGGAGCAAAAAATATAAAAAACGTGAAACAAAAGTCATTGCAATAACGCTAACAGCACATCATGACGGACCCGTCAACAACGTCTAGATAGATAGATGCTAGATTATGTATAATATAAGGAGTATTCTGTTTGATTTTGGAGAAATAGTTGTCAGTTGGAGAAACCTGAAATCACAACCTGGGACCCTGACGGTTGTCGTTAGATTCTTGACATTCTACGTCATTCCCTTCTATGTTTCTTATTTGAATACACGTGACACTTTTATATTACACTTACATCTCACTTGTTTATAGTACTGTTATCTGTTCGTTTGTGCACTTTATTTTATATTCTATTGTACATTTTATTATGTTTATATATATTTATTTTTTTTACGTCGACGTGACGCTCTCTCGCTGCTGCGGTGAAGCCCCGCCCCTCCCGTCGTCAACAACTGGATTCCAGCTATTTGTATTTTTCGTCAAACTAGCGCTGCTAGCCTGCTAACTATGACCAATTGCTTTCGTATAAAAACGAGGTAGCCTGTTCGGATATACGTTTTGTTAATTGTTGTCTGCTTAAAACACTCTCCGTCGATATAGCTCCTGCCCGATGTGCAGTCCAATGCAAGCTAAAGGACCGACGAAAGCGGATAAATTGCCTTGCACACGGTCCTTTAGCCGCCTGTGAGACCAGCTAACAGCTAACACCGTAGTAGAGATCTCGTTAGCTGGCTGGCTGACAGCTGGCTAACGTAGCTCTGATTTACTCCGCGAAACAATGAATTGTCTCTGACATTTGTGAGTATAATCCATGTGTTATGACTTCGTAATATCAAATAACTTAATGCAATTTGTTACGAGTCGCTTCAGCGTTGCTTTCCGAAGCTAGCTGCCTGGCTAACCATCGCTTGTTTGTAGCAGCAGCTGCACAGAGCCACGCCTGGGCCCTTTAAATCCCTGTTTGAGGCTGATACCATTAGGTGTTATTTCACCTGTCAATGTTCAGTTGTACAGCACTGAAAATAACTCCAATGTTTTGGTTTCACAGAGAGGACTGAGGCCCAGTCGGTTGTCACATTGGAGTAAACCAGAGCCCAGAAATAGCAAAGGTGGGACTTGGGTGGCTGCGGTGGTGCCATTGAGGATAAGCGGGTGAGCCGTCAGTCAACTTGCCGATGAACCCCTGGTTTTAAACCTGCCGCAGCTGCCAATATGATGCCGGTAAGTGCACACAATCCCTGCTCCCCTGTCATAAATACATGTAATTTACTCACGCATTTATATTTTCAACATCAGTGCCTTAATAACTACTGATTGGGATCCTCACGTTTGTTCACGTCAGGTATCATGCTCTCCACAGGAATAGCTTTACAACTATCTTTTAATCTGGCTCTGTTACATGTGGAAGGGTCTTCATTCATAATGTGAAGGATTGTCATTAGGTACCCCTGGCTAAAAATATAACAGAATAAAGATCAAGAGCACAGTTTGACTCGGACTAACAATGCTCACAAGATTAATATCTGTCCATATGCCTTTCCCACTCGGCTAATCTTTAAGTGAGACCACTTCCTAGAATGGAAAAGCTTTATTTAATCTACTATGATGTTATCTGTGCACCATTGTACTCTATATCTGCAGCCTCATGACATAGTTGCAGGACTTCTATATTTTTGGCATATGGCATATGATTGTGGTATCAGAAGTCTGTTTGCTTTGTGCACAAATAATAGAGTATGTTTTCCTGCAAATGTGTGCAGTATTGAACAAGTAGAATTATTCCTGTATATTACAATAGGACAGGTTCATTTCACATATCTAGAACGGTAGGTACAGTCTGCTGTGACACATGTTAAGTCTGTAACCTATTTTCATTCTGTTGTTTTCTCTGGTGTTATTGTTCAAGAAGCTCCGTGTCGCAAAGAACAGAATACCTGAATGGTAACACCATCGCAGTCCTGCTTTGTCGGGACCTCTTTTGTTATCTGTTGTGCTGAGAATGCAGTGGTGAATTGTGGGAAAAGTGAACGCAGCCATTCTGGCCTTCAGGGAGGAGGGGGGGGGGAAATCATGAACTCAGACGCAGGATAAGTTTACAGTAGGTTCAGCGTAAGGTGTCGTCATCAATGGGAGTGATTCCTGGCCATTCATCTTTGTGATCGTTTGAAAACACAGCGTGACAGTGACATTTTTGATTGTTGTCAACACAACTTCAGAGAGGCTTGTGAGTTTATCTCATATTGTGAGTTTTATAGTACACGGAAGTCACTGCAGCCGTCAACTTCTCCGGATCGACTGCGCTGGTTGCCTTTGTAGACGTTTGCACCCTGTGGCACCAACAGGCTATCGGAGTCAAAGAGCCAGTGGAGCGGATGAGGCAGCCCCGCACTCGGGTCTCGCGTGACTGCGGCAGCCAATGAGGCCGCGGCAGATCTAGGTCTGTGTGGCTGCGTCGACTAATGCTCTGTTGTTAAGGGGAACTTTTGAGCCGAGTAGATTGTCAAGTAGCATTACTCTCACACAGTGGAGCCGGGCAGAGCTCGACTTACAGCGAATGTAAACATTGCATCTTAGTAATGCTTTTTTGGAGGTGTGCTGGTTTTAAATGACATCAACCCGGCCGTCGCAGTTATATCATGAAGCACTTTGTTATTAAACAGTAAAATACCGTAAGTTTAATGTATCACTGTTTAAAACAGATCTGCTTTGTTATTAGTTGAAGAACTAGACAATATTTATTTGATTATTCTTCCTCTCATACACATTAGTCAGCTTTCAAACAAAGGGACTCATACTTTAGATTAAATCGAATAAGAACCTGATACGTTCCCATGCTTTTGTCCAGATTTATATTTTCTCTTAGTCTTCAACAAGCAAATCCTTCTAAGAATATAAAATATCAAACCCTAACCCTACCAGATGTATAAGCTCTTCTAGATTAGTCTGTATTTGCAAAGCCAGTTTAGTTATTTATTTATTTATATATATATATATATAT
>NW_022280082.1:1340316-1346349 GCF_004355925.1 Anarrhichthys ocellatus
GTGTGTGTGTGTTTAATTGCAATGTCTTAAATTGGTGGCAGTTGTGGAGTTTTCAGTCAAAGTTTGAGCTCTCAGGAATCAATATTCTGCTCGATCCTTCTTCTTCATTGTGGGTTCCTCTCTGTGAGGAAATGAGTGATTGAATCATCTTACTGGAGACTTAGGCCAGCCAGGCATCCCTCTCTCTCCCTCTCAGGAGTTAAATGATAAATCTCCAGATGATGCCAACTGTAGCTAGATAGTGCAATGATAATGTAGAGTTGACTGTTGGTGCTTTCACAAAATATTTTCACCGTGGGATTTTAGATGAATAATCATCAGCAACGCCAGGAAATGACCACACTTATGCCATATTACGATATCTCAGAAACTGTATGTTTCTAGTTGGATACAGGCAGCCCACATACAGTACGAGGATGATCCCCTTCTTGCCTCTACATGGCAGTGCGCTGACCTGCTTGCCAGTCACAGCTGCAGCCAAAGTATTCTCATTAGCAGGGAGTCGCTGGTGTTGCAGCTACTGGCACATCCAGAGGACAATTTTCCAATAGAAGGACTTATCGGCACCCTCCTCCACCACCCTGTGATTCTCTCTAGCTCACTCTCTCCCCCCCCCCCCCCTCCCTCCCTCCCTCCCTCCCTCCCTGAATTACACATACAGCAAGTGTTTTTTTTTTTTTCCTCCCAAGTCTCCTCTGCAGCAGTTTTCAAATGCGCGCACCGCTGTCGGTTTCAGAGGTTTTGCTCGGGATGGCATAAACAATTAAGTTGCATGCCCGCATGAGCGACGGTGCTACGATGAAGAGGTTTGTGACTATAGTGCTACGCAGCCTCGTTAGCCTCTCCAAGGAAAACCCCATTTGGGCAAAGGAGCACCACCGGCCACCAAAGAAGGAGATCCGGAGGAAACGGAGGGCGGTCAAAAGAGCCAAGACCATGGGCAGACGCAACTTAGTGAGGGCGGTTGGTATTTCTCCAGTGGTCAGTCAGCTGCATCACTGGTTTCTCTTTTCTACGCTCTGATTTACGTGAAGGTGTATTTTAGGATATTCGGTGTGGGCTTTTCGGGACAAATTTGCACCGTAGTTGTGTTCTCTGATTGGTTAATTGCGTGTCCTGATTAATTTAACTGTTTTTATATTGTTACAATATTTCATTACATTGTCTTAGCTGTTATATTTCTTACATCGAACACTATCGTAAAACGTAAATGTGAGTATAAGGATGCACAATATTTCCACCATAACTAATTCAAATAGTGGCATCAGTTTAATCTGTATTCAAAGTGATGTTGTTGATGCCTCGCTGGGCTGTTTTGTGTCCAGTAGTATGTTGTCTTATTATCCAGCTGGGTGCTCTCCAATGTCCCTCGGGGATTAGCAAAGTAATTATCAGTAAAATGTAGACATAACTAGTCCCTTACTTACCCCCCATTTTTTCAGTTGATGCTCTTGCAGATCATTGCATCCATTGCTAGTCTGTCATGGGTTTTAAAAAACACTGTAAGAAGCAACATGAAGTCATAGAACGATGCACAGCGTTGCTCCAGCACCCTTTCATCATACATAGTTTCTGAGTTTGGCAAAAATATGAGCGTTTAGACTCATAATCATCAGAGTTAAATTTGCAGAGGCTCCCAAGCACAAAGTGATTATACTGTTTCAGTTTGGCTGCTGCAGAAAATGTCAATGAATCGCACAGCTGCATTATTAAAGGGTGAGTCACTTTGTCTCGGAGAAACTCCCGGAGTAATAATGTATACGTAGCTCAGTGACTAAACTTAGATATCGTACGATGTGCACTGACAATTGTAGCGCTACAAATGCACCCTGAGGCCACACATACAGTTATGCACCAATGCAACTCCATCGGAGCACCTACTCAATGCAGCTGATACATCAAGTAAAATGGTGCTTGGTGGGTCTGATGTGTTCCTAGTTGGAGGGATTGGTTCATTGATTAGGATTGACGTTGTAGACTATGGTTTGACACTGAGCCACATGTAAACAAAGTGCTGTGTATGTGTCTATACGTCAAGAGTAGGTTAACAGAGCCCTTATATAGTAGTGTTTCATTTTGAGTCTTAATCTTTGCTTTATTATTCAACTGTTTTTTTACTGTTATGTTCAACCAGTGCAGCATGAGCACCAACTGTGAAAGCTGAAGGTTAAAAGCAAACTACTGAAATACAGACAACCCAGGTTCCAGCTGAACTCGAGATAAAAATCTGTCTTTTCAAACTTTTACGTCATTTTGAACATCCCTCCAAACTCTTGGCTTTGCTGTAGACATATTCTCCATTCTGGCTCGCTGCACTTTATTTTGTGGTCTCTTCACAGTCCTGTTTATCTGTCGTGAATGACACAAAAAGTGAGGCCTGTCACATGAAACAGGAAGGCACACCTTAACCCCCCCCCCCAGAGTGCCTTGTGCCACAGAAAACAATGAAAACCTGGCAGTTGGAAAAACACCCCGTAGATGTGCTGTAACACTGGGTTTTTGAGTTTTGCTTGTCTTCATTGAATTATTGTAGCGAAGCAGTCAAAGATTATGTGGACTGGTCTAAACCAGGCAGATGGGAAACATCAAATTAATTAAAATATCCTTCAACATAACAGAGTTTGATGGCTTATATTTCTCTCTTATTTGTATATAAAGCACTTGAGAGGACGTTTTCCACTCTCATCCTGTTTTATGGCTTTATTCAACCAAGATGTTGACTAATCATACGATCCACATACTAGATGTTTATCCAGAAAATGTTTACCCCCCCCAGCACATTTTACATCCTAAATTCATGCCTGACAGATGTATTTAACCCAGTGAGTCAATACTTCGCACTGAATCTTCTTAATGTTTTTATCAACTTAGACCATCTGGATTTGGGGATTTCTGTTGCCTTCTTCCAGCTTTCATCCTTTAGGTTTAAGTGTGTGTGTGTGTGTGTGTGTGTGTGTGTGTGTGTGTGTGTGTGAGTGAGAGAGTTTGAAATCAAGCGTCTGTCTGCTGACTAGTCTAAAAGGAAAATCTAATTATATCTATAGGAGCCATTAGTTACGTCTGTGTATTTATCTGTGTTTATATTGGGAGCCTCCCTCGAGTTGACCACGGGTGGTTTAGTGTGGCAGGTAAACTCTATATGGGGCAAATTTGCTCACATATTAATTACATTATTAAGTCTATAAAATGCCAAAGAATGCCCATTACAAGTTGATTAATGTCGGAAAAGTGTTTATTTTAGGCCTAGAGTTAGATATACAGAAAATTCAGGCCTATATCACAATCAGTACTTTATGGATGAGTCCAAAGGACATACATATATAGGTCATATCATAGACATTGCTGCTGCTTTGCCTCGTCACCTCACTAGTCGGCTGAGGATGTAGACTTCATAGTGTTGTCTGATAGCTGCAGGTACAAATGAGCACTTGCAGCCGTCTGAACACTCTCAGGTGATTGCTTGAAGATGCTGCATTTAGGACGAGGTTCATTGCAGTCCTCATCCTGTCCTCCGGCTCCAGGCTGTTACATTTATTCATTTAGCAGCTCACATTTAGGAGGATATTTTTAGGATAGTTTCCTCAGACATCCATTGACTCAACCTGTCCTAAAAGTTGTTTCTTGAGAACTTAGAAAAAAAAGCGTGTTATCTCTGCTATCTCTACAGCTTTGACTGTTATGAGAGTACATACAGGAGCATGTGGGGGCTTGTGCTGCTATATCTTACCTCCCAGGCTGAACGGTCTTCAACGCTATGGCAGGCCGTAATCATAGGAAACAGAAACGTGGCAGGCACAGGCACGAGTCCACCCGCAGCTCAAACTAACAGTCGGTGCTGGTGGACAGCAAAATGTCGCATCAGCAGACTGGGCTTTGTCCTTTTAACCGCAACATCAGACAATGACATATTTTCAAACGGAGCACATTCACATGTGATACCATCTCTAAGTTTAATCTGCCACTGTGTTTCAATGTCTTGCGTTGTGTTCCTCTTTCAGATGATATTGACGGTGTACCTCAGCGATGGAGAACAGGCGGTGACCGAGGTGCCCATCACCCCCGAAACAACGTGCCGCGATGTCGTCGAGTTCTGCAAAGAGCCCGGTGAGAGCGGCTGCCACCTGGCTGAGGTCTGGAGAGGCAACGGTAAGAAGGGGTCGGAAAAAAAGCGAGCTCTTATTTTCTTGGGTGGGTGTCAGCACCAGTAATGCGTGAATCATGAAACTCCATTATCACCGAGCTTGACACTTCACTTACAGGCGCAAGAGTTTAATTATAAGAAGCAGTAGCCTTTAGCCTTCCTCATTAATGTGAAAACAAGAACTTCATTAAAGAAAGTTCAGTTGGTGAGCAGAAGATCCTGGAGGAACCATAGATAAGGCAGAAGTTACACACCCTCAAAGAGAATAAAGCTATTATCACACTACAATAATACAACATATGTTGGTACAGTCCACAGCACTGTCACATCAGATTCTACTCGGTCCAAATGATTTGCTCCCATCACCACAGTCGTGCTGACACACCCGGTGTTATCAGCATTTTTTTGCTGAGGGGCCACTCCGCTGTTGAAAACAACATCCCAGCCAAAGGGCTTTATTAACCCTCGTTATGCAACCGCGTTCGGCTGGCGCCTCACAATGCAGCCGTCTGCCCCCGAAACCTCCTAAAACCTCTCTGTCTCTTTGTCGCTCTATGCCCACAGAGTGCTGTCCTCTTGAAATGTAAAAAGTAGTTATTCATCAATCTCAGTGGTCCCAGATTTTGTAGGGATATCAGCACTTTTATTTAATGTTGATTTAGTTCTGAAAACAACACACAGACAGATGACAGCATAAAGCAATAACGATACATTTTGTTTATTGGCACCTCAATGGTCGATTTACATCAAATATGTTTTGACAAATCTTAACTTTTCTGTCTCTGTAGAGCGAGCGATCCCCTTCGAACACATGATGTATGAACACTTGCAGAAATGGGGGCCTCGGAAACAAGAAGTAAAGTTCTTCCTCCGGCACGAAGATTCACCAACGGAGAGCAGTGATCAAGGTGCGTGTTGTCGCAGTCTCCTCGTGTCGGGAGGTTTTTCTGCTCTGTGAGGAGTCTCTAACGAGGAGGGAGGAGGGAGGAGTCAAGGCAACACCTGACACCTGTTCCGGCTATGGAGGCTGGTATTTAGGGCTTTACCAAAAGACTATTATACATTCAAACTGAGCTGCTATTGAGGTTTTTGATTTGCGCTTCAGTTGTGTGAAACATGAATATAGGGACATAGGGAAACGGTTGCCAAGTCTTTATCTGCAGATATGCAGGTTTAAACATGCAAATAATGCATCAATAGATGTGCAAAAAGTCAACGTTATGGATGAAGCTTTGCATTATCGGTACGTCCCTTCTGGTGTCAGTCAATGTTGTGTAATGAAGTTTAATTGATGCTTGATGGGGCATGTCAAAGGAATCTAACATTGCCCCATTTTCACACGCACGCACTGCATGACTTGACTCGTTCTTTGCATGTGTTTGGGTGGAGTACAGCAACGTAAACATCCAGGTGTAAAAGGCATCCGAGCTTAAAATCAATCACTGAGACCTGCTCTGCACATGACCAGATACTCACTGAGGCACATTAATACACGGTGCACACGCGTGGACATATAAAGGAAGTACACACAAAGTTAACAAACTCATTCTGGGGAGATTCTGATCTGATTCATATTTGATTTAAATGTGGAACCTGACTAAGAGTGTATTTTTCCAGCAAAGGTGCCATCAAGGTATCTGGTGATTTATTTAGAAGTATAGCAGAAGTGGTTCTTTTTATAATATCTTCCTGTGAGGTTTTAATCATTTACTCTCATCTTCCCATCAAGCATTTCTTAAAAAAGAGTTTGAGTTCGGTGGCTTTAGTCAGCAGTGCCTGGCCCAGCTCTTAAATGTTTCTGTCATGAGCAATCATGTCAGGGAACTTTGAAACTATTCTTGACAATGGCTGGTGTGTGTGTGTGTGTGTGTGTGTGTGTGTGTGTGTGTGTG
>NW_022280082.1:1346449-1370959 GCF_004355925.1 Anarrhichthys ocellatus
ATGTGTGTGTGTGTGTGTGTGTGTGTGTGTGTGTGTGTGTGTGTGTGTCCTGCCTGTCTTTGTGATGGAGACTGTTTCTTTTTTCAGGGAGTCAGCAGTCTCAGGATCAGACGAGTCGCAGAAGTGGAAACACCGGAGAGAAGCACAGTGAGAACGGGGTGAGACTTCATTAGTATTATCTAAATTATGTTAAAATAGAAAATGTACTTTTACGGAACAAACCAGGTCCACAGGCCGTCGTGAGATCCCTCAGCCTAGCTGCACTATCATATATAACCAGAGAGACAAAAAAATATGAATAGATTACTAAAACCAAAATATTAAATTCTACCCCCCCTTAAGGACTGTACAGTGAGTATCTGTGGATCCGTGATTCTGATTTGTACGCCAGTGTTTGAGGGTAACATCACAGACACTAGTGATACAGACATGCTCCGTGTCTTCCCCGTCAGGTGTCCCCGTTGTTGTGCATGTTGAGCTCTACAGCTTTAGGATGTGTTCTAGAAAATATGAAAGACTCTGATAAGAGCAGCCTCTGGCATCCTTTCTCTCTCTCTCTCCGACCATCTGTCCCAGATTTCACAAAAGCAAAGTGTTGCGGTCAAGGAATCGTAACTAATTCAACCTTCAGGGTGGAGGGAAGAATCCAGCGCAGCAGGAAGTGGAGGGGTTGTTGTGTATATATATGTGTGTATGTGTATATATATATATATGTATGTGTGTGTATATATATACACACAGAGTTGTGTGAAAAAGTGTTTGCCCCCTTCCTGATTTCTTATTTTTTTGCATGTTTGTCACACTTAAATGTTTCAGATCATCAAACAAATTTAAATATTAGACAAAGATAACACAAGTAAACACAAAATGCAGTTTTTAAATGAAGGTTTTTATTATTAAGGGGGGGGAAAAAATCCAAACCTACATGGCCCTGTGTGGAAAAAGTGATTGCCCCCTAAACCTAATAACTGGTTGGGCCACCCTTAGCAGCAACAACTGCAATCAAGCGTTTGCGATAACTGGCAATGAGTCTTTTACAGCGCTGTAGAGGAATTTTGGCCCACTCATCTTTGTAGAATTGTTGTAATTCAGCCACATTGGAGGGTTTTCGAGCATGAACCGCCTTTTTAAGGTCATGCCACAGCATCTCAATCGGATTCAGGTCGGGACTTTGACTAGGTCACTCCAAAGTCTTCATTTTGTTTTTCTTAAGCCATTCAGAGGTGGACTTGCTGGTGTGTTTTGGATCATTGTCCTGCTGCAGAACCCAAGTGCGCTTCAGCTTGAGGTCACGAACAGATGGCCGGACATTCTCCTTCAGGATTTTTTGGTAGACAGCAGAATTCATGGTTCCATTTACCACAGCAAGTCTTCCAGGTCCTGAAGCAGCAAAACAGCCCCAGACCATCACACTACCACCACCATAATTTACTGTTGGTATGATGTTCCTTTTTCTGAAATGCCGTGTTACTTTTACGCCAGATGTAATGGGACATACACCTTCCAAAAAGTTCAACTTTTGTCTCGTCAGTCCACAGAGTATTTTCCCAAAAGTCTTGGGGATCAAATTGAACTTTCCAAAGATGTGATAAACCACAGTTAATTTATGTTTTAACAGGGGGGGCAATCACTTTTTCACACAGGGCCATGTAGGTTTGGATTTTTTCCCCCCTTAATAATAAAAACCTTCATTTAAAAACTGCATTTTGTGTTTACTTGTGTTATCTTTGTCTAATATTTAAATTTGTTTGATGATCTGAAACATTTAAGTGTGACAAACATGCAAAGAAATAAGAAATCAGGAAGGGGGCAAACACTTTTTCACACAACTATCTATATATATATGACTAAATACTTTTTTGCCCCACTGTATGTATGTATGTATGTATGTATGTATATCAATCAATCAATCAATCAATCAATCGGGCAAAAAAGTATTTAGTCAGCCACCAATTGTGCAAGTTCTCCCACTTAAAAAGATGAGAGATGCCTGTACTTTTCATCATAGGTACACTTCAACTATGAGAGACAGAATCAATGGCACCTGTTTGAACTCGTTATCAGTATAAAAGACACCTGTCCACAACCTCAAACAGTCACACTCCAAACTCCACTATGGCCAAGACCAAAGAGCTGTCAAAGGACACCAGAAACAAAATTGTAGACCTGCACCAGGCTGGGAAGACTGAATCTGCAATAGGTAAGCAGCTTGGTGTGAAGAAATCAACTGTGGGAGCAATTATTAGAAAATGGAAGACATACAAGACCACTGATAGTCTCCCTCGATCTGGGGCTCCACGCAAGATCTCACCCCGTGGGGTCAAAATGATCACAAGAACGGTGAACAAAAATCCCAGAACCACACGGGGGGACCTAGTGAATGACCTGCAGAGAGCTGGGACCAAAGTAACAAAGGCTACCATCAGTAACACACTACGCCGCCAGGGACTCAAATCCTGCAGTGCCAGACGTGTCCCCCTGCTTAAGCCAGTACATGTCCAGGCCCGTCTGAAGTTTGCTAGAGAGCATTTGGATGATCCAGAAGAGGATTGGGAGAATGTCATATGGTCAGATGAAACCAAAATAGAACTTTTTGGTAAAAACTCAACTCGTCGTGTTTGGAGGAGAAAGAATGCCGAGTTGCATCCAAAGAACACCATACCTACTGTGAAGCATGGGGGTGGAAACATCATGCTTTGGGGCTGTTTTTCTGCAAGGGGACCAGGACGACTGATCCGTGTAAAGGAGAGAATGAATGGGGCCATGTATCGTGAGATTTTGAGTGGAAACCTCCTTCCATCAGCAAGGGCATTGAAGATGAAACGTGGCTGGGTCTTTCAGCATGACAATGATCCCAAACACACCGCCCGGGCAACGAAGGAGTGGCTTCGTAAGAAGCATTTCAAGGTCCTGGAGTGGCCTAGCCAGTCTCCAGATCTCAACCCCATAGAAAATCTGTGGAGGGAGTTGAAAGTCCGTGTTGCCCAGCGACAGCCCCAAAACATCACTGCTCTAGAGGAGATCTGCATGGAGGAATGGGCCAAAATACCAGCAACAGTGTGTGAAAAGCTTGTGAAGACTTACAGAAATAGTTTGACCTCTGTCATTGCCAACAAAGGGTATATAACAAAGTATTGAGATGAACTTTTGTTATTGACCAAATACTTATTGTCCACCATAATTTGCAAATAAATTCTTTAAAAATCAGACAATGTGATTTTCTGGGCTACTAACCTATACATCGCACAGCAAGCACAAACATCTGTTTTTATCGTCACTGTCGGTTCTACGTTATCAGCTGCACGGCCGGCTCTGCTTAACCTCCCAAGTGCCGAGGCTCAGTTGTGTCCGAGTTTCTTCCTGATATCTGATTTAGAGGATTGTATCAGTCGGCCTGCCGGATGATATAACGGGCCCTAAGAGGATCATTGCTTTGGCTTTTCCATGGGCTGCTGCCCAAACCCCCCCCCCCCCCCGGGGGGTCTTCCTCTCCACCACGCAGCGCTGATCCTCCTTTGAGAGCGACGCTACCTCGCAAAGAGCAGAGGGGCCTTAAGGGAACGCTTCCACCATCGCACGCATTCTCAATACTTTTTTTTTTTTTTTTTTTTTTTAACGTCACAATTTTAGCATCCAGGCTTGATGATGATGATGACAGCTTCTTGGCAGTATTGAGATTTCTCATTTCCTTTGCCCAGAGCTGAAATGATGTATGAACATGTAACTTTTCTCAATTTTGACCGACATCAGTTGATTTATCAAGAAAATAATCAATATATTAATCAATATATTAATCAGTAATCACTATAATTGTAGTCCCATCTCTATATAGGCTCATGTCAATTAGATGATGATTATTTGCATTATCTCTTAATCTGCAGTTAATGTTCTTGATTAATCGATAAACCCTTTGGTCTGTAGAACATCAGATAATAGTTAAAAATCACAATTTCCTAGTTCAGAAACACTACGAGATGAATCTATTATCAAAGGAGGAGAGTTTTTATTTCCTGTTGATCAAATCAAATAATCAGCTCTTACAGACTTCTTTGCTCTTCAGAACATCATTACACAAGTAATACTCATGAATAACTAGGTTATTTTACTCTGAAACATTATCCCGATGATTATTTTTATTAATAGGATCATTTGAGCCATAATCATGGATTGCTCTCCATTCCAGATATGCACTAATCTATACAGTAGTCGGAGCATCAGTGAGGCCGAGGCTGCTCTGCTTCCCGGTGTTTCTCCAACTCCCTCTTCATCACGTCTGAGGGCGTGTGTGTCCGTTTCTCCCTCGGGTGAATCCTCACTGATGCAGTGTTGCCTTAGTGCATTTGAGCGTGTGTGTGTGTGTGTGTGTGTGTGTGCGTGTGCGTGTGCGCGTGCATGCGTGCGTGCCAGTGGCTTCCCTCGCTTTCTACATCTTGGGTTCGGTTGAGTCACCTCCTCCCCCTCCCTCTGAGTCTTCCTAGACACACTCGTATCTAAATGCCAGGTAGGAAAACACTGTGTGAGTCACACGGACAAAGCTTAACGCGGTGTCCGTGCCAAATTGTCTTTTTAAGAGACGAGATGATGCACGACGCGTATTGCTAAAGTGAAATTGTTCCCAAAAAGAAGCATGTAGCAACACGAGTCACAAAATGTCTGCCTGTTCTAATCGAGTGAGAGCAGTGCATGCAGTATTCTTGTGTGGATTTAATTATATTATCTTTTTTTCATGTCATCATCCTCTCCATGCCTCTCACTCATCTCACGTTTTTTTAAGAAGCTCCCTTTCTGAACCACCGTTCTTTCCTGCATCGTCTCCTCTCTCTTTGAACACACCTCCTAGAGGCAAAGACTTGGAAGCACTTCAGCGTGTCAGTATTTCGGTTTAGAGGACTGTACTTGCTCTCAGTGTGCTGTGTTATTGAAGAGCAGTCCGCCGGTGTGTTGACGGCAGCAGCTGCTTTTAGGAAATTCAGAAGTCTGTAGAATGATAGTTGATCGGGTTCCTTTATTCTGTGAGCTCTCGAACAAACACACACGGGGGCTGAAGAGGAGGATTTCATTGAAAATGTTTATGGAGGTGAATGTCTAGTGAAGCCAGTTCTACTTTTACGTCTACTAGCTTGGTTTACATTATATATAATCCTTATACCTTTTTATATTTATAAGTTGCGTAGTTGTATTTCTCGCTACAGTTCCAGCTGAAAGGATTAGTCGATCAACAGAAAAGCCAGAGAGCCGAACTCTGCTGCTCTTTGAACCTCTGGCTGCTGAAATCAGAAATCTTTTAAAACCATTTCTGCAAAATGCCTTTTGCGTAACTTATTTCTTTATTCTTATGTAACGTTTTATGCTGGATATTTTTTAATGCGCTTATTGACTGCATATTTGTCTTAAAAGTGCTATTTCATCAAGTATCCGTTCCATAAATGTCACAAAGATTGATGACACTACATGGGATCTCATGTTCTCCCAAATACCATTTAGATGTTTTAGGTACTGAAATGGAACCGATCACCTTCTAGCTTCAGCTCACAGCTAGTGGAAGAGCTAGCTTATTGAACACAATTGACATTTAAATTGTTTTTTTATCCTCATGAATGCAAACTTTCAGTGGTGTTTTAATAGTATAGAAGCACTCAACAAGCACTTACTGTTTGAAATGTTAGCAAGCCCTTATGGGTCATCAGTCCCTGTTCAGATTTGTGTCTGTGTGTCTGTGTGTCTGTGTGTGTGTGTGTGTGTGTGTGTGTGTGTGTGTGTGTGTAGGTGGGGAATCAGCGCGTGGAGCTCACGATGTCAGAGCTGCAGGAGATGGCCACGCGGCAGCAGCAGCAAATCGAGGCTCAGCAGCAGATGCTCGTCGCAAAGGTAAAGCCTTGTCTTCGTTATTTTATCTGAATATGAATCATCCCGCTGAACATTTATAACTGTCTTACATTCAAAATATGCTTCTTACTATTCCTACTGGGGAACATTAGAGGGCACGCCTGTCCGCAGGCAGACTATTCGTTGAAGCCCGACTAATCAAAGCGCGCCATCTTTCACATTTTGCGTCGCGTACAGAGGTGCTCGTTAAGGTGCGGGTCTGTCCGATATTATGACCGGTAAGTCTGGAACTGGGCGTTAGTTCAAGGAAAAGCAAGTTCAGTACACAGCCTGGAAACGTTCTGTTAATGAGAAGATGCACTCCTGTTGCACTACTGTGATCCAAAGAGGCCCACCATGACCTTACTGGGACAAACCGTTATGTAACAAATGAGATGGGAGGCAGAATGAGTCACTGTGCTAGGATTGTCCAGTTTGTCAGAATTCATAATTCATACCGTCTTTAGTGAAACTCATGCACAAACATCGCTGTGTTTACTCGAGCGTGTAGATTATGCATGATTTTGAAGACCAAGGACTCTACCTTTCTCACATCGGTTACAAAACGGAGCTTTCATCTTGCAGTGGGAGGAATAAGAACCTTCACACAACCAGTCTACCAGTGCACCAACTCAAGTCTGACCGCCGCGCTTGTGGTGCGCCGATCAGTCAAGACCAGTCATGCACGATGAAGCCCACTGTAGACCCGCAGATACAAAGACTTATTTATTGCCTTTGTTTTGGTGTCTCAGAATGTAGGCCCACATGAAGCCCTGCAGTCATTTGGAAACCTGGGGCTGTCATTTCCTATTTTAGGACCTGAACTGGAGCAGTTCTCAGTTGGACGGAGAGATGAAGTCATCTGACCCTGACTTCAGACAGTCTTGACACAGCACAGCATTTCATTTAGTGCAAACAGTAGAGAGATTTAGCCTAGTTTCAGGGTACGTCTGCCACGGAGATATCTTGTAAGCTTTGGGGTGGCGCCTCGCTGGTTTTAGCATTGCGACGGCTCGCTCTGTTGGATGCAGTATGACGTCATTTGTACATTATTTGATTTCCCATCGCCTATGAAACGTCCGTCTCTTGTCTGGTCCTCTGAAGGAGCAACGTTTGCGCTACCTGAAGCAGCAGGAGCGTCGTCAGCAGCAAACCGTTTCAGAGAGCGAGAAGCTGCAGAAGCTGAAGGAGCGCGTGGACAGCCAGGAGGCAAAGCTCAAGAAGATTCGGGCGATGAGAGGCCAGGTGGACTACAGCAAGGTCATCAACGGCAACCTGTGTATGTATACTTTCACTATGTACATCATTTACTAACCCATGCAGTTGTATATTTAAATCTAGTCACATCTAGAGCTAGGAAGAAAGATTGAGCTAATTTGCTAATTTGAAAGACACATAGGCTACAAATGATGTGGTTTCTTTATTCCTCTCATCCAGCGGCAGAGATTGAGCAAGTCAGCGGCCTGTTCCAGGAGAAGCAGGTCGAGTTACAGTCAGCAGTGCTGAGGGTTGAGCAGCTCAGCCTGCAGCTGGAGGACCTGCGGAGGGGAAAGCTCAACGGCATACAGACCGCCCTGGGGGGCCAAGTATCCGGCACTGCTGCCCTGGAGCTCCGTAAACTCTACCAGGAGCTGCAGGTAGAAATGAGTGCTTTTTTTTAATGTTCGACTGTGTTTGCTTTACCTCTGGCGACGGTGACGGCGGTATCTATTGTCTTAGTGAATCTATACGTGTGTTTGCGTCTGCTTTTATCGCCCGCAGATCCGGAACAAGCTGAATCAGGAGCAAAACAGCAAGCTGAAGCAACAAAAGGATCTTCTCAACAAACGCAACATGGAGGTGACGCTCATGGACAAGCGCATCAGCGAGCTGCGGGAACGCCTCTACAAGAAAAAAGCTGAGGCACGTCAAAAAGAAAACCTTCCTGTAAGACTAAGAGCGCTCAACACTTCTCCTCATTCAGACTCTTTTTGGTGGAAATGCTTCTGACAAAAGCCCCTCTATGAGGAAAACTATTTACTTTAAGACATCATTTCTACTGACTCGTGTCATATATTCTATACATCTCCTTCACATCTTGATGGTTTCTCCAGTCAAGACTCCTGATAGTTGAATCTTTTCTGACTCTTATAGCTCAACAGAGCCAACGGGCCTCCCTCTCCCCAGCCAGCTGCTGGTACTCTGGGCCGTGTTGCTGCTGTTGGGCCCTACATCCAGGTTCCTGTACCGGGTCGACCGGAAGGAGGCTACACCATACCCGCTGATCCCCTGAAGCCTCAGACTCTTGGTGTTAATAACCAGGACAACCACGGCTGCACCAAGTCAGGTTGGTTGAAACCCATAAAGTTACAATTGCAGTGCAGAATGCATTTCACTTTAAAACACAACTGTAGCAGTGGAAACCAGGTGATATATATAATGTGTAGTTTTAATTGAAGATTTGAGTTTCTTGTATTTTTTTTCCTCTCATTAAGAAAGCAGGAACATGGTCATGGCCAGTTAGAGGAAGCAGAAGAGAGGATAGTGTCTGGATTCAGTTACAGAGTAGATTGGATACATGTAGTCCCAGAAGCTTTACTACACATTTAACACATCTTGCATGTCTGAAATTCCTTAACTGTTAGTTTTCTTCCTACCTGACTTCTCTGTTAATTCTCTGCCTGCACTTGATTTCCATTTTTCCTTCCTCTCCAACCTCTCTCTCTACCTGTGTTGTGTGTACTGTGGTTCCCTTTCCTCTCCTCTCCTCCTCTCTCATGTGTCGGTGCTATCCTTTTTTCTTTGTGCTCTCTTTCTGTCTCACTGGGTGCGGGGTGGTGGGGGGGGGGGGCAACTCTTCCTGGGGCAGACGGTGTGCGCAAGCCTCCCAGCCCTTGGAAGGTGTCTGATTTAGACATCGTTGTGGACCCGGTACCCCCGGCCCTTCCAGAATCACACCCGGGCACCGGAGCCTCCACTGGCTCTGACGGCACGTCCCGTGAGTGCACAGCGCTGCATTAACAAGGGATGGCACCTACTGAAACTTCTCTCTCGTGCACTGACTAATATCATAGTCGGTTTGATTGGCGACGAATTCAAAATGATCAAAACAAACTCACTGTAAAGGTAATGGAGCAGATTTTCTCCACCAGCGTACATGCACAGCTGGGGAATCTGAGGAGGAGACGAGCATCTGTGCCTGCTTAACATGAACAATGGCCAACAGATGGAAGCATCGTTGTTTGGCATCCTTAAGCTCTCCTGCCGGTGCAGCGTTGAGCCAGTTCTTTCTCCTCTAAACTGGCGAGAGCAAATGTTGACTTTTCATTCGGAGTGTTTCCTCTGTTGATTGGCGAATGACGTCAGAGTCGTGCGGGGTGCCATCTTGAAACACTTTGCTGCCATCTGCAGAAATGTGAAAATCTCCTAATCGTAGCTGACATACAGCCTCGTATGAGGAAAGTGTCACTGACGAAGCACCGCCGATCCCCGTCTGCGTTGGTGCACCTCGGAGAAGGTTCAATGAGTCAAGTGCCTCGTAAAAATATACACGCACAAGATATTCTAACTTTATAACATCCCCCAGACTGCCTAACCTCAACCATCGCTCCACATTCACACGACAACCGAGCTGTGGGAATCACTTTAGTTGGCAAACACTTAACATGCACAAGGAAGTGAACTTGTGCATGTTAAAATGTCACCGGATTGACTCCAACTGAGACCCAGTTCAAGCTGTTTCCTTTTAGACTCCCGTAGTGTCGGTAGAACTGCTTCATAATTACTGTAATTAATCTAAGAAAAGATTGGAAGCTGCTTCTTAAACAGATTTCCCAATCGGTCCCATTAATGTAGATCTACTTTATCGTTTGTTTATTTAAAGTACCCTTCGGTACTAAAAAGAATATTGGAAATCTGAAAACCCATAATTGACTTTTGAGACTTTTTTTGGGGTCTGGAAAAAGTTGGTTATTGTTGTTTTGTTGCTTCTTCTTTTTCTATCTTCTTTCTTTTCAACCTATACTTGCATCCGTTTTATCCTTCACATGTATTTTTTTTTTCCAAGTAATCACTTTTTGTCTTGGAGACAAACAGTCCTTGAATCTTCTACTAAATCGCAATTTAGTTGCAAAATACAAGTACGCAGTAGCACAACACTAATGCAGATCCATTCATCGCCATCATTGCTGTGAAGTGAAGGCTCAGGATTTTTATCCTATTGATCAACAGGTCCTCTTGCAACATGTAGTGTGTGCTGTTTTTGATAAATGTAACTTTAAGAAGAAAGTAGGACAACTTGCAAATCCTTTGTGCAAGAATACAGACACTTTGTAAACATTTCAAAAAAGACGAACAGCTGACCATAAACAGTTTCGCCCGAAAAGTCACCTCATAGAAGCTTTCTGTGTGTGTGTGTTACCAGTGTTACAAGTAAATGGTACATCAAACTTTTCCCTTTATGTCAGAGCAATTGGCAACAATCAGTGTGTCTAAATGTCTCTTAATGGTGTCTGGTTAATAGGATAGGCTTTTCAAAATCCTGAACCCTCCATTCAATACCAGTCCTAGGTCAAAATGGTACAGATATGTGTTCTTGAAATACTCAAATTCCACTTTATGTGGTTAATCGCACAAAGTCACATATTTCAAACGTCACCATTTAGACCTACCTCTGGTGGATATGCTTTCTCACTACCCGGAGTCGTTTCTCATACCACCTCAATCACTCGTTGCTCTTTTGCGACACACTTACTGTGTCTTGTTTGTTCCCCAGCCAATGATACAGGTTGGCCTACTTTAGGCAAGACCAACACATCTCTAAAGCCTCCTGAGAGACGAGACTCTGGGGCCGATACCCAGGGCAAGAGCCCTCCCTCAGGCTCCCCCGTCGCGCCGAGTGCAGAAAAGGTTTGTCCTCTCTCTTCTTCTCCGTCCAGTGTTCTGTAGCTGTTAATCACGTCTATAAGAAAAATGTTGTATGTGAGATTGTGCTAGAGATGAACCGTCATTAGTTCTAATATCTCTGCAAGAAATCATTTTTTCTCCATTGCTTCTTCCCAGGTGCTAGACTCCAAAATGGCTGTGTCCTCCCCTGCCATATCCAAGCCACAGCCTCCTCCCTATGGCTCCCACCTCATCCATGCAACCTCGGCCAGCTCCTTGGAGCGGCGCAAGGACGCGCCTCCTCCTCCTCCTCCTCCTCCTCGCCCGCTCCCGAACCCACCGGCTCCTGCTTGGCCCCGCGTCCCCCCCTCCACAGGCTCGTCCTCCCAGCAGATCCAGCAGCGGATCTCGGTGCCGCCAAGTCCCACCTTCCAGCCCAATGCGCCGCTGTTCCCTCCCGGGCTGAGCGAGCGACTGGACCCCCCGCCCGCTGTGGCAGTACGCCCCTTCATCCCAGACAGAGGGTCGCGGCCTCAGTCGCCCCGAAAGGGCCCCCCCACCATGAACTCCAGCTCCATCTATCACATGTACCTCCAGCAGGCAGCGCCAAAGAGCCAGCCACTCAAGCCTGCTCTCAAAGCAGGTAAGAGCTGGGTTTGGAGAGATGTTGTGTCTCGTTCAATATTGCTGCTACTTGCTAGATCCAGTTTTGTCAATTCAAGCCTGATGTTGCCTTACACATAAAATAATAATTCCAGTCTCTTCCACGCAGTGAGGCAATCAGCTACTTCACTAAAAACTGGTCTTAGATCAGTATCTGTATCTGTATCGGGACTGAAAAAGCCGAATCGGTGCATCCCTAGTAAAATGACCTCAAAGTAGCTGTTAGTCAGATCGGTAGTCTAAAATGTATTTTATGTAAATGTTTGACATCTAACCCAATCTATACATCGGCAGGTGAATCAATAATGATGATAATCCCACTCTCTCTGTTTGTCTCTAGTTTATGGGAAGCCTGTCCTCCCCCCCAGCTCGACTCCCCCCTCGCCTCTCCCTTTCGTCCAGGCCGGAGGGGCCTTCCCGTTGCTCCAAGGCCACCCGGGGGTTGAGGACGCTTTGGACGGAGAATTTGACGATCACGATTTCTTCCAGCACCACCCGGAGCCCTTAGCGCCTCCTCCCAGTGTGGAGAACATCCCCCGACCACTCAGCCCCACTAAGCTCACGCCCATGGTGCACTCCCCGCTGCGCTACCAAAGTGACGCCGATCTCGAGGTGCTCCGCAAAAAGCTGGCCAACGCTCCGAGACCGCTCAAGAAGCGCAGCTCCATCACAGAACCGGAGGGCCCCAGCGGACCCAACATCCAGAAACTGCTCTACCAGAGATTCAACACTCTAGCGGGAGGCATAGAGGGAAATGGAGTCGGTGGATCAGGAGGTGGCACCGGTGCGGGTAACGGAATGCCATTTTATCAGCCAGCTAATCCTCCCGCATATCTGGGAGGCGACTCAGACAACGGTAACCTCCCCTCTGAGCCACCGCCACCAGGGGCGCAGGAACCGGGCACCGAGGCTCCGCCTCCATCTACGAACGACAACGAGCCGCTGCCCTCGCCACCAGAGCTGGATCCTGCCGACGCAGAGGACGACAACAATAACAACACGGGAGGCTCTGAGGCGTCGCTGCCCAGCCCCGTGCCGGAGGTGACCACTCCAGAGGAGAGCGGCACAGGGGTCTCGCAGCTCCTGGTGAGAGATACGCCTACATAACAGTATTTAAGGAGAGATTTCAAATAAACAAACTAACGTCTCCTTTCTGTTCACAGGACAAGCGCACAAACCTGAAGAAGCCAAACTCTGAGCGCACCGGCCACGGCTTCAGGGTGAAGTTCAACCCTCTGGCCCTCCTGCTGGACGCCTCGTTGGAGGGAGAGTTTGACCTCGTCCAGAGGATCATCTATGAGGTATGTCACGACTGTGTGAGTATACTTTTGATTTCTTTGCAATTGCACGCATTTGGGGACAAGCTCTCATCTTTTCATCTGGGTCTTTCTTTCTTTTTTTTCCTCAGGTGGAAAATCCAAGCACTGCCAATGACGAGGGCATCACACCCCTGCACAACGCAGTGTGTGCGGGACACCACCACATAGTCAAGTTCCTGCTGGATTTTGGTGTGAACGTCAACGCTGCAGACAGTGATGGATGGTGAGTGATGACTAAAGAAATGTAGTTCAGGTTGATTTGTCTGTTGCATCTCTTTCCATTTATATATACATTATGTTTATTTTCCCGTTTGTGCGAACAGGACTCCGCTCCACTGCGCCGCCTCCTGCAACAGCGTTCATCTCTGCAAGGTGTTAGTGGAGTCTGGGGCGGCCATCTTTGCCAGCACCATCAGTGATGTGGAGACTGCTGCGGATAAATGCGAGGAAATGGAGGAGGGTTACATCCAGTGCTCCCAGTTTCTATACGGTGAGAAACAAGCCATCAACACGTAGCAAATGAGCCCCGGTACTGTAATGCATCTCAGTGTTGGTTAGAAAAAGTGTTTTGGTTTTAACATTTTAAGATGCGTTTGTCTGTAAAGATACTGGTTTGATATTGACAGCCTGTTTTTGGACACTCTACTGCAGGTGTTCAAGAGAAGATGGGTGTAATGAACAAGGGGACAGTGTACGCTCTGTGGGATTACAAATGTCAGAACCAGGACGAGCTGGCGTTCGGCGAGGGGGACGCCATCACCATTCTGCGACGACAGGACGACAGTGAAACGGAGTGGTGGTGGGCGCAGCTTGAGGACAACGAGGGCTACGTGCCCCGCAACCTGCTGGGGGTAAACAACAACATATATTAACTTTCACATTTGTTTATCCTTATTATTGACTGAAGAGCTGAAGTCATTGGTGGTTTATTCGACGGGCAGAAAACTAATTGCCAACTATTTTGATATATTTGATAATTGGTTATTTGAGTTTCATATGCTTAGATGTCATTGGTTGTTGTTGCTATTCTCTTTAATTAAAAAAAGGATTCTGACAAATTATTCGAGTCATGGGTACCCAGAGAGAGAGAGAGAGAGAGGGGCGGGGTCAGTGAAAAAGTACAAACCAGCAAACGTCACGTTAACATATCTCCTGTTTCCGTTTGTGTTCTTTGCAGCTCTATCCTCGGATCAAGCCTCGTCAGCGCTCCCTGGCATAGTGTCACTCCACTGACCATCAGCTGAACTAGGAACAAAACCAAGAGCAGAGAACAATAGGGTCTGGTGCTCTGTCTTCTCCCTGTGGCCATAACCCCCACTCCCCCTTGTGCTTCTCACAAAATCCTTTCTTTTTCTCTGAAGCAATGGGCACCAAAGTCTTGACACACATATTTACAGAAGCACACACTTACACAAGCACTCCGAAGGCTCTTAAACCACTCCATCCTGATCCCGCTCTCTCTCTCTCTCTCTCTCCTCCCACCTTTCAACCTATTGCTCCGTCATCGTCCCGACATGATTCACCCCGGTTCAGTGTCCGCTCTGTATCCGACATCGACTCGAAGAATAAAACACTAACCCGCGTCTCAGTATTTCTTGCAGTGTTCACACTTCTTCCGCCGTGAGTTCTGTGGTGGCACTGGTTGCATGACACTAAACGGGGACTGGAACGATCAGCCCTCATGGTGAGGAGACGACGCTGATTGTTGTTGTTGGTGAAATTGACTTTGAATTTGATCCCCTTGCACGAAAAACAAACTAACTAACACAGAAAAATGTGCTCTGTTTGATTTCGCTGTCTAACCACCAAAGATGAATATAGATTTTAACAATTACCCTCCAATCAGTAGTTCACAGCTCCTTCTAGATGTCGTCATGATTTAGAAAGGAAGAAGGAAAATGTTGTTGAGTATTAACTACACGGGCCAGTCCGAACAAATCAAACGTATTCAAGCAAAGATGAATATAGATTGTCATGAACATCATTTTTCATTCAGTGTCATCTGTTCAGAACCTGGATGCAGGGTAATCCAGCTTTTCTGTTTTATGGGATTTCAAGATCTATTAAGTTGTGTGAAAAATACTGAGTCTGGATGTTTGGTAATCTGAACGAATGCTGTAGTTTCCGAAAGATACTGTGATGGAAATAATCAACAAACAGTATTTTGCTTTACCAAAAAAAGGTTAATTGAGAAGCTGTGACTGCATAACATCTGGAGAGTGTGTCTAAAACGGTACAAATGTCAAATATATCTTAATTTGGGTATTTAGGGATTGGGAAAAACAAGTTGTTTTATAGTTTTAAATTCCACAGTGGTGAGGCTCCACAGCGACAGAAAGATGCTCGTTCTTGATGGTGTTATTGGGACATTCTTGCTAATTTCAAGTCCTTTGCAGTCTGTATCATGTTTTCAAACATTTGCATTAAGTTGGTCCTCACTTCAAAGATTCATTCATTCATTTTTTTCTGACTTCTGGCACCTGATTAGATTTCACCTTTAACTTGACAACATGGCAAGAAGATCATGAATTGCAAATAATGAATGAAGTCCAGACACTGTGCCTCAAAACCACTGAAATCATCACCCAAACCATAATACAAACTGTTTACCACATTAGAAGTTCACACTCGATATCAATAACCTAGTTATTTTCTTCTACCAGCTGCTGAGCATGTCTCTGGTCATCTAATGCTGCAGGTATTTTTCTGTGGCTGTGACAAAACCCCACTTGAAACACTTAATCTCAGGACCACCATGGTGCTGCTGACACTGTTCCACCACTAAACTAGTGATCATATTTCTATTTGTATCTCTGCAAACATCACCTTCATTTGAGCGCCGTACCGAACAAAAACACAGTACAAAATTGGAAAATCTCTCTCGGCGATGGACAAAAATGATTGATAGATGAAGAGAAGGTTATTATGTCTGAAATGTAAATCTGTCAGACCTGATAACCTTCTCCTAGTTCTGTTCCTCCAGCTGCCCCTCTTTCAGGTATTCACCATTCCAGTAACACTCATACATGTGTTATACGTCACATCATTGAACATCTAGAGTCCATCAACTTGTTCTGAGCCTTGAGTGTTATGCCAAGTGTGCTAGTGGCCCAGGCTCTACATGGCTTAATCTGTACATAGTGTGAGGAGACGTGCTATATGTTTGCTGTATGGACAAGTGGGCTTTCTGTATGAACGCTGTACTCACAGATTGAATTATGTAAATGTGAAGAATAAAACAGAAGCTCTGGCATGACTGATGTCTTTCAGTGTTGCATCAGCAAAACAATGTTACATTTTAGGAATTGTGAAAATATTGTGAATGTTTCTTTTTCTATAATAACACGGCCATGAATGATTTACTGAGAAGCAGCTGTGTCTTAAGACATTTTACTTGTAAAAATGGAGAAACTGGTGAGAGGATTACCAACAAAGAGACTCACATAGAGGCTGTAGTGGGCCTACTGTATCTAGTGGTCTAATGTCACCAAACAGACTGATATAGAGAAAGGATCTATTCCCTCAAAAGGTAAAGTAAGTCAACCAAAGTCAATGGGGAATTCAAAGATATTTTAGTTGTTTTTAAATCAGATGGAATATATACAGTGTAACATACCATTTTAATACAACAAACAAAGGCATTGTTTTTGTAAATGTACACTTCATGAATTCGATAGTAAAATCTTCAATCTTTATTAAAATTAGATAACCTTGAACGTTAGTATTGTGAATTGTGAGTTTATTGCTGGTGTGTCTGCATTTGGGTCTAACTACAGTCCGTGACAGAATGCATGCCATGACTGTTCTTATGGCCTTTTTGTTGGTACAGCCGTTTTTAAATACAGTTCAAACTCTTTGTAAAAAAACAAAAAAATAGGTGTTTGGCTTGTAAACTTACACTTGTGTGTATAGAATTTGGCAAGAATAAACAGCTCAAGCACACCGTGAATCAATTTACGACTCAAATTATGGAGTTTACCTTTGGGCCACCAGATGGCACCAAATTATAGTACATGAAGTAATAACTGACGCCAATCAGATGGTAAAATGTGACCCTCGCCAAGGTAAATACATGGCCTGCTGTCTTTTGTACCGTGGTGATGTGGTGCCCAAAGATCTTAATGCTGCCACTGGCACCATTAAGACCAAGCGCACCATCCAGTTTGTGGACTGGTGCTCCACTGGTTTCAAGGTTGGCATACCAGCCGCCCACTGTGGTTACTGGTGGAGACCTGGCCATGGTCCAGAGGGCCGTGTGCATGCTGAGCAGCACCACTGCTACAGCAGAGGCCTGGGTTCGGCTTGATCACAAGGTTGATCCGATGTACGCAAAGCGTGCTTTTGGTCACTGGTATGGAGGTGAGGGTACGGAGGAGGGAGGTTTCCATGAACATATATAGTACTCAGCATTTACATTTTACTTATTACTCATTTTACTTGAAATAAGTGTTATGATTTTGTAGTTTAAAAACTAAAGTATGTTTTGTTTTTACAATCTTTGGGTTGATTATAGTCATGATTACATTTGATTATCAATAGACAAGAATAGTACATTTGTAATAGAAAAAGATGATCTGCTCTACAGCCAAACAAATCTATTTTATTATCATATAACGCAAAGAAAAACTGAAAGTCTGCACAAATGACAAGGCAATAAACTGACAAAGACAAACCATCACCAATCAAATATTTACAATTGGAAATCATTCAGTTATCTTTTGTCACGTGTCTTTTAAATGCAACTGGTTATTTCTAAAGGTTCGCGAGAGGAGCGTCGCTAAACATCCTACACTACAATATCCATGAAGCACTGGGAACAAAAGGATTACGCATGCGCATTGGCTGCTCGAGTACAAACGATGACATCACGAGCAGCTCGGACCAACCAGTCTTGTTGAATTATCTCCGTGTCTGGACGCTTGTGTGTGTGTTTTCCCCTGCGGCTTCACTTTGCTGCTAACCTGATGAACTTGTGGACACGGTTGACGAGAAAGATGTTCAACGCGACGAGGTAAGCACGACGTCGGTAGGACAAAAACTCTGAAGCTTGCATCCCCACGGCGGAAACAATAGCCGAGTTAATACCGTTGTTGTTGGTGGTGGTGGCGGTGACCTCCGTACCGGTGCAGCCAGTCCACACGACAGCCGTCGTTAACGTGGGCTGTGGCGAGTTTACGGAAGTATACCCGGGTCTAACTTAGACTGGAGTCACCAGAGAAGAGTCGGGTGACATTTGCATCCCGTTTGCAAACTGTTTGGGTTTTGTCTGCACTTCCAGCGGCTTCCACTCCAGCTAAAAAAAAAAACCCCGAAATGAAGCTTTCCAGAAACGACTATATCCACACTGTGGTGCAGGGACCTCCAGGGTCCTTCAGAGGATCCTCCTGGTCCCCCACCAAAGAGAGGGACAGTTGAAGTCGTTCACTTGTGGATCCCTGTGATCATTAACGCCTCATATATTTATGTAACTTAAGGAGATCAGATCTTTTTTAAATCTTTTCTTACTTCTTAATACTGAGATATTAGCTGCAGAAGAGTGTTGTTGGCGTATCCTATATGAATGGATGTGAGGTTGATGGGGTTAATGTTGGCACGATAGGCAATGAATAAAGCTGAGAATAATAACTAAATAGTAACTATTACTAGTTTTTATGATACCAAGATGTTGGGCATTTTACAGTTATACAATGGACTTAATAGTGGTTTCGAGGGGATAAACTATGCAACTTTGGTATTGCTGTTTTGCAATTTGTTATTATAAAATACATACGGCAATATTGACATGACTGCAATAAGATAGCATTGTAATATATGTGCCAGGGCAGCTTTATCAGTGAGTCTGTAATCTGCAGGCACACAGGTCCACAAAGGCTTGATAAATTGCCTTTTAACGATTTTTTTTTTGCGTGGATTATGTTTTTGAGCTATGAATCGTGTTTATATTGAAATTCCAGGGTTGGTCATCTCTTGACATGTACTATTGTCACCCGGGATCATCATAAAGTCAGTTCCCATACAGTTGCTTGGCCCTCATAAAGGCACATTACCCTGGATGAAAGGACCGGCCTCTGGGGGGCTTCAGACATACGATACTTCACCTGTTCCCAGTTAATATTCACTTTTATCGCTCTGCTGAGAAGCGGAATGACTCAACTCGGGGAAAGCCACAAAGTTTCAGGTCAGTCACAAAAGCACAACACGGAGATTATCAGAGCGCAATCACGCTAGCTTATTCTCAATTAGACGCTTATCAGAAAAGTCTTGCATTCCCGAGAATTAAAAGGCTCTAAATCATCATCGGGGGGGCATGTACGTGCTTGTAATGGGCCGCTGCCTTGTGAGAGGGCTTACCGCTGCGGTGTGATCCGCAGACGTGTTTTCACTGTAAACATGGGAGAAACCTTACATGATGTACCGTGCTATTATTTTGTCCACAGTGGTAATGCTCAGACGGGGAGTTGGCTGGCCCTGACATTTTTTGATGGCACGTCTTGTTGACTGATGACTAGGCTTTGCTGGAACTGCATCACAGATATTGGTGCTGGTATTAGTTGACGTTGGCTTGCTAAACCAGTCACCTTTTAACAATCACAAGCACATTAAATGACACATTGCACGGGTTGTTTCCTCTGCACCGGCACAGCCTTTGGCTACAGCAACTCGCACCGACCTTGTTTCTTTGGCACCGGTTGTTTTGTTGATGTTTCAGGTCTTCGCCCTGTTGTCACAGACAACGACAGTTACTGTGCTGCTGACAGAAACAAGAGTTTGATAAAAACTGTCCTTGGGGGGGGGGGGGGGGGGGGGGGGACAGACTGCAGCATTGTAAAAGAGGAGAAACGGAGCTGACGGGCGGTCAATTGCATCTGTTGTGATGTGAGCTGCTCTGAACTGACAGCAGGCTGAGCTTTAATTGTGTTTAAGACTTTTCAAACACTCTTGTCCACCATTTTTCCACCATCCGCTGACATCAGAATATATCAGGGAAAGAGTAAAAGACAGCACCACAGGGGGGGGAAGGATGTATAGACTAATTATTCTTTCAACGGCGGATGTCATTAAGGCGTGACTGTAAAACAGCTGAGCCCCTAAGACCACCATATGTCAGCATGGTTTCTGTATGTCGATGATGCGTTGAGCCTCAGAGGGAATACTGAAAAGGTACTTCCTTATTTAAGATGTTGTGTCAGCGTTCTTTTTAGTGTCCCGATGATGTTTCTGTAAACCACGCACCGTGGAAACCTGTTTTTTGTGTGGCAATGTTAGTAAACAAAGCATGATTTTTTTTTTTTTTTACATAAATGTAAAATAAAGATGATGTACCTTATTTCTCAGGTATTTAAGTGCCAAAAACATTCCTCTGTGGATGTTTTTGTCCACAGTTCCTCAAAAGCTCCTGCAGAAATGTCCCTATATCTAGATATATATTGACTGCAGCAGAGGATTTCATCGCCACATTAGGGCTCCATCTGACAATTAATCTGCTGATTATTGTTCTCCATCAATTGTTTGGTTTTCAGACTATCTTGTGTGTTTTGTTGTTTTGCTTTAGATCCAGAATTGTCCGTTTCAGCAGCAAATGTATCAGAACTAGAAGCCATTTCCCCGTCGGACTAGTCCAGTGATGTTTACCTCGCTGAAGTGATCTCAAACTGTTTTTGGGGGAACAGTTCCTCCGGGTCGGTGTTGTGTCAGAGCTTCATGTCCTCAGATCTCTCTCTCTCTCTCTCTCTCTCTCTCTCTCTCTCTCTCTCTCTCTGCACCATGTGTCGCTCCGCTGGCCCGCCACAACAATAGGCCCGTACGACTGTTTGAATGTGCCATTCTTTGTGCGGTGTGCTTCACTTGGGCCAGACAATAGCTTCATTTAGCATCCCTTCTCTATCGAGGCCCTGCTCTGTCACCATGCCACACCCTGCCCCCCCTCCCCCCCAGCCTGGCCTGGCTTTGGGGACAGCTGGGCGCTTCGACAGACTTTTTTTTTTTTTTTTTTTTTGGGGGGGGGGGGGGGGGGGGGCGACACCCAACCCCCAACCTCACATTGTGAGGATTGCTGCTTTGTGGCCGAGCTGGACCACCTCTCAGCTTTGCTGTTTTGTAAAAAGTTGACTGAGTGTTTAAAATCCAGAGAGTCTGGGGTTTCCTGCAGTGTTTTAAATTCATTTTAATACACTTTAAAAAAAATAAGACATCAACCTTTCACGGGAAAGAACAGAGTTGCTGTTTCACAAAGGGAAAGTTATTTCCTTCTACACAAAAAGAAACACAAAATTGAGGGGTTGACAATAATAATAATAATAATAGATAAGTTTAGATATACCCAGCACTGCTTGTCCCCTCTCCAGACCGATGACTCCTGGCCTCTGGGATTGCTCAGAGGTTAAAGGGCAGCGCACCCTTCTTTCCAGCTCAGCCACTCAATGGTGGCAGGTTTTTAATTAACGGGCCTTGAGGTTGACTGCTTTCAGACCCTTTTGGTGAGTAAATGATCCATCGGGGCAAGTCATTCTCTATTTCACACATTTTCTATTAGCGATTAAAAAATGAAAAGAAGAAGCATCACAGCTTTTAGATGATGTTTAATAACTGGCTGCCGATGTTAATCAATACGTTGTGATGAATTTATAGAATCTAAAGAGTTCGGGGTGAATCCTAACCTCCGTCCACTGAACTACGGCTGTGTGATTATTAGGTGTGTTTTCACAGTCCAGCCCCATCACTGTTGTTTCTGTACAGACTCATCTTCACCAGGCAGGCTCCCTCCAGAGAAGCAAGCCTTGATCTGTTGCTTCTATTACTAGAACTGGGTGACCTATGAAAATATATTTTGGGCCAATCTGAACTTGTTGCAGTTGTGCCCTCGACAGCACAGTACAAGCTGTGCTACTTCTGGTGCCTGCAGAGATACTTTCTGTTTAAAGAGGTACCGACTCATCAGAGCTATTGTGTGTGAACTGCAGCATCACCTAGTCTCACAAATCCATCAAATAGACTATTTTAAAGCATATGATCGTATTTCTAATGATAGTACCTGACCGTTCTCGCTGTGATAGCAGGAAAACCCCAAAGCTTTCTTTATTTTCACTTGTTTTATTCTGCAGACGGTACAACAGTTCATCTGTTTTATGAAAAAGGGTTTCCTTTAGGAAATACATAAGAGCGAAGTACAGAACGAGTGAGATCTCCTTTAAATGCACTTCAATAGACGACAGCGCAACTAATGGTTTTGAGCACACTGAGCTGTAATCTTCCCCCAAAGCTAAAAAGATGAAGTTATAAATGGCGTATTCACTCAAATAAAAATCTTGGTTTAATTCCTGGTTGAGTGCCTGTTATTTGGACTGACATAATTGTCTCAGGCTGTCCAGTACGTCGCATGACAGAGGCTCTACTTGCTTTGGTTTTGTTCCTCACTGAGGTCTTTTTAATGGCGTAATGTTTTTCAGCTCCTGTGGGTTTTTTTTAATTAATAGCCTGGCTTTGCGTTTCCTGCTCAAGAGTGGCATTGGGTTGTAGCTGACAAAGTTAGAAAGTGACTGTTCTCTTGCCAGAGTGAGAGAATTACGGCAAAACCTCAGTCATTATCATGACAATGAGCGTCCAAATTAATCACGTGTGTGTCGTAGCCGCAAGATGTGGAAAGAGTGTAGCTATGCTGCGGTTCAAACAAAGGGAGCATGTGTGTCTTGTACGTGTGTGGGGGAGTCCCATAAGAGAGATGTTGGTTTGGGAGGATGGGGGGTTATGGGCCAAGTGGGATTCATGTTTCAATCCTTGCTCACCTCCATCAGCCTTTGTCTAGAACACATTGTCAATGTTAATGAGTTTACAGTCGTGGCGGTGTCTCTTGAGCTCTCTGTTTTTGTTGTTGTTGTTGTTGTTTTTTGTTTTTTTGCGGGAGACGTTCCAGCTGGTCGGATCCCAGCATTTTGTCTGACAGCAAAAAAATTTGTGCAGTCATCAAGTTCAGGCTGCTACTTGTACTTATTGTAATTACAGCTCAATCACGGAAAGCTGACGGGTGTTCAACATATCAGAGAGGAACTTATCACGCTCACCAACGCGGCTTGGTACGTTAACCGCGCGACTTAGGTAAAGTTAGAAGGATATTGACAGATTCGGACTTCCCGGTTCAATAAATAGTTAACGAAACGTTGCTGAAATACAAACGATACCTCCCTGTAACCGTAGTGAGGTAGACAACAAGCTACAACCTTAATTAAATTAAAACGGGCCGTCTTACGGACTCCTCCGAGCGTGACAATCTGCATTGGTCTCAATGAGCGGCCGGCTGCGAGACGAGTGCGCAGGGACCGTCTACAAAGTGCAATGCGGAAAATACCTACTACAACAATATTCAATAGCTTCACTGTCATGCAATGTAGTGTAACCAAAATCACTTCACACATCGATGGGCTCCTCCTTGTTGTACTACAAGTGTTATTTTGAAAAAATATGATTTAGATTAATTTTAGTGAATATTTATTGAAAATAATAATCAATAGCTTTACTGTTTAAGTGTAGCATGACCAAAATCACTTCATATATCAATGAGCTCCTTCCTGTAGTACTACAACTGTTATTTTAGTTTCACCAGACTTGTAGATGGTTATTTATAAATCAGCTCATGGCTGCCTCGTGGCATCTGCCCCTCAACCAATCAAATGATAGATGCCTAGGGTGACTAGGTCACTAACCAATCAGGAGCAACTTTCAATTAAGTTCTACCTGCAGTGATCTTTCAGTTTGTCAGTCTCCAATGCAAACCACGATGGGGAAAGACATCTTTCGATACCTAATGCGTTTGCCACATTTATTTTTCCTTTTTCACAATGTTGTTACAGCATGACAATATATGTGTATATCCTTTGTTGAAGATGAAATGAGTGAACTACTTATGATGGCTCTTATCTTGATGTATGTGGTACTATATTTTTATTCAAGACAAATACACAATACAAAACATAGGTTCACAATTGCACTAGTTTATTTATTTTATTTTATTTTATTAGTTTATTTGATAAGGGACAGTGCACACTAATAAAAACATTTCTGTAAATGCGCCAGAGTTAGCCAAGAGGCTATTTTTCATCTGTAGTCCCAAGAGGCAGATGTTGCAAAATAAACCTAAAAACAGAATGTAAGATTACATTTAAAAGGTTATACAATATTGACGCTTTACAATGCGTGCACAAATAATGAAAAAAGTGAGAATATTAATATACGTAGTGTCATCATTCAGGAGACTCTTAAACATTGTCAAGTACTAACAAGACATGCAACACAGAGGCTCTCAAATTCAACACACACAAGCAAATAAAGTAAGAGATAACTACAGGTGCATCTCAGTGAATTAGAATATCATCGAAAAGTTAATTTATTTCAGTAATTCAATTCAAAAAGTGAAACCCATATATTATATAGATTCATTACACACAGGGTGATATATTTCATGCGTTTATTTCTTTTCATTTTGATGATTATGGCGTCCAGCTAATGAAAACCCCAAATTCAGTATCTCACAAAATTAGAATATTACATAAGACCAATTAAAAAAAGGATTTTTAATACAGAAATGTTGGTCTACTGAAAAGTATGTCCATATACAGTATGCACTCAACACTTGGTCGGGGCTCCTTTTACATGAATTACTGCATCAATGCGGCGTGGCACGGTGGCGATGAGCCTGTGGCCCTGCTGAGGTGTTATGGAAGCCCAGGTTGCTTTGATAGGGGCCTTCAGCTCGTCTGCATTGTTGGGTCTGATGTCTCTCATCTTCCTCTTGACAATACCCCATAGA